>NW_025766259.1:600000-1200000 GCF_003918875.1 Haliotis rubra
CGTATATGGCGGCGGTCTGTAAATAGTCGAGTCTGGACCAGACAATCCAGTGATCAACTGCATGAGCATCAATCTACGCCATTGGGATACGATGACATGTTCCTGACCACCCGATCCAGTTAGTCGCCTTTTACGTCAAGCATTGGTTGCTGAAGACCAATTCTAACCCGGATCTTCACGGGTACGACACAATTTGGATACGATGAGATGCGTCCATGACAGTTTGACCACCAGATCCCGTTAGACAGGTTTTACAACAGGTATGGGTTAAGAATTAGGGTCGAGGGAATTGGTCGAGTGACGGATCGAGTGACTTTCATTTTCATAGCAAATTAACCGATTTTAAACTCGTTCACATATTCTTTCAAGAACGTACTATCACATAACGTTATTTATCCACACAGCGAAACCTGTTTATCCATAAGACGGTGTCACGGCCATCACCTCAGTACCAAGAGAAAGTTCTTTTGCATATACATTTTGTGTATCTAAGCGTTCCCATGAATGTAGTGAAGTGTGTGTCAAGTATGTTTTAAGATTAACCGATTTTAAATTTCACAGTCGTTCATTCTCAATCCGTTCCGAGGCGAATTATTATACTACGTATTTACAAACATAGCGAAACCTCGTTAATCCAGACGGTGCCACAACCATCGTCTGGGTACGAAGACAGGTTCTTTTTCTCATTTCAAAGCCTTTTAATGAAGCTCGGTCGGGAGTTGGGGTTTCCTGTCTAACGAGGGTTTACTGTACAGAGGAAGCTGATACTAAGATACTTACCCCACTCGCCACATACACTGGTACAAAAAGCCACCCGAGGGCTATCAGTAAATATATCGCCTACAACAGAAACATACATGCAAGTCAATATGACACTAACTTGTCGTCACATTTGTCAGTTTAATACCACATGGTGATAACGATCAAATCTTGAAAAAAAAATCAAGTATATTTACAAACCTTATAAAGCATGTCAAGAACATATATACTCACATGCCATTCATACACAACCACCGAGTACCCGGATGCAGCAGCCGCTCCGGCTAAACCAATGAACATTGGCGCTCCCACGTTACTTGCGAACAGCGAAGCACCCACCTAGAAAGGGAGACAATTCTGTCTGTTTGTACATGAATAATTCATTCATTCATGCATTCATTCTTTCGTTCGATGGATTCAATCAATCAGTCAATCAATCAATCGTTCGTTCGTTCGTTCATTCATTCATTCGTTCGTTCTCTCACTCATTTATTTCAATATTTATCTGTTTATTTGTCGCGACCAGTATGCTTTAGATGTAGACACCTCCGAACAGAGATTGTTTGCATCGTTGCTAGCCGTAGACCAAGACACGGGGCGTAACTCTGCAACGAATTGTGACGTCGATAACGTCAAGCTGGAGATAAATATCTTACCGTGAGCCAGTTCATACTTTTCCCAGCCAGAAAGTAGCCCATGGCTCCCCGTCTGGTTGGCATACAGGCGGACTGAAATTAGTTAAAAATCGGTGTTTAATGAAAGGTGTACAAGAGGTCCACGTACCAGATAAGACAAGTCAAGAAAAACACTCACTCTACCTGAAGGGTCATGACAACTTTATGGCTATACAACTTCTTTATTCTGTGGAAGGCGACGTTTCGACATAGATGATAATGTCGTTGTCAAGCAAGTGATATTAGAATCTATGTCGAAAAGTCGCCATTCACAGAAGAAAGAAGTTGTATATCCATAAAATTATCATCATTCTTCATCACCTCAGCTTCTAAAATGCTCATCAAAGAGCTCATTGTACCTGTACAAGGTAACTATATAGATGACAGTTGATAGTGAAGGTTGGGGTATTCATAATCATTTAGACAGGGATCTTCATCTACAATCTGGTAGCCTCGAACATATGCAATAGTGCTGATACGGCTTAAAACAACATTTACTCGCTGCACCATTTCGATGGGGAGCAAATCAAATTGACCACGCGACAAAATAACAAAAAATTGAGCGTTGTTTTACGTGACATTTATCAATATTTCAGCAGGTCATTCCAATATATAATATGAAAAAAGTATCGTGACAACAATGATTACTGACCCCCATATATCCTCATGGAAACAAATAAAGGAACACATGAAAGGACATGCGTTCCTTTATGCTTTTCCGGCTTTTCACCCACAGTGCAATTTCAAAGTATGCGAAGAAACCTGGAAAAGATTTGCTTTCATGTGTTCCCTTATTTGTTTCCATGAGTATATAATCGTTTATATTCTTATCATAATTATTTTTGTCTGATCATATTGAGTCTGGGTGAGCACCATACATTGATTCATATATGCACGTGCTATAGTATCTCAAGCATCAAAATACGAGTGTAGCAAATATCAAGTTTCAGTAAACTGTTCTTTAAGCTTGATATCTTGGAAAATGAACTGATTTCGTTGTTGATAGGCAAATAGGGGCCTCCTCAACTGACAACTGTTTAAAGATATCAAGTTATTAAGATAATGAATGCTGGCATGTCACTGAGGACTACTGAAGCGATGTCAATTATCACCCATAACCAAACAGCAAGAAAACATCAGCGAACAAATGACGTCAACGCAGAATACGCCAGAGACATCCTCTAGTACAATGAGTGAGTGAGTTTAGTTTTACGCCGAACTCAGCAATATTCCAGTCAGTGAATAATCGAGTCTTGACCAGACAATCCAATGATCAACAGCATTTCCTCAAATACAAAATTTTGGTATATTGGAACAAGCCCTCAATCAAGAATGGAACGTAATACCTCAAGTTCAACGTTTGACGCAGTCAGTGAGACGGAGGGTCAAGGACATTGTTGCATTTGGCTGAGTATACACCAGATATTGGCATTACGTTCAGTTATCGCCATATATGTGATTTCTTGAGGATTGTTTGCCAGAATCTTAAAAATGACCGCACTTGTAAAGCCAAATGAGTAAATACTTTGCCATATTTGTTTATGTGAATAAACCACGGTTCTTCGTTCTTTTCTTACTTTTAGATTTGTCATTTATGAGTCCTTGAGAACAAATTTGTCCAGATGTCGAAGTTAAATTGAGGTTTGGATGGGTTCCAGTGCTGTGAGACAATGGTAACATATTGATACATTTTTTTCCGTTTGTATATCATTCTCAAAGGCACAATTTAACAGAAGCAGCGCTAGACGTTTACTGTCGCGAATGAAATGCTGGTGTACGGAAAGATTCTGAATACATGACACGATTTTATGGACAACAACTTTTTTTATTCTTTACACGACGTTTAAGAGCTAATTCCTGCTCCTTCGTCAGGTGAATACTGAGTCAGTGCGCAGAGTGAAAATATATAGATAAAACATGTTTACACAACTCAAGGTGGAAGAGATACGTGTTTATTTCTTTAATAGGCCAACGGCCAACATGACAAATACATCATACATACTTTCAAATGCGCATTGCCAACATTTGCCTCCCTCACCCAACCCAACCCACTTGCAAAAACCTTTCGTGACAGAAGATAGCACTTAAAAGGAAATAAACATTCATGGATAATTCAGATTATAGTTTTGCTTTACCTGAAATATATGATAAAGATAACAACATTATGTGGAGACAATTAGATAGGATTAATGTACAAAGATGACAATGTGCGTATTAAGCCAATGAGATAAACGGTTTCACAATGTAAGACGAAGACGACGATTATATGGCAATGGAGTATACACTGGGGAGATATATGCCTTGGTTCAATAGGTGACACATCAGGGCATCTTGCGAGCCAGGGTAACACGTCAGAGCATTGCGTTGTGTTGAAACGTCAATCTAGGGCCATTCTGTTGCTAAAACGGTGAAGCGGTCGTTTGCGAAAAGGAGTGGGTTCTCACAACTTTCAAGTTCCCTTCAATCACATCCTTTGGCGTCCTTCGTACAGCTGTTGTATCGTCGTTTCTAGGGGCGGCCACTACAGGGGGGGTCTGTAAGGTGATTGTTTTGCTGAAAACGTCTCCATAAGTGCCAAAAGGTGTTTCTATTGACGTTGACCAGCAAAGTCACGTTGCGAACATACCTATAGCTCTCCACCGCCCTTTAGCAGGGATATCTCTGGGTATGATGCACTGTATAAATGTCCAGTTTATTATTATTAATGTTATTATTATCCCCGAGGAGTGGCATGTCGACCTTGTTTCAGAACGATAAATAAAGATGGTTCTTTTCTGGCCTTTTTAAAATTGAACAGTGATGGAGTTTTTTTCCTTTATATTTCGCGCAATTCCATGTCACAACAACTCGAGCATATATACCACTACGAGCAGATACTGGTGATAATAGCAAGACTATAACACACGGAATATTTCCCCAGCCTTTAATGCTGGAATCAGTCGATTAAATGAACCATGTATTTGTTACTAACCATTCACTACTTGTGCCTGTTTCAGTACAATGCAAGAAGTTGATGGAGTTGTTTTCGAACATGTCATGCATCTTTTATATTTCGTGCAACTCCATGTCACAACAACTCGAGAACTACCACCATTCGAAAAAAGTCAAAAACAATATCTGTTAAAAACTGCCTGAATGTTCACTGGTTGGTGAATTCCTACACTGTGAAAATGAAAATGTCGTGATTAGAATGTGGGAATGAATATAAATGCCAAATTCAATTCACCGCACACAATCAGCTCTCATTTATAACTCACTCATACATGCACTGAGATTAATTCACAACATTCATGAATAAGTGAACTAACCCATAAATAAACATGAATTCACAGACCATCTTGCATTTTACAGAAACAGGCATGATTACAGTGAATGGTTTGTGGAAAATACATGGTTCTTTACTGGACTGATTCCAGCATTAAAGACTGGGAAAATAGTCCCTGTGTTATAGTCGGAGCAGTCTTGTCTATCATCACCAGGATCTGCTGGTAATATTGTACATGCTAGAGTTATTGTGACATGTTGTTGCACGTAATATAAAAGATGCATGACATGTTCGATAAGAACTCAGTGTTCACTAAAAAAGGCCAAACAACCAGATGCTTATCAATTCCACACAATACTTAAGTCTGAAAAACATATCTTCATTGGCTCCCAATTGAATCACGTATCACTTTTAAAGTTCTCTGTACTGTCTACTAATGCCTCCACAACCAAGCCCCATCCTACCTTACTGACTCAGAACCAGCTCTTACTTACTGTACCAACTTTCCAACTTTCCTCATTTGGTAACCGATCGTTCTTTCATGCAGCCCAAAGACTATGGAAATCATTGCAAGTCCACATCTGATTCTCTGACAGCTTTCAAATCACGACTTAAGACTTACCCTTTCTCCGCTGTATATAACTGACTCTCTCCCTCTTCCCCCTGTGCTTTGAGCATGCACTAGTGTGTGGATTATAGCTCATAACAAATGGCCTTTATTATTTTTTACAGATTAAGATGAAAATGCAGCAAAGAAGGTTCGGGTGATCCTGGCACAGTCAGACTGGTAAGGCTCATCATCAGCTCAGGGCCCTTGCCCCCTCTACACGCAGCCCAGACAGCGAATGGGACTTCTCCCAGGAAACGCTGCCTAGTCGAACCCACCAAGAACTTTCCGGAGAATATGTAGACTCCCCAACACTGCAGCCTTCTGCATTGCCCAGAGTGTCAGAAGGGCTGTGCTCCCGGTGGAGAACCCGGACACTCTCCTGATCTGCGTCAAGAGATCAGGACGTACCAAACCAAGGGCACCGAGAACAATGAGGAGTCTGACGACAGTGTACTTTGGATGCAAGCGAGACATTTCAAAGGCGAGGTCCGCATATTTATCATGCTTTTCCTGAATCTTGCCAATCACATTGGTGTCAAAATATTCAATGATATAAATAAATTCATTGGCTTTATCAAAAAGGGCAAGATGAGGTTTGGCTGGAATTCTTCTGAGGCTGTATATGGGCCTATTCCAAAGAAGTTTGAAAGCATCATTTTCCATGACGCCCCGGACATGTTCAGGGTCGTACCATGGATGGACCTCGGAGTTAAAGCAACAGGCATGTCGGAGACGGTAGTAAAAGCAAAGAGCCATGCCATCATGTCGTTTAAGATATGCTGTTTGTACCAAGGAAGGGCATCCACTGACAAGGTGTTGGACCGTCTCTGTAAATTCATTACACAGTAGGCATTTCATGTTAATATTTTCTTTAAGAATCACATTTTGGTGATTGCGAGTGGGAAGTGACTGGTCCTGAGCAGCAAAAAGGAAGCCCTCAGTTTCACATTTGAAACCCGCCGACTTCATCCAGGCGAAGGAGTCGGTGGGATTGCTATTCTGTTTCACACACTGCATTTACACACGATGCAATGGCTTCTCAAACCCGACCTCCAGAATTGACTGGCATGTATAATCAGAAAGCTTCTCATTATTATTAATATTATTATTATCTATTAATCGTTCTGGTACGTGTACGTACATACATGTACATAATAAATCACCGTGGATGTGAGTAGTCACTGCAATGCCAGTGTTGAGCAGTGATAAATCCTACATTAATGAATAATGCAGAGCGTATTTAAAGAGTGTCAGCTGAGCATCAATCAGTCTATTTCCGCCACTTCTCAGTAGGGAGTGAGTAAGTTTAATTTTACGCCGCACTCAGCAATATAACAGCTATATGGCGGCGGTCTGTCAATAATCGAGTCGTGACCAGACAATCCAGTGATCAATAGCATGAGCATCGATCTACGCAATTGGGATACGAATGATATGTCACCACGTCAGCGAACATGACCACCCGATCCCGTTAGTCGCCTCTTACGACAAGCATTGGTTTTCTGAAGATCAATTCTAACCCGAATCCTCACGGGTCGGAGAATATTAGCGATACTCTAGGAATATATAAGGATCTAAATATGGACAAACTTTATGGATGAGCAACTTCTTTATTCAAGTGATGCGACGTTTCGATACAGATTCTTGTATCGTTATCAAGCAGGTCAAGGATCACCTAAATAAAGAAGTTTATTCATAAAATTTGTCCTTATCTGACTCTCCAGCTTCTAGAAATGCAACTCAAAGAAGTTATATAGAACTAGTTAAGTTAGTTAGAATTAGGTTAGATGTAGTTAAAGGTATTGGGGTTTAAATGTATCTTAAAGGAACGAATAAAGTTTTAATAACTGAATCTAGAGATATGGTCACATCATTATGTGACAGATGGAATTGATGCGTTCATAGCCGCTGGGACTCTGACGTCGGTTTTCAATCCATTGGTTGGTTTATCGATTTCAAGTTAGGTGTTTGTAACAGCGGAAAATCGGCTTACGTGCTACCTATATGAATGAAATGCATTCAGAAGTTACCAAATCATATCTAATCTGTTAACACGATTTGCATTTTCAACATTAGCATGTTTGCGATGTAAGAAAAATTATGGTAAAAACATGTGATGCTTCATGTCAAACTTGATGAAACACGGAACCATATGGCATAGGTCAAACGATATTCCATGTTAAGCTATTTTATAATGCTATGAAAGCCTTTTGAAGTAACAATTGATATATCAAATGTCAAAAGTGATCAAAACCAACACTAAACAAGTAGCTGGCGTTATGTTGCACTTCTATTAAATAACAATGTGACTGGCGATTTGTCGCACTTTTATTAAATAACAATGTCACCGGCGATATGCGTACTTCTATTAAACAACAACGTGACGAGTGATATGCGTAATTCTATTAAATAACAATGTGACGGGCGATATGCGTACTTCTATTAGATAACAACATCACTAGTGATATGCGTAATTCTATTAAACAACAATGTGACGGGTAATATATCGCACTTCTATTAAACAACAATGTGACGGGCAATATATCGCACTTCTATTAAATAACAATGTGACGGGCAATATATCGCACTTTTATTAAATAACAATGTGACGGGCAATATATCGCACTTCTATTAACTAACAATGTGACGGGCAATATATCGCACTTCTATTAAACAACAATGTGACGGGCAATATATCGCACTTCTATTAACTAACAATGTGACGGGTAATATATCGCACTTCTATTAACTAACAATGTGACGAGCAATATATCGCACTTCTATTAACTAACAATGTGACGAACAATGTATCGCACTTCTATTAACTAACAATGTGACGGGCA
Source organism: Haliotis rubra (assembly GCF_003918875.1). Classification (NCBI taxonomy): domain Eukaryota; kingdom Metazoa; phylum Mollusca; class Gastropoda; order Lepetellida; family Haliotidae; genus Haliotis; species Haliotis rubra. Next base: position 608,152 of record NW_025766259.1, read on the forward strand.
ATATGTCGCACTTCTATTAACTAACAATGTGACGGGCAATATATCGCACTTCTATTAAACAACAATGTGACGGGCAATATGTCGCACTTCTATTAACTAACAATGTGACGGGCAATATATCGCACTTCTATTAACTAACAATGTGACGGGCAATATATCGCACTTCTATTAAACAACAATGTGACGAGCAATATATCGCACTTCTATTAAATAACAATGTGACGAGCAATATATCGCACTTCTATTAACTAACAATGCGTGACGACATCGTAATATATCGCACTTCTATTAACTAACAATGTGACGGGTAATATATCGCACTTCTATTAAACAACAATGTGACGAGCAATATATCGCACTTCTATTAACTAACAATGTGACGAGCAATATATCGCACTTCTATTTACTAACAATGTGACGAGCAATATATCGCACTTCTATTAACTAACAATGTGACGGGTAATATATCGCACTTCTATTAACTAACAATGTGACGAGCAATATATCGAACTTCTATTAAACAACAATGTGACGAGCAATATATCGCACTTCTATTAACTAACAATGTGACGGGTAATATATCGCACTTCTATTAAACAACAATGTGACGAGCAATATATTGCACTTCTATTAACTAACAATGTGACGGGTAATATATCGCACTTCTATTAAACAACAATGTGACGGATAATATATCGCACTTCTATTAAATAACAATGTGACGGGTAATATGTCTCAGTTTTATAAAATAACAAATGTGACGGGCCTGTGCCGTACTTCTATTAAATAACAACGTGACTGCCGATATGTCGCATCTGTATTAGGTAACAACGAAACTGGCGATGATGATAGACAATAATCCCTTATCATCTGCAAAAGAAACTTCACATTTCGAGAAATGAATTATATTGAAAGCGGGTAGTACAAGGTAGTAAATATAGACGAATGCCATAATGGCCAGGTAATGGCCTGACGCAAAATACAAATATACTGACCTGCAATAAAAACGCAACTCCGAATTCATGACAATTATACTTTTTCAGCATGAGTTTGGATTTGATGCTTTAACACAATTGTTTTGATTTCTTGAATTGCGTTTCTTTTGCTGGTCAGTATATTTTAGATAACAACTTGTAAACAGCATTGCCAATTTCCTCCATACTGATTTCTTTTTCAAGATTGTCTCTTAGTGTTTTGTTAAGAGTTGGAGTTTTTATATCATTCAAAGAGTGATTCAAGAAGTATTCCTCCTTATTCTGTTCCTGAGCAGCATATAGATTTTTTTAAAATAACTTTACTTCATTAAGTATTGATTTACTGTCTATAATTTCTTTGTTATCATTAGTTGATGATAACTTAAAGGTCACATGCAACGTAAAACACAACTTTGCAGATTTTGATACCTTTCGGTATGGACTTACGTACAGATACAAATCATCAAACATGCAAATTCAACTTATAAAGTTGAAAACTAACGCGATGAAAAAAACCCCTCGAAATCGGAGTTCAAACGATTCACTAAATTCACCCCAGCGCTTGGGGTGAAAAGTGATTTCAACAGCTGTGCTGGGCTGCGCTCATAGCGCATGCGCAGGGAAATAGGTTCGCGCAACTTGGAAGCGGGATGTCCGGATTATAACGTCGTGAGCAGGAGTAGTCTAATCAAAATAAATAGTAAATAATCTACTCATTACATAAAAGAACTCTGTTAGGATCTAGATCTACTCAGCTATGTGTCAACCAGTAAGGCGTTCGACATTTCAAGACGGAATACTTTCGCGGGCGGTGAATACTCGGTGAAGGCTTTGATGTGAGCTATTTTTCTAATGTTTTGTTGATATTTCACAGGCGCGAGCTTTTTATATGTTATGACAGTAGATTACCGATTTAACTGTTTATATAATTTGATTTGTCTATTTCACCACACGTTCTTCTTACCGAGTCACTTTCTCAGTTCGATACTTAAAAGCAATGTCATTATTTAGCGTTGACAGAATTTCTAACTGTGATATAGATATGTCGTTGTCACAGACAAAACTCAATGTCTGTTTTATTGACTCCTATGTGTCTGCCTGCCTGTCTGCTTATAACAATATTCAATACACAACTTCGATCACTGACCACATGCAATTTGAACTTAACACCTATCAGGCTAAACACCATAAACAAAACGCATTGATATATGGCCTGAGTTCGGTCTCTGTCACATTATCTAATTACACAGACAGGCAGGTGTGATACTTGTACACATGACATGTTATGATGTCTGTTGATTGCAAAATGTTATACACAAAAAATGAGCATGTATTTACAAAACCCAACATCTCTATATATTATACACACACACAATGAGCCGTGAGGGAAGCCAATGAAAGGCTTCGTTACACTTGAGTGCACACCCACCCGCTCTGACTGGGTTCGGTATCCCGGGTGCTTCGTTTCTTGGGAAGTAAACCCAAGTACAAAATAATGCACTTTTGATTTGCGATTGTACGCTTATAATTTTGTTTATATGTTTTTTCATAATCAGCAACATATATATTATGTCATGAATAAGTGATAATTGTGTTTAAATCATTATGTTTGATTTTTTGGTTGCATGTGACCTTTAAGATATTGATACTATAAATATAATGGGATGTTGCGAAACTTGTTTCTATGTGTATATCATCATTAGCTTTCATTTTACATAAATAAACCATCCAATGTCAGGGAAGTTGACAGTGGTTATAACATAATTCCAAAAGCTGTTCCATGTGAAAATATTGACAGAGAATGCTGCAAAACCACAATCAAAATTAAAAGTATTATTACAAGTAATGTGATACGCATGGCTACTACATGATGTGCATGGCTAACGATGTACAATGAAGCCAGTCCAGTTGAATTGTTTGACTATGGGTGCATTGGAAAGTCACAGTCACTTAACCAAAGTTGTTCTTGGGGAAATGTTTGCGACCATTCGTATCATTACATATTTGAGTGTTAATTATATACTGTACAGAGAACTACCATGATGACTAATTTACGCAGTGTTACCAATGTGAATATAACCTATGAGTTACTATTACATGGCAATGCAGATCTGACTGTTCACATAGATCAAAACATATTTAAAATTGTTCAAACATATATTAACCAATCAAAAAGATTTGTTTAATTACTGCAAATTGTTCCACTGTTTCCCATCTTTCTGTTCTTTTCTGCCCAACTTGTGTAAAGAATGTAAATAATATTTATGTATATACAACGGAGAGGGTGTTCTAAGTTGCATAACTTGTAGCCAATCCTTTTCTCGTGAAGAAAATATGTTTAAAACAAAACAAAACCACTTCTTTTCAGCTTTAAAACTGTGTACAACCTACACCGAAACGCGGGGCGATGGGGTAGCCTAATGGTTAAAGCGTTCGTTCGTCACGCCGAAAACCCGGGTTCGATTCCCCATATGGGTACAATGTGTGAAGCCCATTCCTGGTGTCTCCCGCCGTGGTATTGCTGGATTATTGCTAAAAGCGGCGTAAAATTAAACTCACTCACTACACCGAAACGCCGCTATGTACAATAACCAAGAAATTGTTATCCATAAAACCTTCATTAAAAACCTATCTTCCTGGTCGTTTAGTTCCATTTCGTTAAAGAACCACTAAACTTTGTTTTTTGTTACTCTTTTAACCATTACATATGAAAGATTTGTGGTTAGTCTTATGCGGAGCACCAAATTTATTCTTTAAAAACTTGTGGTTAATTAATACCGAGCGATTAAAAGTGGCCAAAAAGTCGCCTGCTTCCCTCTCGCCCGCCAACGAAACCACAGACAGGTTACGTAACTCTGTCGCCAGAGCACTGCAGTGACGTCATATGAGGAACGATTTTCAGTTAGTTGTATAGAAAATGTGTAGCACGCTCATCATTTTGATGATTTCTCGACATCAACGACGACATGCCGAATCGTTGCTTTGTCGTCAATTGCTCCTAGGGGTCGGGCGATGGTGTCCCCATGCACAGATTTCCACAGGACCCCGCAGTTCGTGCTAAATGGGTTATGTTTGTGAGTGCGAAGTGAGCGTTGTGGAAGCCTGAAACGATATCTTACTTGTGTTCAGATCGCTTCACGGAAGTTAAAGAATCAAAACTACTTACTAGTTGTAGTAAAATATGCATATGATTGATGACCATAAAGATTTTCTATGACACAACTTGTAACATAACGATTTCTTCCTCGGAAGTGAGGTTGTGGTCGAAGTAACAATAATATTGTAAGTAGTATTATATTGACACCCACCTCGCTGCCACGAGAGAAATTGTTATGATATACGCTATGTCATGCAAAATCCTATTGGCCATCAATAAAATACATATTTTACTACCAGTAGAAAGTAGTTTTGATTTTGTAACTCGGTGAAAACAAACCTAAATACCATTTATCCTCAGACTGGCGGATGTTCCCGACAGGGGTGCCGCCATTTTTAAAAATAAAAAAATCTGTTAGAATTAATGAGATTATAGTTTGTTTTCATCAAGTTAGAAAATCAAGACTACTTTCTACTGTTGTTAAATATGTATTGGAATCATAACCAAACGGATTTTGCATGACACAACTTATAACATAACGATTTCTTCCACGGAAGCGAGGTGGGGGGTCGAAGTCACAATACTGCGCGATAAATTTCTTCCTACATTCCCATAGTTAATGTCCACTCACCAGTATGTAGATACTAGTCAATGTGCGTCTTTATATTTGGTCTTATAATCCTAATTAGTTTATTATCACACTTGTATGCATTTTGAAACTAAATAAAAAGCAGACGATCTGCTGATACTTATAGTGAATTTATAACAGAACTGTAATATCTAGACATTTTATAGTTTGCCAATGTGAATCATAATTCGCACACACACCCTAGTGCATGTTGTCTGTCTCATTACACTTCACGGCGAAAACAATGATTCTGTTGAATGCTACGACAAATGAATAAAAACAAAATGCAAATATTAAAATTAAAACAGATTAAAGTTATAGGAACAATATCAGGCCATTACCTTGTTCGAGGAATGTATCCATCAATATCCACAAAACTGTTCCAAATGATGTGTCTTTTAACAGTTTAATATACGAAAAGTGATAAATCTTTTCAGGTGTTGGTGTATAGTCTCATTGGTCACCCAAGATAGCACACCTGGCAACTAATTGCATAATGTCCGCCTTTCTTTAAAAACAGTAATTTAGTTAGCCAATAATGGGCAATCAATCAATGTATTGCCGGTTAATCCTTTGAAAGAAGGACGTTGTTTTTACGCAGACACCGACACGACAGAGTGTATTCAGTATAGATTAGTAAATCTACATACATAAACACTACCTTTTGACAATTCCGCTGTGTAAGATAAAAGTAATTAATCAATCAGCGTGTTATCGGTTAATCCTTTGATCGATGTTTATAATGTTGAATATTTACTCCAGACACAAGAAATGCCAAATGGGAACCTTTGTCGGGTAATCTAAGTGTGTTACCACTAATTATACCTGTTATAAATTCATTAACTGACCATCAAGTGAATGATGACAAATAACATGTGTAGGTTTATACCACCTAACACGGGTTACAACGAGGGAGTATTAATTGCTGTATTGCATGTGAAAACTTATGGGCTTTGAGAATACAAACAGATTTTTACATGACATGATTAAATATCGAGGTAAAACAACACAGAAATGGGATCAATTTGGATCAGTCATTATACAAATAGGGCCTAACGACACCAATCGATTTTGACAGAATCGTCTATGAAAACAAGTTGTAACTCGGAAACTAGGCAAAGCAGGAGACAAAATTAAATGACAGTAGATTGTGAGAACATATAGCTTTCATTTTCCACAACAATTGTCACGATTTCAGGTTTATACAAGCCTGTAAACAAGATAATTTACCCCCCTAAAATGTAGATGAATTCTGCATCGGCTCTCAAAGCTATTCCTCATATGACGTCACAGAGGCGCGCCGCTCTGATTGGTTGAAATTTCGTTCGCGGGTGAGAATTGTGCACTGTTGTCAAAAAGGTCGATTTAAGTCAATTAAAGGTCGAAATGAGTAGTTTTAATGACGGGGTTTCATTTATAACGATGCCAGTTAGTGATTTATGTATTTGTACCCCCTAGGGTTTATGTGACCTTTAAAAGGCAATTTTATTGTTCTAATAGAAATTACCAGGTCACCAGCTGTGATCAGCATGAATACAAGCTTCTGCATTTTTGTGTACTGAAAATTACATTGGCCAAAGTTCAGATGATGATGATGATGATGATGATGATGATGGTGATTTGGAGATTTAAAATGCGCTTTCTTTAGAATACTAAAATGGACATTGTCGCGTTGTCGCATTGTCGCCCTTTGGTTAATTGTGCCAGATTTAAGAAAAATTGGACAAAGGCATTTGTCTGGACATAAATGTATTGTTCATTCGTTGTACTGATTTATTCACTACTGTTAACCAGACAGGTTATTAGGTTTCAGTTTATGTACATACGAACAGTTCGCGAAAACACACCTGACAACAACTTACTTCGCGGAAAGCTCGAGCATGCAAAAAGCATGCATTTTCGCCACGTGTGGAGTTCGAAGGGAAATTGTAGTTAGTTCGTTTCGATATGTTGATAAGGCAGCACGCCTTGAGATAGTTCGTTAGTGGTAACCATTTGGGTGTTAGATTGTTTGACAGAGGTTTAGTGTAATAGAAAGTTGGGAATGTAAGATGTTGTAAAGGTATCAAAAGGTAAATTAAAACAAATATTAGATTCTGATTTAGTGGTTTTGTTTGATATCACAACTAGTACAGTTCCTGCTGACCAAAATGGTAGCAGAGCGTGGTTTATCGTGGTGTCTTCGTGGTTAGTTCGTGGTTTATTAGTTGTTGCACATGGTTATTGCCTGATGGTGGTTCATGGTGTTGCAAGTTAGAATTAGTTTGGATGCAGGAATTGTTCTAGTCTGTGAAAGGTAAGTTAGCTGATAGAAAGTTTGTTAGGTTAGTTTTAAAAAACAAAGAATAATAATGTCAGAACCTAAACAGGTAAGTCCAGATGAAACGGATTTAATAAAAACGGAAACTAAGCCGGTCCCTGATCAAAACAGTCAGTCGAGGACAGTCGTTGAAGATGTTTTGATAAAACTTAAAAGCAAAAGCCAGTGCAAAGTCTGCTTTCACGAAAGCTAGAAATAAACTCTACAACATGACCGAGGGTCAGAATGTTCAAACTCGTAGGGCTGTTAGAAATCAAATGGACCAATTGTGCATTGTGCAAGATCATGCAATGGAAATAATGATAAAACTGTCAGAAGAATATTCAAAAAATCAATGATGTAGCAAATGTTAAAAACATTAGCATGGAAATAACTAGGCTTGAAGATGAAAATGACAGTGCACAGGCACATGCTCAGCAGTACTTAGACTCTAGATCAGATGCTAGTTCTGCACTTAGTTTAAGAACAGGGATGTCAATGCTGTTTAGTCGTGATGAAGGCAATAGTAAAGGGCACAGTTTACCTGGCGCACAGAAGCCAACTAAACAGGGTAAAACAAGACCCACAGTTAACAAAGAAACTGCAGGAAATGAAGATGAATTTGATCAACCAAACGTCATGTTAAATGTCAATCCACACTATGAGCACAGTACACGCACAAATATCCCAGAACAAACCGCTAAAGGTGCAATAGGACGTGACATGTGGAAGCAGTTGGGTAGAGTTACTATTCCAGTGTTTGCTGGCGATGTTAGATCGTATCAGGGATGGAAAGCAGCATTTATTGCATGCATTGATAATTCACCAGCAACACCGGAATACAAACTACTGCAGTTGCGTCAGTATTTAGCCGGGGAAGCGCTTAGAGTGGTTAAAGATTTGGGACATAATGCAATTGCTTATCAGGTCGCTCTTGAAAGACTTGAGAGAAAATTTGGCGGCAAGAGACGACAGATTGCATTACATCTTGCAGAAATAGACAATTTCAAACCCATTCGACCTGGTCATGCAAAAGACCTAGATAGATTTGCAGACATGCTTGATGTAGCTGTAGTTAATCTTCGCGAATCTGACAGGGTTGAAGAATTAGGAAATGGCTTACTTTATATGAAGTTGCAAACAAAGATGACTGAGGCCATGGTTACAGAGTATCAACGTTGGGTATATGATAGACAAAGGCAAGAATCAGTTGAAACTCTCAGAGAATGGGTGCTCCAAGAAGCAGAGTTTCAAACTATTGCAGCTGAGACCATTCGTGGTGTCTGTGATAAGTCAGTAAAATCAGAGTACAAACGAGCTCCTCGTACATTTCTAGTGCATGATAGCAACCAGAATCGTGGTACACACTATGCTGGTGAGAAGTACTTGTGCAGAGTATGTACAGAGCCTCATGATGTATGGAACTGTAGAAAGTTCATCACGTTAAAAGTTCAAGATAGATGGAACAAAGCAAAGGAGTTAAATCTTTGCTTCCGCTGCCTCGGAAGCAATCATCGTGGTAAACACTGTTGGCGAACAACGTTGTGTGGAATAGATGGATGCACAAGCAACCACAACAGGCTCTTGCATGTAAATAGGCACAGGGTTCATTCAGCTGTCAGAGCTGAAAAGGGTTCCGTTGAACAAAGCAAAGTGGAAAATACAGACAATAGTTCAAAAGGAAACCATGAACGGTCACATGCAACTAATATGGAATGCAACGTAGCTTCAAAACCTTCACTCATAGGGCTTAGAACAGTGCCAGTGATACTTAAACATGGGAATCGCAGAGTCACAGTTAATGCGTTATTAGATGACGCGAGCACAAGGTCATATATTAATGCAGACGTTGCTGCAGAGCTAGGACTGCAAGGTGAAACCAAAAAAGTGACGGTGAATGTTTTGAATGATGAGAAAGCCTCGTTTGAAACTATGCCAGTGGCATTTGGACTTGAGAGTAGAGATGGAGAAGTTGACGTTTGTATAACTGCTTTCACAACAACCAAGGTTACAGGTGATTTGCAGGTTGTTGACTGGAAGAAGTACGGTAAGTTATGGCCACATTTGAAAGACATAGATTTTCCTAAAATTGCCTCCCCTCCAATTGTAGATATCCTAATAGGCATGGACAATGCAGATCTTCATTATTCCTACTCAGATGTAGGCGGAAATCCAGGTGAACCTCTAGCAAGGTTAACTCCTCTAGGCTGGACCTGTATTGGAAATATTGCAGGGACAGGCTCTGACATTCAGTCTCACTTTACCAGTACTTTCTTTTCTGGTTCCAATGCTGATAACCAAGAGTTGGATATGTTGTTGCAAAAGTTTTGGGAAATTGAGCGATTCCAGTCGAAAGAAAATGAAAATATGAGCCCTGAAGACAAGAATGTGCACAATAGGGTGAAAGATACATTGGTGTATGAGGATGGTCACTATCAAGTTGGCATACCATGGAAGAAAGAGGTACATGCTTTACCATCTGATAACTATCAGATGGCTCTCAGTCGTCTTGAGAGCACAGAAAAGAAATTAGCAAAGGATGAGACAATAGCTCAAGCATATGATGATATCATCTCACAGTATCACAAAAAAAGGGTATATAAGAAAAGTGTCTCCCGAAGAAAAGACACATACTGGAAAGTGGTATCTGCCTCATTTTCCGGTTGTACGATTAGATCGTCTCACAACAAAAGTGAGGATTGTATTTGATGCTTCGGCCAAGTACAAGGGTATTTCTCTTAATGAAGTTATCCATCAAGGCCCAAAGTTACAGAGGGAACTTTTTGATGTCTTGTTGAGATTTAGACGCAATCCAGTTGCAGTGATGAGCGATATAGCAGAGATGTACCTTCAAGTCAAATTATCTCCAGATGATAGGCCCTATCATAGGTTCCTTTGGAGATCCATGAAACGAGATGAGCAGGCCATAGAGTATGAGTTCAGTAGAGTTGTATTTGGGGTGAATGCATCTCCTTTTTTAGCTCAGTTTGTGAGTCAGGAAAATGCCAATAAACATCAGGGTGATCTTCCGTTAGCTGCAGAAACTGTGAAAAAAGCTACATATATGGATGATAGCATGGACTCTGTGGAGGATGAGAAAACAGCCATTGAGTTGTACAGACAGTTGATCGAGCTTTGGAATAGAGCTGGAATGCGTCCTCGGAAGTGGCTTTCAAATTCTCACGAGGTTCTCAGTCAGATACCTGTTGAAGAACGATTATCAGAAGTCAAGTTAGACAGTGGTTACTTACCCTCGACAAAGACACTCGGCCTCATGTGGGCAGCTGAAAGAGACGTCTTTACATTCACTTCCAACTTACCTGAAACCAACAACACAATCTCAAAAAGAATCTTCCTTCGTCAAATAGCAAAACTGTTTGATCCTCTAGGATTTCTTGCACCCTTCACTGTAAGGGCAAAGATCATCTTACAAGAAATGTGGACAGTAGGGTTAGACTGGGACGAGGAACTAGACAATGATCTGAAAGAGAAAGCATATCAGTGGCTTATGGAACGGGAAGATTTAATACACATTCAGGTTCCAAGATGTTTGAGTTGTGGTAACAAGGTCAAAGAAACTAGACTACACAGCTTTGTAGATGCATCTGAAAATGCCTATGGTGCCATTGTGTATGCTGTGAATACTTACCAGAATAATGAAATCTCCAGTGTAATCATTGCTGCGAAAGGACGAGTAGCACCACTGAAAGCTATTAGCATTCCACGCATGGAATTAATGGCTGCTGTGACTGGACTCAGATTAGCTGTTGCAATAGCAAAAGTTTTGGATGTGTCGATTGACACGGTTACATTTTGGACAGACAGTTCAAATGCTTTGGGGTGGATAAAGAACCATAGCCGAACATTCAAACCATTTGTAGCAAATAGAGTTAGTGAAGTTCAAGAACTGACAAATCCGTGTCAGTGGCGGTATGTGCCAACAGACCAAAATCCAGCAGATATGTTGACGAGAGGAATAGCTGCATCAAAGTTGATTGACAATCAGATGTGGTGGTCAGGACCCCTTTTCCTGGCTAGAGATGAAAGTGAATGGCCCAGAAATCTGTCTGAAAGAGAAAACAGAAGGAAATGTTTACCAGAAACTAAAACTCTGAAGGAAAACAAGATAATTACCATGTTAGTGAACGACTCGTCCTGTGAAGAGTGGAGACTCAAAGCTACACGATACTCAGATTGGAGAAGACTGACAAGAATCCAAGCATGGGTATACAGATTCTTGAACAACTGTGTTGAAGGGAACCTTAAAAGGATTCATGGAGAACTGACTGCAGAAGAAATTGAAACAGCACAGTTCAAGATAATAGCACAAATGCAGAGAGAAGAATTTCCAGATGAATATTCCTGCCTTGAAAAGGGAAAACCATTACCATCTAATAGCAAGCTGTTAGGACTACAACCCAAGCTGGATGAAGATGGAGTGATGAGATCGGATGGACGATTGGCTTATGCTGAGCATCTTTCTCAAGATTCAAGGTTTCCGATCATCTTGCCGCGAAGAAACTGGATCACAAGATTGATTGTGAAGTCTTACCATGAGGAAGGACGTCATATTACAGGAACCAATCAGACATTAGCAGCACTTTCTGCAAAATTTTGGATCCTTTCTGGCAGAGAGGAAATTAGAGACTGGGAGCGACAATGTTCACAATGTCGTAAGCAGAAGGCGAAAGTGGCACATCAGATCATGGCTCCTCTTCCAAGCATGAGACTCAAACCTTCTCTCCGTGCTTTCACACAAGCAGGACTCGACTTCGCTGGACCTTTTCTGACAGTACAGGGAAGAGGAAAAGCAAGAATGAAGCGCTATCTATGCCTCTTCACGTGCCTTGCGTCGAGGGCTGTACATCTGGAGATCGCATATGGCCTGGACACCAATTCCTTTCTCAATGCATTTTATCGCATGGCCAGTCGCAGAGGACTCCCTGAGGACATCGTGTGTGACAATGGAACAAACTTCGTTGGGGCTGAGAAAGAGCTAAAAGAACTCGTTGCTTGTCTGGACAGTGATGCTTTGAAACGAACATTAGCAAATCGTGGAACAAAATGGAAGTTTAATCCTCCATATGCACCTCACTTCGGAGGTGTGTTCGAGACAATGGTCAAGGCAGCCAAAAAAAAGCAATCTTCGCTATTCTGGGAAACAGTGATGTAACAGATGAAGAACTCATGACAGCGTTCATTGGAGCAGAAGCCTTGATGAATTCCCGCCCATTGACCTATCAGACAGCACATCCACAGGATGATGTACCTCTGACGCCGAACCACTTTCTTCACGGACAGGCAGGAGGCACCTTTGCTCCGGAATCGGTGGATACAACGACCTTCAACCCAAGGAAACGATGGAGAAGGATACAGGAGCTTATACGGCACTTCTGGAGCAGGTGGATGAAGGAAGTGGATACCCAGTCTTAACAGAAGGAGGAAGTGGCTCACTCGTCGACAGGATATCAACGTGAATGACATTGTGCTGGTGATATCGCCTAACACACCACGTGGACACTGGCCTATGGGACGAATTATCAAGACTCACCCTGGGAAGGATGGTTTTACAAGAGTGGTGGACATACAGACTGGTAAAACAGTTTTGACCAGGCCAGTGACGAAAGTGTGCAGTCTGGACATGGATTCCATCAACTGTTAGTTTCAAGGATTGAAAAAGAACAGGATTCTGTGGACACTGTGACATTCAAAATGTGGACTTTTGGAGATTCGTGGATGTGTGGAACTGAATATAACATATTGTAAATTTGCACTGCATTAGTTCAACACACCTATTTCTAAGGAGTCTTAGAACAGAGTGACTATTGTTTAACGACGCATCAGCAGTTGAGAGTACCTATTTTTCGCGGATTTCGCCCCATCAGCCCCACCCCCCGAAAAAAAATGGTTCCAAATTTTAGTGAGTAAAATGAAGATGGGGATCTCAATATCCTGCAAACTGTTCTTTTTATTCATGAAATGTCACCCACGTAAATCAGTTCTGTAAGCTGATGAACATGTATATATATACTGAGGGAAACAAATAAGGGAACACCACTTCATGGCAGTGTTCCTTTATTTTTTCTCAGATTTCTTCCCACAGCGATATTCAAAGCTGGTGATGAAAACTGGAACGCTTGAAATTTCCTGTGTTCAGTTATTTGTTTCTCTCAGTATATTTGTGATACTGTATAACTGTTTGATTTTTCACTTCAATGTAGAAGTGGGTGATGCTTTACTACAACACGTGTATGAGCATAATGTACATCCATATACATTGCTCGTGCGATGTGATTGTGTAATCTCTTATTTGGCATTACTTTCCGCAACCATCCATTGGGTAGTGGAAACAGGGAGTGAGTGAGTTTGGTTTTATGCCGCTTTTAGCAATATTCCAGCAATATCACGGCGGGGGACACCGGAAATGGGCTTCACACATTGTACCCATGTGGGGAATCGAACCCGGGTCTTCGGCGTGACGAGCGAACGTTTTAACCACTAGGCTACCCCACCGCCCCTGGAAACAAGGAAAGCAGAAGAGGTATCTCCGCCGTGATATTGCTGGAATATTGCCGAAATCGGCGTAAAACTAACGCACTCACTCCAGACCTCCAGATATGCTTCGTATTTGCTTAGAATACGAAACTGCATTTGAAAAGAAACATAACTCGTCACAGATACTCGTGAAGAAATTGAAAGACCGAAGAGTAGAACAACGATCTACATAAGTATCTATTAGTAATGCAATTTTAGGCCAGTTGCGAATACAAGTATTTTACACATTTGTGTTAGTTCAGGAATTCAGGAATCATGCATTCAAGAACTCTGCAGGATTGAATAACGTTCGGATGCGAAAGACCTCATGGGTTGATAAGGCCTAATAAACCGTAATAAGAGTCCTTATATATGGCATAACCTAAAACCTATCACACCCCGATGTGAATAACAACATGTAAGCAAACGCTTAACGGCTCAAAGTCTGCCCAGATCCTTTTTCTCCCACTCACATTTGTCTAAAGAACTAACAACTGGCTGAAGTGAAGAGATTAAGCTGGTGACCTAATGGAAACCTGTCGGCTTGCATAACAATGGTTTGCTTAGACAGACCTGGATAGGCAAATGCCCAGTGAGGCCATGTGAACCTTGATGAGAGAGATAATGAGAGATAAATAGTCTCGCATTTTGGTACCTTGTAAAAACTCAAAATAGGAGTAAATGCCCTGCCAACACGGCTTATGAATCACATAATACAGGTTTAAAACGTGACAATAATATTCAGTGAATATACAGGGTATAGAGCATAGAAAGACAATAGCTGTAAAAGTAAAAAATCGTACATAAAACTCCTTCTTTTAAACATTTAAAGAAGAGTAAAAGCTAAAGGTGGTTGTAAATGGTTATGGTTAAGAATATATATAAGTTGAGAAGTACTGTCCATGCAGATAAAACCTAGGATGTCACGTTCAACCGCTTAAATAACTTGTATCCCAAATCCGTGTAGAAGTGACAATCAATAAGAAAGTGTTTCATCTTCTATTGCGTGTCTTGTTTCTGCACAAAACTGGCATTTACTTTGAAATGCTTCAGCATTTTTATTAAAACCAAACAATATGAACCAAGTAATATCAGACAGTGGGACATCGTGTGATCATCTTGCTCTAGTATCGTTAATATGAACACACAGAAGCTGTTTAAATAAATACGCTGTAAATCCGGAATGGTAAAAAGTTTCCCAGGTAGAGTTTTGTGAAACATAATTCAGGCATGGTTTTAACGTTTGCACAAATAATATTTCTTATGTTTTTAATAAAACAAAGAAAAGACGTCCTGGCATACTGGGTATCCAGAAAATGCCTTGCTGGATGAATTCTTTTCGCTGAAAGATAACAAACCCTTTTCCGTTCTTTTTTCAGAGAAAATGCGAACATATCCTGACTCTAATAGTAATCTCAGCCATCAGCACTCTTCATACCCAATCTCCCTTATCTTTTATTATAACCAATATATGTATGCTTACAAGAAATAAATCAGACGATTTTCAGATTTGTTATGCTAACGGGCAGTCAGTTTTGAACCTTAAACACTGACGTACATGTATATTTAGTGCAAATCATCCTTCTTCAAATATTGTGCATTTAGCGCCCCGTTAAATCCTTCCTCTCTTCTATGGAGACAGGTTGTGTTGACAACACTGTCAGATACCTGTCACGCGTGTTGTTGGCAATGACATACTTACACTACTACAGCATGCCTTGCACCAGTCTAATGCATAACACCATCGTGTACATTTCACCTACATTACAGTCGACTGTATGAATCAATATAATTCATTTGCTACATTCACTGTTACATGTATGACGTGAATATGTAATGAGCCACGATTTGCCTTTCAAATATTATCTAGGTTCGATTTAAAATTAAAACTATTGCTGGAACACATGATGTAAGGACGGACCATGCAAGTACACAATGTACATACCCATATCCCAACGCCGATGACCAAAATGAAATATGCCGCTAGAGCCACAATATCGCCAAGTTTCAGATGTTCCACCATTGTCAGAGGACGTGGGGTGTGTCTCCTGCAGCAGCAGCACGGCATGGATGAGGATGGCCAGGTGAGAATATATGGGATATTTTGTGGACACGTGACTTATAGAAGTGAGGTGAATAAACAATAGTAAATACGACTTTGTCCACTGAGTCGTGAAGTGCGTCAGTTATCAAGGATTGGCTGATTCACATTTTAACCTCTTGAATGATCATTCCGTCCTATAGTGGAAGGATAAATGGTCTTGTGTAAAATATATTGAGGCATGTGATGTGTTTGATGATAATAATATGCCAATAGATAACAGTTCACTTTTAAAACAATTTAAAAGCAGATACCGCTAATTACTCATAGATAACGATATTACATGCTCGTCGTAAGTTATGTAGTTGTCGTTGATGTAAGACGTGTAGTTGTAGTTGATGTTCAGTTATGTAGTTGTTGTTGATGTTAAGTTATGTAATTGTGGTTGATGTGTATTACATGGTCGTCGTTGATGTAAGTTATGTAGTTGTGGTTGATGTGTATTACATGGTCATCGTTGATGTAAGTTATGTAGTTGTGGTTGATGTGTATTACATGGTTGATGTCGTTGATGTAGTTGTTGTTATGTAGTTATGTGGTTGATGTGTATTACATGGTCGTCGTTGATGTCAGTTATGTAGTTGTTGTTGATGTTAAGTTATGTAATTGTGGTTGATGTGTATTACATGGTCGTCATTGATGTAAGTTATGTTGTTGTGGTTGATGTAAGTTATGTAATTGTGGTTGATGTGTATTACATGGTCATCGTTGATGTAAGTTATGTAGTTATTGGTGATGTGTATTACATGGTCGTCGTTGATGTAAGTTATGTAGTTGTGGTTGATGTGTATTACATGGTCGTCGTTGATGTAAGTTATGTAATTGTGGTTGATGTGTATTACATGGTCGTCGTTGATGTAAGTTATGTAGTTGTGGTTGATGTGTATTACATGGTCATCGTTGATGTAAGTTATGTAGTTGTGGTTGATGTGTATTACATGGTCGTCGTTGATGTAAGTTATGTAGTTGTTGTTGATGTTAGGTTATGTAATTGTGGTTGATGTGTATTACATGGTCGTCGTTGATGTAAGTTATGTAGTTGTGGTTGATGTGTATTACATGGTCGTCGTTGATGTAAGTTATGTAGTTGTGGTTGATGTGTATTACATGGTCGTCGTTGATGTAAGTTATGTAACTGTGGTTGATGTGTATTACATGGTCGTCGTTGATGTAAGTTATGTAATTGTGGTTGATGTGTATTACATGGTCGTCGTTGATGTCAGCCGCTATGTATGTTGTTGTTGATGTAGGTTATGTAGTTGTGGTTGATGTGTATTACATGGTCGTCGTTGATGTAAGTAATGTAGTTGTGGTTGATGTGTATTACATGGTCGTCGTTGATGTAAGTTATGTAGTTGTGGTTGATGTAAGTTATGTAGTTGTGGTTGATGTGCATTACATGGTCGTCGTTGATGTAAGTTATGTAGTTGTGGTTGATGTGTATTACATGGTCGTCGTTGATGTAAGTTATGTAATTGTGGTTAATGTGCATTTGCTCGCTGTTGAGGTAAGTTATGTAGATTTTTTAATATTATTTTTATTCCATTTCAAGTTACAATTACAGGAGAAGAGCCACATGTGTTGGCAGTTACAACTTTAAGGTAATATACAAAATTGTATGCACATATGAGGGTGTGCATATGTAAAGGGAGCTAGATGAAAGTGTTAAACCAGCAAAGGACACACTTGTTTGAGTAAGTCAAATTGTACGTGTGCTAAATTAAAATGTCAGAGTAGGGTATCTAAGTGACGCCATTTCCTAGTAAAAGAACTAAATTTATTATGTTTCATTGCAATGAACTTTTAAATATAGCATACGAAATCCTGCAAAAATATATCTAACTGTTTAAGGCTTGATGAAGTATAGATGAATTTTTAGCAAGCAGTAAAATGTGATTTACTTCTGTATTGTTTGAGGACAGACCAAACATAATAATGATAGTCTCAAATTGGTTTGGAGGTTATTATTAAGAAATTCTTGAACTTTAAGCCAAAAGATCCGAACAAATTGACATTCAAAGAAACATGTGATATATCTTCTGAGGCAGTTTTACAAAATATGTACATGTATCGTCATCAACTAACTTCATCTTCAATAATTCTTTGTTTTTGTATAAATTATTCTGTTATAAATCTGTATTGAAAGTCTAAGAGCTTACAGCCATTTGTACATTTCCTTTAATAGCTAAATACATCTTTCCAGTCAATCTCATGCTGGAAGACAGAGTTCTAATATTCTAATGACTTGGGTGTGGTATCATTCTTAATTAGTTCATCATAGAATTTCCTTGAGCCTTTTGCATTACATATGACATATTTGTATATAGTTTTAATATGAGGGGTGATCAAATGTAAGTGCTCTGTTTCTTATCTGATATATCCAGTTGTTTGGCATATAGTTTAACAAGTGTTGATAGTCTTTGAGAGTTCCCTGTATTTTGTACCTCTGTTTTTAATTTTCAAAACTTAGAAAGCCATTTTCATCACATATATCTTTTATACAATGTATGCCGTGACTAAACCAGTTTTTTAAATAATATATAATGATTAAAAGAAATGATTCAACCAAAGTGGTTTGAGTCAAGATTTGGTCTACATCATTCTCCTCAAAAGTAATTTTCTTATAGAATATCCTCCAAGTAGATAACAGATCTCCCCAATTAGGATTATCATGGTCAGATAAACAGTCAACAGCATTGGTGCCAAGTGAAAAAAAAATGAAAAGATGTTTATAGATTCTTTAGTTTTTTAAATATAGTTTTTATGAAGATAATTTCAAAGCATTCATGAAACATTCTATATGCATCATTCTTGCCCACTGAACCTATCCAAATTACCTTAGTTTTATCTATGTCCATTTTAAGTCCTGATATTTGGAGAAAAATGTTCAGTGTTTCAATTGCTGCATTGGGGCTTTTTTCAGATCCATCTAGAAATAACTGAGTATCGCCAGCATACTGTCCTAGTTTATGTTCAATATCATTAAGTGTTATACCCTTTATGTCCGGATTTGTCCTTATCATAGTACCTAATATTTCAACTGCAAGAATGAATAAGTACGGCTTGTGTACATCCCCTTTCAAGTGTGAAAAAGATGACAGATGTCTATTTTGAATAACTGATGCTGTTGTATTTGAAGTTAAGATTTCTCCCCATTTTATGATGTTTGGACCGAAACCAAATTTTTTTCAATACCTTTGTCTAAAAAGATTTAGTCATGGTATCAAAAGTGTTTATATGTTGTTATATATATAAAGTGTGTTATATATTTGTGGTTGATGTTTGTTATATATCTATGGTTGATGTGTGTGTTATATATTTGTGGTTGATGTGAGTTATATATTTAACGTTGATGTTTGTTATATATTTATGGTTGATGTGTGTTTATATATTTGTGGCTGATGTGTGTTATATATTTACATTTATGGTTGATGTGTGTTATATATTATTGGTGGATGTATTGATGTTTGTTATGTATTTGTGGTTGATGTATGTTATATACTTGTGGTGTTATATATTTGTGGTTTTATTTGTGTGTTATATGCTGTTGGTGGATGTGTGGTTATACATACTTTTTGTTTATGTGTATTACATATATACATTATTAGTTTTTGTTTTATGTGCGTTATGTACTGTTAGTTAATGTGTGTTATATACTGTTGGTGATGTGTGTTATATACTTGTGGTTTATGTGTATTGTATGCTCTCGTTGATGTGTGTTATATACTGTTGGTGATGTGTGTTATATACTGTTGGTGGATGTGTTATATACTTTTAGTTGATGTGTGTTATATACTTGTGGTTGATGTGTATTGTATGCTCTCGTTGATGTGTGTTATATACTGTTGGTGATGTGTGTTATATAGTTGTGGTTGATGTGTAGTGTATGCTCTCGTTTATGTGTGTTACATACTTGTGGTTGATGTGTGACTGAAAACATTGTTTATAAAACACCTACTTTAGATGAATACGTAACTGATAATGTTGAACCGTGTAGAGAACAATAAACAGTTAAAAGATAACCTCAATATATCATAAAACACAACATTGAAAGTATTTATAGTTATGGAAAGCGTGCTACGCATCGCATGAAATTGTTTTAAAATTATTCCTAAGCTATGATGCATATGGAATAAATTCATTATGCTAGAGCTATGAATGCATTATTTATAGAGGCAAACATCATTGATTACTTATGACATGTTACTTAATCTCGAATACTTTGGCTATGAGACACTGGCTTAAAACAATCGCTATTTGCTCTTTTCATATGGAATACAAACCAATAATAACGATTTGAAACTATGATCGTTTGTTAAACAACTTTTATCCTAAGTTGAATGAAATTCTCAGATTAAAACGTTCAAACGGCAAGGTAAAATTATGAGGATTCGCAATCTTAATTTCATTTTATTTGATTTACATTTTTGTTTGAATTGAAATTCATCGGTACGTTTTCACTACAAAGAGACTATAGGGGAAATGCCCCTCGGAGAAAACATTTTCGGGGGAGAGGCTGGGTGCGCTTTTAAGCAGTTGGGCTGCTTCAAATGGCTCGTCTATGATAACATAAATTGACGTTTCATCAGCGAAAGGCCTGATGTTACTGTTAATTATATGGACTATGTCATTTATGTATATAATAAGTAGTGGTCCTAAGGCTGAACCCTCTGGAACACCAGCCATTACGGAACAGAAACCATTAATAACAACCTTTTGTACTCTATTTTGTAAATGACTTTCAAACCATTTTAGTAAGTTTCTTTTAATTCCATTTGCCTGAAGTTTTCGGATAATTCCCTTGTGCCAGACTTTGTCAAACGCCTTACTAATGTCGCAGAAAACAACTCATATTTCCTTACCTTCATCCAGGCCTTTAGCGATAAAGTTATACAGGAATGTTAATTGGTTGGCACAAGAGTAGTACGGCATAAATCCCGACTAAAGATTAGAGAGTAAATTGTTGGCTCTATGGTAATTAAAAATGTGGCTGAATACACATTTTTGAAAAGGTTTTAGATAAACAGCTCGTTAAGGCCACGGGTCTGTAGTTAGAGCATTCATTTGTGCTTCTTTTCTTAAGGAGAAGAATTACATTCGCTTCCTTACATAATGACGGAAATATCATTTTGTGTAGGAAAAGATTAAATAATTAAGTTAATATGGGTGTTAAGGTATTAGCCGTTATTTTCAGAATTTTGTTGCCGATCCCATCCGGACCAGTAGCTTGAGAAGTATCAACCGATTTAAGGATGTCCCCAACTTCACCCTGGTTTAGGAATATATCTGGTAATGAGTCCCCTTGGACTCGTAGTTTAATGTCGGGTGGACTATTATTAGGATTTGGCACGTTTGATTGTTCGGTGAAATATTCGTTCAAATCCTCTTTATTCATCATCAATAATGTGGTCTTTGTTTGACACGGATGGGAAGGTAGGGATGTTGGATGTTTTAGTCCTCACACGTCTTGATGTCTTGGTGCCGTGAGAGCTAATTATACTTTCGTCTATTTCACGGACATGTTTCTTCTTTGCAGATCTAACAGCTGCAATTACTTGATTTCTAATTGATCTGAATTTCTCCCAATCACTCGCTAAATTTCTCCTTATCTCCTCATGTTGTCGGTTACGCTCTCTTATTAATGATTTTATATGTATTTATTATTCAACCAAAGAGGACTCGAGGGACGAATTGTGACTATTTTGTTGGGAATAAAATATTGCATGAGTTTGTGATTAACTTTGTCAACAATGCTGCAATAGTATTAATATTTGACTTAAAAATAAAAAGTCCCATGTTAATTTCATTGATGGCATTGTTAATACCATCTTTGACGAATAGCCTGTAATCACGAACCTTTCGTTTTAAAACAAGTTTGTTTCATGAATCAACTCTTTTAACACGACATGTATTGGACAATGATCATTACACATATTGGATCTAAGACGCCAGAATTACAAGGCAAAGTTGCAGTATTAGTCCTGCTAGATCTCTCAGCAGCTTTTGATACTGTTGATCACCAGAAACTGCTACAGCAACTATCAGAGTATGGAATTGGGGAGACCGTTTTGTCCTGGTTTTGAGTCCTATGTGACTGACCGAAAACAGGCAGTAGGCATCAAGACGTTTCATTCCTCCACCGTTACAGTTGACTATGGAGTACCGCAGGGCTCTGTGCTGGGACCGTTACTCTTCACCCTGTATACGAGGCAGCTGGAGCAGGTGATCAGATGGTCGACAGCTTTCTCTCGGCTTGCGACACATCACCACTGACCAATCTTGAGGACTGTTGCTCTTCTGTAAAATCATGAATGAATGACCATATGCTAAAAGACAGCGGAATTGCTTGTAGGTCCAAAAGCCCGAATGTCAAAGGTGAACATCAGCAATCTGACTGTTTGAGAAACAGAGATTTGCTTCTCAACTTCTGTAAAAAGATCTAGGAGATTACTTACAGTCAGACCTTTCAATGGAAAGACCAGTATCGGAGATCTGCAAGTCCTGTTTTCATCATATCCGGACAATCGGAAAAATACGCCATCTACTGACTGAATGTTCTACAACTGCCCTTGTTCATTCCATCATTCTGTCCAGAATAGACAATTGTAATAGCTTGCTTTTAAACATCCCTCAATAAGTCTTAAACTGTCTGCAACGCATACAAAATATTGCCGCACGTATTGTGAGCAAAGCACCAAAGTTCTCAAACATGACCCCTATTCTAAAACAGTAATACTGATGCCCATAAGAGCTAGAGTGGACTTTAAAGTTTTAACCATTGTCTACCAGTGCAGACAAGGCACTGCTCCGGCCTATCTCAAAGAAATGTTAAAACCATATCTTCCATACAGACAGTTTCGCTCCAGTGACAAAAACTTACTTCACTTGTTTGAGTGGCATTTTTAGAAGTTGAGACGTACAATATGGAACAAGTTTTTATGGATAACAACTTCTTTATTTCGTGATGACGTTTCGATACAGATTCTTGTACCGTTGTCAAAAGCAAGACTCACTTGTTTCATATTGAACTTACTTCACATTCAAAAATGGTAGTTGAAATCCTATGGTTTTTGCTCATTTTCGCCGCCATAAAATCATAAAATGGAATGAGTTGCCAGATCACATCGGAACAAGCCCCCAAAAAATAATCTAAAGACATACCTTTTCTCTGTGTTTTACAAGTGACTCTTAAATTCTATCTTGTCTGCGCTATGCGCATGCTGTCGGTGTGGTTTTAGCGCAACATAAATGAACTAATTATTATAATTATTATAATTCTGGTAGGTTCGTTGATAATCTGTGTAAGTCCATGTGCCTGTTGAAAGTAGTCGATTTTATCAGTATTATTTCGACTGACTGACTGACTGAGTTTGGTTTTACGCCGCTTTTTAGCAATATTCCAGCAACATCACGGCGGGGACACCAGAAATGGGCTTCACACAAATCAAGATTCGAAGCGGGTCTTCGGCGTGACGAGGCCAACGCTTTAATTAGGCTACCCCACCGCCCCAGCATATTATTTCGAAGAGGATTAGTATTAAAGTCGCCTGTGACTATATAGCACAAATGTTTAAATTTAGAGCGCTATTGACAGGGCAATTAATTCCCCAATATGTATCACTTTTGTCGGCCTCTGTACACGGTCCCAATGCGACAAGAGCGAGATTTACATTTTACCTGTACCCATATGGCCTCCAGTCCGACAATGTCTAATTGTTGCATAAGTTTTACAATTATATTTTCCTTCACATATATTGCAACTCCACCACCTCGAGTTGGTCGATACTTTCTAAATGAAGGGTGAAACCCCGGAATATGGATAATTGTATTGCTTATATCAGTCCGCAGCCATGATTCCGTAATACATATTATATCGTGTGACCCGAATTCCATTTCAAATATATCGAATTTGTCTTTAAGACTTCGGATTTGTAAGTGGACTATTCTTAAATGTAGATTGATTTGTCCAGGATTTGATGAATATCACAACAAAGCAATAGAATTGATATTAGAATACTTACTGTTGGATTGTATAGGCAATGGAATTTTGTTATGTGCATAAAAGCTTTCTGACTAATTACAGATTTTATATGAATTATGACTGCAAAATAACCCAGTGCCCGCCTGTATTGATCTATACTAACCGTCATATTTATCCATATGGTGAAATATAATCAGTGTATAAATATCATAAATATCACATGTGCACATATCCCTTTTTCCCAGCAACCATTTTTTCTGTATTTCGTCGTCTGTGACGTCATAAAACAATTGAACGTGACGTCAATGAACTGGGCAGTCACACTTGCTTACTGTGTTTTATGAATAAAATGGATAATAAAGAAATTATTACACTTGCAAGTGTGCCACATGACTTATACGAAACTCGTGCAAGATTTTGTATTGCCCGAGCGAGATTTCACACTCGTTTCATATAAGTCGTATGACACGCTTGCTCGTGTAATAATCTCTATATATATTGAAAGCTGTGTCGGCAGTGGGGACTAGAACTGATGAATGACTACAAATGAACAATAAGAAGAAAAAACACCCATTAAGTAACGTAGCGGTACAAATATAGCAAAAATATAATCAAATGTGAAAACACAAGAAAATAAAAAATGTATGAGAGATCCATTATAAGTGTAACAATAAATACAAAGCCAGCAGAAAAATACACCACCGCTGTTCAGACAGAGGTTGGGGATTTCGTCATTGCTTTCTGACACATAGCGTTTAGCAATGTCCGCTACATCCCAGAGAATAATATAGTTTACGTACCAGTGGGTAATATATGTTTCATACCAGTGGGTAATATATTTTACATACCAGTGGGTAATATATTTTACAAACCAGTGAGTAATATATTTTACAATCCAGTAGGTAATATATTTTACATCCCAAAGAATAATATAGTTTACGTACCAGTGGGTAATATATGTTTCATACCGGTGGGTAATATATTTTACATACCAGTGGGTAATATATTTTACATACCAGTAGGTAATATATTTTACATACCAGTGGGTAATATATTTTACATACCAGTGGGTAATATATTTTACATACCAGTGGGTGATATACTTTACATACCAGTGGGTAATATATTTAACATACCAGTAGGTAATATATTTTACATACCAGTGGGTAATATATTTTACATACCAGTGGGTAATATATTTTACAAACCCAGTGAGTAATATATTTACATACCAGTGGGTAATATATTTTACATATAGTTGGTAATATATTTTACGTACCAGTGGGTAATATATTTTAGATACCAGTGGGTAATATATTTTACAAACCAGTTGGTAATATATTTTACCTACCAGTGAGTAATATATTTTACAAACCAGTGGGTAATATATTTTAGATACCTAGTAATATATTTTACAATTCATTGTAATATAAACCAGTAAGTAATATATTTTATGAACCAGTGGGTAATATATTTTACAAAACCAGTTAGTAATATAGTTTACAAAACCAGTGAGTAATATATTTTACAAACCAGTGGGTAATATATTTTAGATACCAGTTGGTAATATATTTCACATACCAGTTGGTAATATATTTTAGATACCTGTGAGTAATAATATAGTTTACAAACCAGTAGGTAATATATTTTACAAGCTTCTTATTAATAACAACAAGCTTCTTATTAAAGAGCATATATTTGTTTCAGTGAGTGAGTGTGTATGGTCTTACGTCGCTTTTATCAATATTCCAGCAACATCACGGCGGGAAAACACCATGAATGGGCTTCACACATTGTACCCATGTGGGCGATCGAACCCAGGCCTTCGGCGTGACGAGAGAACACTTTAACCACTAGGCTACCCCACCGCCTCATATTTGTTTCAAGGTCTGTATGACAGACTAGCCACCCTTAGGCAGACTATTGTGTGGTAATGCTCCAGAATGTGGCTCGGGCAGAAAAGGCATGCAGTAAGCTTAGAGAGAGAGAAATTTAGAAAAGCTGAAGAGTGAAGTATATAACTATATTGTGCGACAACCATCACGGCTAAGAACGGTACTATTTTATTCTCGCGCTCACATTAACACGAGACTGATATAGTCCCAACGCGTTAATTTCGTGAGCAAAATGTAAAATACTATTCGTGTCACACACAGCACGTAGGTACAGGCAGTAAAGCTGCTGCAGGCAGGTAACATTAACGTCATACTTTAAAAATACATAGGTGTTGGTTTAAATATATTTATAAGAGTGATGGAGTTTAGTTTTACGTGACCTTTAGCAATATTCCAGCAATATCACGGCGGTGGACACCAGAAACGGGTTTCACACATTGTACCCATGCGGGGAATAGATCTCGGATCTTCGGCGTGACGAGCAAACGCTTTAACCACTAAGTAAGTTTAGTTTTACGCCGCTTTTAGCAATATTCAAGCAATATCACGACGGGGGACACCAGAAATGGGCTTCACATATTATAGTCACGTGGGGAATCAAATCGAACGCTTTAACCACTAGGCTACCCCTACCGCCCCATGAAATGGTAATGACCATTTCTGTTCATGATGTGGCATCGTCTTTCCGTAGGCTCGGATTCCAGATTGCAGGTCCCGGAATGTTTGGTACTTTTATACAAACCTGGTAATGACTGCGGCTGGGGATGGCTTCGTTGCTCGCATCCATCCATTCTGACCTATAAATAATCAAATGGGTTAAGATCTGGTCATGGCATTGGTCAAGAAACTTGGGAAAAATAGTGCCAGACACTTAAACTCATCTGAATATGCATAGACAAGAGGTTCTGTCTAATGCGGTATTTGCAGTTACTGTGTTTCATTTTTGCATAAACATGAATGCCGTCCTCAACCATTTTCCTGTTATACAACTCAGTACAAGGTCAAATTCATACATTTTACGTAAACTTTTGCTGGAGCTATAAATGCATTATTTATGCGAGCAAACACCATGCAAATATCTAAGTATGATTTGGGAAACAGATGCTGAAAATGTCCATTAACAAGTTTATCAAAAGATATATCACCAGCATGAATGTATTTATAGGACTACATGTCGACATTTGCAAGTCTATGAGCTGACATTGAATTGTAACGCGTAACTTGCTGTTGAAAATGTGTGTGTATAACGGTTTACATTTTGCCTTTATAGGTTTTATCTTTGGTAATAACATGTCGTGTACACGGGAGAATGAGAACAATTTTATGGATATACAACTTCTATTCTGTATAGGCGAACCTATGTCATCACTTGCTTGACAACGACATTACAATCTATGTCAAAACGTCGCCAATACAGAATAAAGAAGTTGTATGTCCATAAAAATTATCATCATTCTTTATCTCCTCAACTTCTAGAATGCTCAATGAAAGAAGTCGTGTTCACTGTGTTTGTTTGTCCAATGGAGGCCGCCATTGGTCAGGTATTGCCTTGGTCAGTGGAAGGGCAGCGCAGCGGACTCAGCGAACCAGACTGGGGTCACGGCCGTCATACAAGGATAAACGATCGAAAACAATATTATATTTACATGAAAAGGTTACATTTTTATTTTATAAATGTGGGAGTTACTTATACAATGTAGTGGTGTGTCCTTCTTGTAGATGGTCTGGTGAGCAATATTTGATGCCTTGAGCAAGCCTAGTTCCTATAAAGAGTTTTTCATATATTTTCAAAACAGATAAGAAGGCTATCTGAAGTAAATTTTGACTTAACGATTTGATATTAAATGCTGATGACTCGAACAAAACTTTCACCCCTTATGCAACAAACATAGAAAAGGTTCAAGAACGACGGCTTACAAGCTAAAAAACAGTAATCTGATAAGTCAATCCTTTGATTCGATTTTCTACTTGGCGTTGTCAAGGGTAAGTCTGGACTAAGGACCTGAATGTTTTCTCAGTTTCCACTTACATGTAAAGACCGTTTTCATCGTTTGGTTGAACAGGTCATCTATTCTACGCCTGGTTTCTATGAAAGATAACTTAGAGCATATCTTATATACGGAATACCATCATATCCACAATTCACACCTTTAAAAAAAACGAGTGGGAGGCAAATCTTCTCCCGGACAGTTCTTGTAGGAAATCACCTTTAACGACAAGTGGATAAATATGAATGCGTATGGTTTTACGCCGCTGATAGTAGTTGAGAAAGTGAATTTAGTTTTACGCCGCTTACACCAATATTCAGCGATACTACGGTGGGGGACACCAGAAATGGGCTTCACATATTATAGATCACGTCACGAATCAAATCGAACGCTTTAACCACTAGGCTATTCCCTACCGCCCCGTGAAATGGTAATGACCATTCCTGTTCATGATGTGGCGTCGTCTTTCCGTAGGCTCGGATTCCAGATTGCAGGTCCGGAATGTTTGGTACTTTATACAAACCTGGTAATGTCTGCGGCTGGGGATGGCTTCGTTGCTCGCATCCATCCATTCTGACCTATAAATAATCAAATGGGTTAAGATCTGGTCATGGCATTGGTCAAGAAACTTGGGAAAAATAGTGCCAGACACTTAAACTCATCTGAATATGCATAGACAAGAGGTTCTGTCTAATGCGGTATTTGCAGTTACTGTGTTTCATTTTTGCATAAACATGAATGCCGTCCTCAACCATTTTCCTGTTATACAACTCAGTACAAGGTCAAATTCATACATTTTACGTAAACTTTTGCTGGAGCTATAAATGCATTATTTATGCGAGCAAACACCATGCAAATATCCTAAGTATGATTTGAAACGAATGCTGAAAATGTCCATTAACAAGTTTATCAAAAGATATATCACCAGCATGAATGTATTTATAGAACACATGTCGACATTGCAAGTCTATGAGCTGACATTGAATTGTAACGCGTAACTTGCTGTTGAAAATGTGTGTGTATAACGGTTTTACATTTTGCCTTTATAGGTTTTATCTTTGGTAATTACATGTCGTGTACACGGGAGAATGCGGACAATTTTTATGGATATACAACTTCTTTATTCTGTATAGGCGAACCTATGTCATCACTTGCTTGACAACGACATTACAATCTATGTAGAAACGTCGCCAATACAGAATAAAGAACTTGTATGTCCATAAAATTATCCTCATTCCTTATCTCCTCAACTTCTAGAATTCTCAATGAAAGAAGTCGTGTCCACCGTGTTTGTTTGTCCAATGGAGGCCGCCATTGCTCAGGTATTGCCTTGGTCGGTGGAAGGGCAGCGCAGCGGACTCAGCGAACCAGACTGGGGTCACGGCCGCATACAAGGATAAACGAACTAAAACAATATTATATTTACATAAAAAGTTACATTTTTTTATTTTATAAAGTGGGAATTACTTATACAATGTAGTGGTTTGTCTTTCTTGTAGATGGTCTGGTGAGCAATATTTGATGCCTTGAGCAAGCCTAGTTCCTATAAAGAGTTTTTATTTTATTTTCAAAGCAGATAAAGAAGGCTATCTGAAGGAAATTTTGACTTAACGATTTGATATTAAATGCTGATGACTCGAACAAAACTTTCACCCCTTATGCAACAAACATAGAAAGGTTCAAGAACGACGGCTTACAAGCTAAAAACAGTAATCTGATAAGTAAATCCTTTGATTCGATTTTCTACTTGGCGTTGTCAAAGGGTAAGTCTGGACTAAGGAACTGAATGTTTTCTCAGTTTCCACTTACATGTAAAGACCGTTTTCATCGTTAGGTTGAACAGGTTATCTATTCTACGCCTGGTTTCTATGAAAGATAACTTAGAGCATATCTTATATACGGAATACCATCATATCCACAATTCACACCTTTACAAAAACGAGTGGGAGAGGCAAGTCTTTCCCGGACAGTTCTTGTAGGAAAACACCTTCAACGACAAGTGGATAAATATGAATGCGTATGGTTTTACGCCGCTAATAGTAGTGAGTGAGTGAATTTAGTTTTACGCCGCTTTCAGCAATATTCCAGCGATACTACCGTGGGGACACCAGAAATGGGCTTCACACATTGTACCCATGTGGGGAATCGAGCCCGGTTGTTTGGCGTGACAAGCGAACACTTTAACCACACGGCTACCCACCGCCCCTCATCACTGAAACTTGGATATGCCAAATATCGCGTGATGAGCGAGACGCCGCTTATAATAATATCACTACGGAGAACAATAGAAATATTCCTGGCACTTTGTATTCATGTTAGGATTCGAACCAGGTACGAGCGAACACTTTAACCACAAGGTTCTATAAATCCTCCAATACGTGTCGGTTCTGTATTTACTTGAAAAGACTTGACCCTACTTTGAATATATTTACATCACGGTAAACGATGTCGGTGTCACTACGTGCTGTTTCTCAGTTGCGCCCGTTGCACCTGATTTGCGGTAGCTAAAAACCAATACGCGTTTCGTTCGGGATATAACGTGAACCGAATATCATTTTTCAAAATACATATGTTCAGGAATTCCAGTTGTGTAGAAACAGACAGGACCAGAATGTGAGCAGTACAGTAGGTTAAAACAAGGGTCATTAGAAGATGCCATCCTTTCCCCTACACATTCGAAAGAATAAATCATCTTTTTTTCCAGTGATCTGGAATAAACAGAGGTGTCACGAATAACTGAATTTCTATCAAAACTATAAAACGCCAGTGTACAATGCGGTCAGTATGTGTGCGTTCTGAAGAAAACCGGTAGTTTGACGATATGCTCTGGAAAAGCACATCCCAGATAACTGAGCCTAAGTCAAACTTGTTGCTATGAAATCGGAAAAATATATGTCCTAAAACTAATAGCAAAAAGCACACTTACACTGGTTTTTGTGTGGGCAAGGTTTCATGAAAGAACATACATGAATTAATGGGGATAATATTGTATACCGGGGATGAAAAACAAGATCCTATCAGGAACATTACGAGAAACTTACCACACACAATTGTAGTTTGGGCATTTAGGTGTTTGAACGTTTCAGCATGTCGATTCATTTGCGTCTCTAGCTAGATGTGATATTAAATTTGACTTCCCATGCATTGTTATGTTCGAATGAGTGTTGAGTTCTGTTCAACATGCATAAATATGTGATCCATACATCAAATCTGTAAGGTGAACAAATAGTAAACTTTGTTGCCTATTTATCTACACATCAAACCAGCAAGGTGCACTCACAAATATCAAGCTTTGTGCCTTGTGAGCTCTGTGCCTCACAAATAACAAGACTAGTCAAAATTGGCAGTTTCGATATTGTTTTCTTTCGAAGACTATTCTGATGTCAGTTTGCACCTAGATCTTGATAGACTTCATCATTATGTGTTTTTGTGCTTTTATGGTCTTTTATTCCAAGAATATACAGAGAGACGTGGGTACTTGATTAGTCTGATTCCATGCAACCAAATGCAACCTTATCAAATACAACGTGGTAATATGATTAAATACTTATGAATCCAGCTAATGTATGCAGTGTTCAGAACAATGATTCTTTGATCACCGATTCCTCCTACATAATATGTACGGCTGTTGTTAAATTAAAATGAAGCACAATAATAGCATTTAAAGTTTAGGTATTTCTGGTACATTGTTACCGCAATTTGTAATTTAATGCTCTTCAAAACGTATTGTACAACTTTAAATAATATGTGTACATGTCGGATAGAGTTGTGGCAGAACAATAGTACAGCCCTTTGAGAAGTACAACGCGTGGAATTAAAGTACATGACGGATTCGGCTGGCCGATTATCTGACTTCTGAAGTCAATGTAAATTAACTGATCAAATTACTGCACTATTCATACCTCAGTAAACCGATGAACATGCTGTTTTGTTATTTGTATTCCAGCTGTATTAGAAGACCGAGTTTCATACACATACAGACCCCTCTCTTAACCACAAAATGTATATTCTTTATTCTACTGAAACTCCAAATCGAAAACAAAACCGGCGGTGTTTCTGATTTCCGTCCTCTTGTTGTGCCAGACCCGTATCTGTGTTCTATGATGGGTGACCTATGAACGGTAACTTCGTCACATCACTGACCCTGTTCATGATCAGATTTCAATTATCTTCAGCACTGATGTTTAACCCAGTCACGATATGGCTGAAATACTGCCGAATGAAAAACTTCCCCAGTTAATTGTGAATCCTGAAACAATGCTACGATAATCTTAATAAAATTATGTAACATTGAGAATGGAGGATATACTTTGAGATTTCAGCCATGTTGGGGGTCATCTGTGATTTTTACCACTTGCCAGCAAGAACCCGAGCTGAGCTGGATCTATATTAGAAATGTTCAGAATAGTTCACGGTATAAATATGCCATGTTTGATGCTTTTAACCTAAACTGCACATTTTTCGACGACACAATTGCAGTTAAAGACTGTATGTGTTAATTATGCACAATGTAATTACCATGTGTATTGCTCAGCTTTACTGATAGTCGGTTGTACCTGTGATTCTGGATTGTAAATGGTTTCTTGCAGCCTATGCTGGTTATATGAATGGATCTGGTGCTTAGGCAAGGAGATTTGCTTGGTCGTTGGTTATTATATCAATCGAGTGGATTGTCTGGTTTAGTGCTGCCGATTGACAGAACATATCTGATTGTGGTATAGCAAATTAAAAGATGCCCACAAATGCAGATTCTGTGTAGTCTTCTAAATAGGAGACGTTATTTCACAACCAGATTGCACAATTTTATCTTTCTTATCGAAAGGTTTGAAGGTACCCCTCAGCACCGTGGGAAGAATTCCTGCATATACACAAGGATAAAGGTTCGTACCTTACCAACCTCTGTCCAACAAGGGCATTGCGACAGAACGCGTCACATCATTACTTATTCTTCTGTATGCTAGAAAAACATGTGGCACTTTAATTACACATTGAAGAAAGGGGGAACTTTTTAGTAACTCCCAATATCTGCGCTTACAGATGATAGTCTTGCACTTGAAGGGACACGTGCTATCTACACGCTACCCGAAATGCATGATGCAGTTCTTATTTAACTATGCGGTAATCGGAATGAGGTATATATTACAGAGCGCACCGGAAATGGGCTTCACACATTGTACCCGTGTGGAGAATCGAACCCGGGTCTTCGGTGGGACGAGCGAACGCTTTAACCACTAGGCTAACCCCATATATAAAGGGAAGACGCCCCATTTGGGATTAGAGGTCCTCCAAAATCTATGATGCTCGTTAAAGTAGACAAAATAGATAGAGTGGCCAGGCTTCATGTTTTACTTGATTGCGTGTCACCACCATGACCCCACGACATGGGTCGTTGAGCACATTATCGATCACTGGATTGGCTGGTCCAGTTTCGAGCATTTGCAGTTGTCATCGTGATGGAGAATTGTGGTCTAAACAATCAATAACACACTGCATCAGTGACGACATTCACCGGGTTCAGTTTATATAAATTACATTTATTCAAACAATGGCAATCGTGTAGTATGTTTTGCATAGCTTCACCGCAGCCAGTACGATAATCTCGCTTTGTGCAATTGGACGCTAGATCACAGAATTGTTTATTAGCTTAATATGTTTTGATGTTATGTAAATCACGTTTACGATCATGACATGAAAACATTATACAACTGCATTTGCATATTTATTACACATGCGTACTGTTAATAATTTAAAACTTCAACATCCATACAACTGGATAGGCATGTACATTGAATCGTCATTAAACCGGGCGGGACCGTGCAAGAAAAATTAAAATTAACAAATCATACTGCGATAGCGATGTTCAATTGTGTTCATTTGACTCCCGAATCGCCTTTAAGTTTATAAGCGCGCATTAAGTTTACTTCCCATAACCTTTATAACGTTTCTCATTTTCTTTGTCCTGATTTCAGAGGAAACAATCATCATGGTTTTAAGAAAAACATCAATTTGTCTTCATAAAATGACTGCATCCAGTATTTACTGACATGTTTCATCATCCTAGATTCCGTATAGATGTGCTAAATGATGTCTAAATGATGCAGCCATACTGTGAGTGAGTTTGTGAGTGAGTGAGTGAGTTTGTGAGTGAGTGGGTTTAGTTTAGTGTCAGGCCGCTTTTTGAAAATATTCCAGCAATATCACGGCGGGGGACACCAGAAATGGGCTTCACCCAATGTACCCATGTGGGGAATTCCTGGTCTTCAGCGTGACGAGCGAACGCTTTAACCACTAGGCTACCCCATCGCTCATCACTCCTATGTAAACTAACTGTTAAGTCATTCATATCAACTGTGTCCTGAGCGTGCTGTGTACGCAGGCTTCTAATCAAGGCTTTCAACCCACTATCAGTATTTCCTATGCATTGCAGCCCCTCCACCCACACCAATCCCATACAATTGTCGACCCCTAATGATAGTCGCTGAGAACGGCTCGTGTGACGATGTCTGTCATGTTTGGCAGTATGTACGCATGGAATATTTGGCAAGTTACACGTGGAACAGCATATAAATGAAATATGTCACAGTATATGCATGAAATATTTGGCCATATACACATGAAACATTGTGCACCTCACACACAAAATATTCCACAGTAAATACAATTAATATTTCACAGTATATAACTAGTAAACAATATTTCATATATGTTTGGCTACAAAACATGTATACACATGGAATATTTCACAGTAAACACATGAAATATTGGATAGTTTACACATGAAATAATTCACAGTATACCAATGAAATATTGTATGATGTACACATGAGCATACACATGAAATGTGTGGCCATGTTTACATGAAATATTATAAATATACACTTGGAAAATCTGACAGTATACATATAAAATATTTGGCAGTATACTCATGGAATATTTGGCAATATACACATGGCATATTTAACAGGATTCACATGAAATATTTGGCTGCATACATATGAAATATTTGGAATATTTGGTTGCACTGTCTTCAGTCTCCAAGAGAGAAACTGACCACTCCGTCAACAAGTGTCCTTTCATCGGCCGACTCTGAGTCTCTGTCCCCATTGGTCAGCTCGTTCTCGTCTCCGTTAATGTCGTCCATTAATTGGTCAGCTGAAAGCACGCTCAATCGCCGCTTCAACCGACTGCTCAGTTTTGGAATGTATGCTCTGGGCACTAAGAAGGTTGAAAGGTTGAACAGGTCCAAGAATACCTTGTATCTGTCGCTGAAATAGAAGTCTGTTGTTAGCTGCCGTGATCAATCAACTCAGTAGACTTATATGGCAATCACAAGCACCTATATAAACACGTGTGTATATCTGCATACGTGTGTTTATTTACATCAGGAAGACATTTGCTAGTGGTCTGGAAATTGACACTGAAACTTGACAATGAAAATTTACAGTTGCGAAAATTCAATTCAATTTTCCTGATGCGTATTATTCCCATTTTTCTTTTGTAGCGTGACATTATATTTTGAGTATATAAACACTATACCATGTTTGCCATTTGTACAATTTATACTATTATTACCTTATTGTGGATCGCAAGTACTGATACCCCGAGGAACCTCCAGTGCCGACTTTGCTGCCGATCATACGCTGCACCATCATAACGTGATTGTCTGTAAACACAAATCTCATTCTGACTCACGTTCATACATCTATGGTAAACTAATATAACTATACTACAAGGGCAAAATAATGTGACGCCTCTTTTTGTGATTTTCCAGCAACATCACGACGGGAGACACCAAAAATGGATGAACAGGGGAGATAATTCTGTGGAAACACATTGTCAACATTTTCATTTCAGTGAGTGCTACATCGCTTGATATCTACCTCGAAATAATGCACTCACTGTAATACAGAAGTTGTAGTATCCAAAGACTGACTGACTGAGTTTGGTTTTACGCCGCTTTTAGCAAAATTCCAGCAACATCACGGCGGGGACACCAGAAATGGGCTTCACAAATTGTGCCCATGTGGGGAATCTAACCCGGGTCTTCGGCGTGACGAAGGACTACTAGGCTACCCCACCGCCCCATATCCATAGAATTATCTCAATTAAAATTCAGACATGCAAGCGTTGCAACAAGCAGACTGAGACAGCAATTGCTTGGTCAAATGGCTATTGTCGATGACGTGTTACGAAATATGTCGTTTTAAGTGTCTATATATTTGTGAATGTGTTGTGTTAGGTGTATATACATTTTTTAATGTCGCTTTAAAGACGATCAGGAAAATTTGTTCCACAAACAAGAAAAGAAAAATAAACACAATACTATATTTAAAGTGATCTTAATATGTGCCTCGTGTGGGCTTGAAGTAAAGAAATGGTCTCCTACAATCATTCTTGTCGAAATAGTCCATCTGTGGATTGGATGGTCAGTCTCGGTGATTTGACTGACTGCGTGCTCATACTGGCTTATCTGGTCCAGACTCGAAGTACACTAAGCAGCAAAAGAAACGTCAGTTTGGAATTTTCCTTCGCAGAAACGGATAACTGTAAACTCATTTAATGTTTTGATTGTATATTTATGACAACATCTCTTTCCAAACTCAGAATGGAACTCAGGAAATGGTCTTAAAAACGCAACCTGATCTCGGAGATGGTACGATGTTCTCCATGTTAATCATGCAACTCATGCTGCATGTGCTGTTCACAAGGACCAGCCCTATAAAATGCAACCCCAAACCTAGTTGAAACAATCATATTACACCGTCAGCAGGATGCCCTTTCTCACGACAGCTCAGAGGAACCAGGCGCTAGGAAGACTTGAAGCTGGCCACACTGCACAAGCCGTTGCCAATCACTTCCAGGTCAACGTTCGGACCATCTACATGCTGCAGCAACGTTTCCGGGCCACCAACACCACAAATGATCGCCCCCGTACTGGCAGACGAAGGGTGACCACAAGACGACAAGACCGCCATGTTGTGCGACATGTACAGAATCCCTTCATGCAGGCATCCGAACAGCACGCCAGACAGTGGGAACACACGGAAGACCAATCAGTACTGATACAGTACGCCGACGTCTTAACAGCGGGAACCTCTATTGCCGTAGACCTTACCGTGGACCTATCCTCACCCCTCGTCATCGGCGTGAACGTCTACAGTTTGCTCTACAAAACCAAAACAGGCGATACAGGCAATGGAGAACTGTTCTGTTCACAGATGAGAGTCGGTACTGCGTATCAACTGCAGCTGGCAGAACAAGAATATGGCGACGACGTGCCCAGCGTTACTCAGACCAATGTGTTATGGAAAGAGACTCATGGGGAGGTGCACGCATCATGGTATGGGGTGGAATAGGCCTGAACCAGAGAGTGGGTCCTGTGGTGTTCCAGAACCTTGGTCCAGGGAGAAGAGGCGGCATCACAGCGGTGCGCTACATCAACCAAGCTCTCAGACCTCACGTCATACCACATTTCGTATGTCACCGGAACAACATTTTCCAGCGTGATAACGCCCGGGCCCATACTGCCAGAGCTACACGGGACTTCCTACAGCGGAAAGGTGTCAGCATTATGCAGTGGCCAGCCCCTAGTCCTGATTTACACCCAGTTGAACATCTTTGGGATGAAATTCAGAGGAGATTGAATAATGTCATACCAAGGCCGAACACAGCCGATTTATTGCGCCAGGCCTTTCTCAGAGTGTGGTTCAAGGTGCCAATGGCCTTCATCAATCGATTGGTGCACTCCATGCATAGACGCTGGGCTGCAGTTATTGCCGCTCGTGGTGGTCACATTAGATACTGAATTCAAGAGTCTGAATGGATGCAAACGTTCACGTAATGTCTTGAAATTGTGCGTCTATTGTTATGTCTATTTCTGTAATGGTTTGATTACAGTGCCTGAAATCTAATTTTGAATTCGTACTTACGGTTTGCTGCTGAGTATATTGAATTGGTCAACGCTAAATAGCTGATATATTGTTAATTATAGCGTTCCTAGTTTATTTCTTCATTGAATAAGGGTGAGTGAATGTGTCTGGTTTAACGCCACTTTTAGCAATATTTGAGCAATATCATAACGGGGCTTCAGAAGGTTACATGGGAATATATAGGTAGCGCTGATTAACTTTGTGGGGTCCATATATGTTAAGGAGGAGTTGTAAAACTTACATCTCCATTTTGTCATGAGGGAATCGATGTCCATCAACAACGTGATGAGTTTATAAGGCTGGTTAAACCGAGCCTCGTCTCTGTACAAGGAGATAAACATCGCCCCCTGGAAGGCTTTGTGGCTCAACCGACGTTCACCTGAAACAAGATACATCGGTTATATCCTCCACGTCATAGGATCGTTGCTAGGATCAACATGAAGGCGAGTACGGGATTCGAACCCTCGTATCCCGACAGGCATATAACCCTTCACAATGAACAGGACAACTTGTGGCATATAGTTGAAGACGAGTAATTGCTTGTTTGTGACCAAATTGACCTGGAGATTATGGGACAATATAGAACATGATTTTGTTTATTAACAACAAGTAAAAAATTATATGTAAGTTTGGGATGGTCGATTGGTTGTTAAACGCCACAGTCAACAATATTCCAGCTTTATGGCGGCGGTCTGTAAATAATCGAATCTGGACCAGACAATCCAGTGATCAACAGTATGAGTATCGATGTACGCAATTGGGATACGACGACATTTGTCAACCAAGTCAGCGAGCCTGACAACACGATCCGGTTAGTCGCCTCTTACGACAAGCATGGTTGCTGAAGACCAATTCTAATCCCGATCGTAACAGGTCACATTTTAGGATGACAGCAGCTGATTTGCCTTTTGATGGGTCACAAGTGATCCAACGCAAGTGTACATACTGACAAGTATGCCTTACCCCGTTCCCCTGTGGCCATTGTAGACAGATTCATCAAATATTGACTGGAAGGATTCCTGCAAAAGAAAAGAATGGTTCTTTTCCTCGGGTAACAGTTTCGCTATTGCCTATGGTAAATGACACCACGTCATATTTCTATCAATTAACAGGCTGTTCAGCTTCCTCAACATCTACAGAGCAACATTTGATTAGAATAACAATTACGATCACTTACAAAAGGTACAGAGCATTTGACATTCTAATCAAAATATTATTTGGCATATATGGAGAAGAAATATCTATGCAGCAACAGCAGCAAAACAAAATGAGATTTATGGCCTAAATATTGTTTATGTGGATGAAAACATATATTTACATAACCTCAATACAACAATGGCGTTTTTGTTGCAGATATGATTTGTTTTCATTACAGTCGGAAGCTTACTTATGTTTTCAAGCTTTGATACCCCCACCCCCACCCCTCTTCCCATTCGAACAGCCCTGGAAACGAAGCTATACGCCTTTATTACCCACGTGGTCAACGTATGGGCAGTTGCATACCAATCTCGTGCGTCACAGGAGTGACGTATCGCGTTAACCTATGTCATAACGACTTTACCTGAGATTCTAACGATTTGACTGGATAACCGATGACCTCTCAGTTAGGTCACGTTTTGACGGAACTACTTGTTCATTCATAACAAACACGTGAATTCATTCGTTCTACAACTTAGATGCATTGAGGGAATGTAAACATTGCGAACGTTGCCGTGTCGCTGTTTAATTGTGAGTCGAACTGAGACATTATATCCGTCGAAAAACATAAACGCAATGTTTCGACCAGTGATGTTAGCCGAGTGAAGCAACTGCAAACCAAGAAACGGGGTGCTACGGAGTAGTTTACTGAAGGAGGCTGTATGAGAGGCGATAACAACTGACATGCATCGTGACGTCGGTTGCCAAGGAGACAGACGAGAATGGCGTAGTGACGTCAATACAGTGTGACGTCATGCGAAAGTGTACGTCAGAACAGAATTCTTCCGCAACCTCTTTATGAAACCGGTTTCGGTTTGAAACCACCACAATACCAAAACTACGCTATTTTGTCACTTTAATGCATGTAAGACGTGGGTAATATATAAAATACCACACTCGATCTCATTACATACGAATTATGCGAAACTCGTGACCTTCCTATGGTTTCTGACCTCGCTTTCGCTCGGTCAGATACCATAGGAAGGACACTCGTTTCGTATAATTCGTATGTAATGAGACCTCGTGTAGTATTCTCTATTTATCACGCAACCTGCTAAAAAACTTCACTACAGAAATGGCGCAACACAATTTCTCTTAACGTAGGGGCCTGAGGCCACATATTCTTATTTCTCATCACTATTTAAAAAATATGGATCGGGCCGACGGGTTTTATCTTTTTTATTTATTTCATTTTAAGCCCCAAACCCTTGATTTAATTGGGAATCTTCCACTGCTCAGAAAATAGAAGTGTCAAAATTTCATGCACATTTTGTGAACCAAAGATGCTTTTTCTATAGTGTGAAAAATAAAAATAATCTTTGGGTTGAGGGGAATTTTAGGGTGAAGAAACAAGAAAATGTTTATATGTGACCATTGACAAGGGATGGTGGAATGGATATATGAAACACATTTTTCATTGAAATATTGCACATATTTCATAAAATATCTATATAGATATGAAAACAGTATAAGATATGAACATGTTCATATGCAAAATTCAACTTCATCATCATTGATCTCTCATATATGTACAATATTTACCGAATGTGTAGAAAGATCCTATTTTCTTGTTCAAGTGCAATATGCTTCAAAATGTTCTATTTTGACATGGCAATAAAGTTCAATGTAATAGAAATTTTGAAGCTGTCACTGGTATTGGCCAGGGTACGATTTCACATATTTATCTAGACTGCACTTAGTGCTGTTTACACCATATTTGTATCTGCAATATTGTATTCGTGAATAATTATTCGTAATTGTTATCCAATATTCATGATACGCATCATATTCGCCACATAGTGTATTCATTGCAGCCCTATGGAACAGCATTCAATAAACTTGAAACATTTATTGTAATTACTGCACTTCCTTTAATATTTTCTTTTATTGTTTTCAATAGTCATATATTTTGATGATTTCAAATCCCATGGAGAGGAGATACATGTCATGTAAACAATAAAATTATTGATAAAATGCCAACTCTGGTCTGTGTTCATGTCATCTGTAGATACACACACACAAGATTACTTACAATTGCAAAGATGTGACAGGTAATGATTTAAGTAGAATATGTCTAATTTTAT
Organism: Haliotis rubra; assembly: GCF_003918875.1. NCBI lineage: Eukaryota > Metazoa > Mollusca > Gastropoda > Lepetellida > Haliotidae > Haliotis > Haliotis rubra. The sequence goes on from NW_025766259.1 coordinate 648,859, forward strand.
TTTGATATCTTCCCACTTCTGTTGAGAGAAATATATTCTCTCAAGATGAAAGTCACTTTCACACCACTTAGAACCAGATAGAGCCATCTGTCCAAGGACATATTTGTCTGATAATCTGAGTTTGTACACTCCATTCACCAGATGTAAGTACTTCAGTTCTGTGATAGAGTCAACACTTGATGGACATTTTATTTCAAGCAAACCAAATGTCGGACTGGATGTAGGATCATTGACTCTACGGTCTGATGATGTGCCTAAATGGGGGCAACTTGGATTTATAACAAAACCACATTTGAAAACATTATTGTTAGTCCTTTCAGCATAACACTCTCAGCAAGTGTGTGATAGTCACCTTTTCTGGAATAAACAGGTTTGAAATTTGAAGATGTCAATCTATCTGAGTGGAAATCATGCCACATGTCACTGTCAGATTGAGACCTTCCAACTTCTATTTCAACTTCTATTTCAACTGAATCTTCCTTTGAAACGTTCAATCCATCAAAAACATCTTGCTGACTGTGTATTCAGTGTATGAGGGAAGTCATTCTTCTTCATTGATTTGAAACACTTTGCTCTAATGAAGCTTCCATCACACGATGTCCGCACTGCAATTAATAAAAAGAGTTAGTTAATTAATCTAATAAAATTTATTTGTCAAGTGAAAATTACAACATAGCTCTTTGAATCACTGGATAATCATCTTAACATCTTGATGAATTTAGCACAGCTTGAGTAAAGCTGATTGTTCGGTTTAGGTATTTAAAGGTAGATATTGTTATATGATAAATGAAAAATTGAACATAGCTTCCACGTGCCGGGTTACCTGCTCAGTTGATGGAACATAACTGTTCAGAGAGTTTAATTATTTTTTTGTACCATCATCAATAACAAAAATTGAGCATGGCTTCCGCATGCCGGGCTACCTGCCCGGTCGAGGGAACATAACTGTTTGGTTTAGTATAATACATGTATACATGTAATAGGCTACCTCTCATATCACTCTTACCATGGCTCTATGATAAATGATGTGTTTCATGAAAAATCACAAATTATGATAATTTCCTGTAAAGAAGATGTTTCAATAAATTTATATATTCAGTATATTTAACAATATATGAGTTAAATAAAAGATTACATGTCATCAAGCTGTTGTCACATGAATTGAATCTGACATAATAATTTGAACTGCACTATCATTTATCCATGTAAATATTGTTTATCATAGTTAGGCCTTTGAAAGTATATCCTTATGTATAATCAATATGTAATATTCCACATCGGTTTCGCAGAAATGATGAAAAATAAAACGGTACTTGCACTTCAAACAGGCATATTACTATTGTTACGAGTACGCCAAACATGAAATGTCAAAAATTCTCTCACAGTGTTTACCTTCAACATCGTGAATGTAAGATTCAACGAAATTGGTGTAGGCTTTCTTGTGGAGAGCTGTTGGAATGCGTTCGTCGTCCATGCTTCAATGTCGGAAGATTCGACAGCTGGTAGAGATTTCAGACTTCTTGTCCACTGTGGCAGTGACGGGCCGTAAGATGACATTTCTCGAGCAGACGATGAATTCGCGGGACGGAAATACCGGAAGTAAACATTGTGTATACCGAGCCTCGTTTTCGCGAGTAATGGCCGACGCGTGAGAAAGGAGTATTATGACGGACGGATCCAATGCATTTATCATGATAGAAAGCATATGATTCCCTGGATGGTCGAGGATGATATACCTTTTGTTTCTGGTATTCCTGCAACATGATTTCCTTTTGCACCGGGTTTGCTTCTTCCTGTATGGAGATGTAACAATGGATCATTTCACAAATACGAGGTACTGGCAAACAAGGATAAGTTGAGCACCGACCTGACAATTGACCCGTATTAGCATGTATGAGTGCCACCCACTGGCGCTTGCCATTGTGAGCGAAGGGGTCCCAGGTTGTCCGCGATCAAGCGTTGTGAGACTTGCTACATCGACGTGAGAGTCTTATGAGCAAGGCGTGTGCAGCTACGCGCGGAATCAATTTCATCGTCATGTAATGCACATGCACTAGCCTACATCTGCTGTACCTTTCACAAACCAAATGGGTTTGGGGGCGGTGGGGTAGCCTAGTGGTTAAAGCGTTGGCTCGTCACGTCGAAGACCCGGGTTCGAATCCCCACATGGGTGCAATGTGTGAAGCCCATTTCTGGTGTTCCCCCGCCGTGATGTAGCTGGAATATTGCTAAAAGCGGCGTAAAACCAAACTCAGTCAGTCAGTCAAGCTTTCTCTTTCTCGTAAACGTGTTCTCTGCGCTGGTCCAACTTATCCTTGTTTGCCAGTAAGTGTTGGGTGTGAGGAACATTATGCAGTGCAATTACAAACAATCACTAATGTAAAATGAATGTCACTGTTTCAGTTCAATCGACCTTCTTTAGAAACAGGGAAAGGTAAAATAAAATACTGCCAAGCCTACGTCCATGCCAGTTGGTTGGTTGGTTTGGTGTTTAACGCCGCAATATTCCAGTTATATGGCGGCGGTATGTTAATAATCCAGTGATCAACAGTATGAGCACCGATCTACGCAATTGGGATAAGATGTCATGTGTCAGCCAAGTCACCAAGCCTGACCACCCGATCCCGTTAGTCGCCTCTTACGACATTCATGGGTTGGCCCATGCTTGTACAAGGAATTTCGCAAGGAAGTTAAGGGCACTAACTTAAATTGTATCAAACTTTTTGTTTAAACGCCTATATGAGTGTCTCTTAGGGATAATATGAACTCATTCAGATGAACAGTCATGTTCCTAAAAGGAATCATGGCACAAAGTGACGAGGGTGAACGAGGTTTGACGCTATCGCGTGGGTTACCTCTGCTGGTCCCACGATTGTGTCTTCCAGCCATCGGGACACAGCCTGTTGGAAGACTTGCCAGAAGTTAAATGTTCGCTCTGCTAAACCGGGAGTTCTCTCTAACCAGCGCTGTTAAACACAAACGTATTGATTAGGTGTTTTATTGACTTTTGTTGGTTGAACATGGACACATAAACTTTTATAGTAAAATATCCTTTTTGCTTTTCACGTTTCAAGGCCTGAGAACAAACAATCGCAACAAGTCAAGGAGTATCCCAGAAACACCATAATCAATTACAAGGAAGCTGTGTAATACCAATGAAAGTTTCATATTTATAAATGAACTATTCTTCAAAAGAAACAAGGAATCTGCGGCGATCTCAAAACGAGACTTGTGAATATTCACGGCAACCTCAATGCTCGAAGATACAGGGATGATGTTTTGCGACCAGTTGCGTTGTCATTTATCCAGCAACAACCACGTGGCATTGTCTACCAACACGATAACCAAGGCCTCATACAGCAAGACTTACAAACGACTTTCTGCACAACTCTAACATCCTTGTTTTGCCTTGGTCAGCATGTTCTCCCGACATGAGTCCGATAGAACACTTATGGGACTACCAGCGCCACTCACAACTGGAACAATGACTCCTACAGGAATGGCAACGGGTCACGTCTAACGTCATTCGTCGTCTTACGACACCAATGCGTCGACGTGTTTTGGCGTGTAAGCCAGTGGTGGTCACACTCACTATTGGACCAACAAATCAGAAGACTACCAGCGCCACTCACAACTGGAACAATGTCTCCTACAGGAATGGCAAGGGGTCACGTCTAACGTCATTCGTCGTCTTACGACACCAATGCGTCGACGTGTGTTGGCGTGTAAGCCAGTGGTGGTCACACTCACTACTGATTCAACATTTGATGACATTGTCCAGAAACGGTCAGGCTATGATACCACGTGTCTTTCAGTGGTTTTGGTCACTTCTAGAAAACCTGATGCGCTGTCTTCAACACATCTGATATTTAACTAGAGCTGAAATTTGGTGATTTGCGCTGTAGGAATTGCTACTGAATATAGTCTGTGTCAATTAACATAACTGCTCCCTGTGTTAACGTTATTAAATGACTTTATACATGCAGTACAAGTGCAATCCTGCAGGTGCGTCTCATGAATACATGACCACTATATTTAATCTTTGTCACGTTTTAGAGCTAGTACTTCCTTTTTCATCAACTGCATGCTGAGCAAGTTCATAGAGTTAATAATATTACATAAGAGAGAGAGTGAGAGTAAGAGAGAGAGTGAGAGAAAGAGAGATCGATTGAAAGGCAGATAAACAGATTATGACCTGTTACATATTACAAAGTGGGGTGTATTCTCTCTCTCTCTCTCTCTCTCTCTCTTGTGCGAGCAAGGTAAGTCCACTTAAATTTCTGAAAAGTTAATTGTCTCTGTCCCGTTCCGGTATCTCATCGTGTCTGACTTCCTCTCTTTACTAAACACACTGACTGACTGACTGAGTTTAGTTTTACGCCGCTTTTAGCAATATTCCAGCAATATCACGGCGGGGGACACCAGAAATGGGCTTAACACATTGTGCCCATGTGGGGAATCGAACCCGGGTCTTCGGCGTGACGAGCCAACGCTTTAACCACTAGGCTACCCCACCGCCCCCTTACTAAACACAAGCAACGGAATAACCAGAAGCCAGTAACCTCATAGCCAAAGAGTTCTTCTTCAGGTCCCGACAGAAAGTTGTTTTTTTTCTCAGAGTATACATTACGTTTTGTTAATAAAGTATATGAATGATGTTTTATACCGTAATAATTGCAGCGGATTGAAAATAAATAGTCTTACTTCCACCAGTTGCAGTAACGATGGGCTCTCTAGAGAATCCTCAAGTTGACGGATAGACTTGGGGTCGTTGAACACCTTCATGTAGTGCTGCTGATTGTATTTGATGCGGGATTCCTGGCGGCGATACAACAGGTGTTATTGATAATACAACGTTGTACTGAGTTTATACAAATCCTTACATTGTACTTAATTTCTACACATAGTTATACTGTCTTAATAATAATTACACAAGATGGACATTACCAATAATACAAACGTCATATTTTCAAATATTTACAGTTACGTTATAGCAGCCGGATACAACCGTTGTTACCCCAAAATAAATAAAATTTCAACATTTTAAAGCTTTCACGTTATCTTTCAAAAGATGATTCAACAATGGAACAGAGCTTTTATAAGTCCTCGTGTAGTATATAAGTCGTACGTTTCCATATATAAATTGTTAGTTTAGGATATGTTTTATAAGACACTTTTAGTAATATTTCACAGACTTCATCACAAACCAAATATGTTATATTGGTTGTCGAACTCGATGTTTAAATAAAGGGTACAAGAAAATTCTAGCACTGACTGACAATTATCAGTTGTAATTAGTGTTATCCTAACATATTCCTGCTTTAAGAAAATGACATCGTACTTCCTTCACGCCCAGTTTATTCTCAATCAACCGGAACTGAAGACTCTGGAACCCGGATGCTGTTGCTAGGTGTGTCCTGCAAGACGACAAAGTATTGCATTTAGGACACAACACAATAGTTCTACTTTGACCAATGTAAACTTGATATGGTATGAAAACGCTGCAGATACAGCAACGATATATGACATGTATATGACATGACAAATAGTTAAGGAGCACCGAATTTCTTCATATGACTATAGTTTATCTGTCATGGCTGTTGAGTATTGACAAATAGCCTTCTATTTGTGTTTTTTCTTTGTTTGAGTAGTATATTATTCGATATATCGGAAATTATGCTATTACAATGGTGTTTTTACTGATTCACTTTGTGATTTGTGAGACACAAGGTCACGCTGATTTATATATTTGTTTGAAATATATAAATATTTTTTAAAATACTTGCACCAGTGTGAACAGTTCAGTATCCAACTTTGTAAAATATGGCTACAAGTGAAACTGGCACTCATAGATGTCCGCAATATCCGATTTCAGGATATGATTCCAGGGTTGGAACTCTGACAATTCGCTATAGCTTACCTGAATTCAATGAAGTCTAGAGGGGTCATCGTCTCAAGGATGGTGAACTGGTCAACTAAAAGCTGTCAAAAAAGTCATAGTGCTCATTAAGAGATACACCTTTGAAGAAACGTCATTTTCAACATAGGAGACTAACCATTTATAATAACGACAATAACCGTCGCAGTTACGGATTATCTCTTACGAGCGTGTACATGAAGTAAGGATTCAATCACAAGGTACACATAAACGGCAATTCCGAGTTTCGGGAATGTTATTCTCCATATTCTTTGGTAACAATTGAAAGGAGAAAATTTGGAAACACCGTATAAAATTTCATCTCTACGGGGAAGTCAAGTGTTCTGGTGAACACATATATTTATACACATATATATGCGTATTTACTCATATATATGTGATGTATAAAAGCTACTGACGTCATGTACTTTTTCTCAACAATCACTGAATATCGCAAAAAAAATGAAGATCCTCCAATCTTTTCAGGTCATTTACTCACGAACAAATAGAGAGAGAATTGGGATTTTTTGTTGGAGACGCCGTTGTTTCGGAAACTGATACTAAATATCCAATATTTTCCCCTGAAAAGAGATACCGAACGAATGCGGTTCCTGGCAGTTTGCTCATTATGTTTATTACCATAAACGGAAGATATAAAAACCACCACAGGTACATACATTACATCAAAGTGTTTAAACGTTTCAGAGCATAGTTATTTAAAATACAAAAATACACAGAAATGCGCAATATAATACCTTGATCTGTCACTAAATATGGTATTAGACTTTTTGAAATACAAAAATGGATATCATTAACGCTCTATTGAAAGTCTGGTTTCACGACTCGTCGAAAACATGAACGTTTAGCTGAAGAAAACTATCAAATCTGTATGTGTTGAAATAATGTGTCTTTGTTCGCGAATGTCGTAAATTTGTGTTTATATCATTAATCACTGGTCGGTGATTCACGTCATATTTCTGGGTTCTGGCTGAATGTTAAATGTGTCAAAACACAGTCAGCAACAATATCAATCTCATTGGAATTTCTGTACAAACATTTCGAGCGGAGCTGTAGCTTACCTTCAGGATCAGAACGACTCTGTTTAAGCGACTGAGAACCAGGAGGGTCTTGCTCTCATCCATTAGCTGCCAAAAGAAAACACAAATAATCGTCATAAACAGCCTGAATCTATGAATTGTGAAAGTTTTTTATGCATCCATCCATCCAGTGCCCCGTAATATATCTAGTATATCTAATATCTAGTATTTCATTTCTACAACGTGTGACACTCTAAAACAAATCATCATCTTCTTGATAACGAACCATCTTATTTGGTGAACGCTTAATCATTTACTCCTTGAGTTGACGACGACCACTCTCTTAATCCGGACTTCGTTTAAACATTTTTATTCCTTTCAAGAAGAAAGAAAAGGATTGGCAAACAAGCCTAATTGGCTTATATTAATGCCGCTCCATTATAAATGTGAAGGTTCACATTTATGCGTATTGTTGTACATTTTTTATACTAGTTATAACAAGTTATCTTTGAATATAACAATCTTGGATATCAACCATTTATCTTGGTTTCGTTTCGTGGCCAGTTGAAACTAATAGGAAAATAATAGAAACTACAAAAACCTTTATGAATGAAATCGTTTTGATGTAATAATGAATTGATGGACTGACCGTAGAATATCCATATTCGTCTGATGTGATACTGAGTTATTACCATTTGGCACATCCAGCAGGAAGAAGCCTTTTTCATAGACATAAGGTTCGTATCGAATGCTATCATATTTAGGACAGATGACAAAATAGTAGAATACATCCTCATAATCTTGTGAGCAGGAACAAGAAGCATTATCAGAAATGAAACGATTATATTTATCACTGTTTAAGTCACTGCATCGCAATCTAAGGCGGCAGTGTATTATTTGACAGAATCGACTACCAAAATTTAGATCGAACATTGTGTTGGTATTAATTTGTGATGTGATTAAATTCTTAAACTGTCCAACAGAGGAAGCGTTTGTCGTATTTGTAGGTAGGTCATTCCACAGTTTAATTGTATCGGGCAAAAACGATTTGGCATAATTAGTAGATATGCATCTTATATCCAAGATATTTTTATGGATTAAACTTCTTTTTTAATTTCTCTCACAACGTTTCGAGACCATTCCAGGTCCCTTCATCAGGTGAACTGGCAGTTAGGACTATGACGTCGTCACTATGACGTCATAACTGAGTTATGACGTCACAATGCAAGTGACATCACAGTACACTAGGGAGAGTACTGTATAAGTGAGTTTGAAGAGTTAATACATAATGATGAAATTCATGCTAATACACAACAACTGCTAATAACACAAAGGTTCCTTGATAGCAGGCTTTCCAAAAAGAATAGTAGACTCGTTTTTTCTTGTATCTAAAGTTCATCAAAAGTTCATCAAAAGTTAATCAAGAGGTCCCATGCACTTGGCAGGTATACACCTTGATCACGATTAATTGCTGGTTTATGTCTCCTTATCTCGACAGCTTCCTGTAGTTTTCTCCGACGCCAGTCATTGTTATTTCTCGAAATCACCCTAATATCGTTCCACATGATTACATGACTTGGGTTATTTGCCTTGTGCTCCGATATAGCTTACTTATCATTTTGTTTGCATACTGATGACTTGTGTTCAGCAACCCGGGTGTTAATGGGCCTGAGAGTCTCGCCAATATATTGATCACCAAAGCTGCATGGTATTTGGTATACACATCCTCTAGGGTTGGAGCTTCCATTACTAGATCCTCTTCCATTTGCCCGGAGGAGTGTCTTAATTGCTGTACCGCTAGAGAAAGTTACATCAAAGCCCGCTTTGCTCTTGATTAGTCGGGCTATCTGATGGCTGACTGGTCCCACGTAGGGTATTGTGATCCTGATCGGGGATGGTTCAGGCTTGAGGCGTGGTTCTGATGGTTCAAGCGTTTTGGTGATAGTCCTGGAGACAAGACGGGCTGGGTAGCCATTGAGGATAGTAAAGGTTCTCTTGAGGTAATCATTTTCACTCTTTAAATTATCTGGGTGACAGATCGACTTGGCTCTCCTAGTGAGAGTAGCAATAATTGCTTGTTTGATCTGTGGGTGGTGACAGGAGTTGTAATTGATATACTGATCCGTGTGAGTTGGCTTCTTGTACACAGAAGTGACGAGACCTTTGTCTGTAGATTGGAGGGCAGCATCTAGGAAAGGAAGTTGCCGGTTCTGCTCAGTCTCCATTGTAAACTTTATCCTCGGATGCTGGTTGTTGAGGTGCTGCAGTAGCTGTGCTGGGTCATCTTGCTTGTCTATGGTAGTGAACGTATCATCTACTTTGTGATACCAGCACAAAGGTTGAAAGGGTGCTGTGGAGAGAGCAGATTCTTCAAAGGAGGTCATATATATTTCAGTGATAAGCGGTGACAATGGTGAGCCCATAGGCAGGCCATGTATCTGTCTATATATCTTGTCATTAAATGTGAAATAAGAGAAATCAAAACAAGTTGTAGCGAGGTTAGTGATGCTATTTATCGTGAGACTGGTATCAAGTTCTTTGATTCGAGTCTGGAGCTTGTTCCGGAGAATTTCCAGGGCTTCTTGCAAAGGGATGTTAGTGAATAGGTCAACTACATCATAGCTGACCATGATACCGGAAAGTTGATCTTCTTTCAACTTGCTTATAAAGGCCGATGAATCGCTGATGAATGCCTTCCCATCTTTACCTAAGGGTGCCAGGATGCGTGAGAGGTGCTGCGCAGTGCTGTAAAAGACAGATCCTCGTGAACAGACAAGTACCCTGGCTTTTGGTGGGTTCTTGTGTATTTTTATGGTTGCTCTCCCATATGGAGCTTGAGAGTTGATGGGATTGAGCATATTAAAGACAATATCGTTTATCTCTCTGTGAGCCTATGGGCTCACCATTGTCACCGCTTATCATTGAAATATATATGACCTCCTTTGAAGAATCTGCTCTCTCCACAGCACCCTTTCAACCTTTGTGCTGGTATCGCAAAGTAGATGATACGTTCACTACCATAGACAAGCAAGATGACCCAGCACAGCTACTGCAGCACCTCAACAACCAGCATCCGAGGATAAAGTTTACAATGGAGACTGAGCAGAACCGGCAACTTCCTTTCCTAGATGTTGCCCTCCAATCTACAGACAAAGGTCTCGTCACTTCTGTGTACAGGAAGCCAACTCACACGGATCAGTATATCAATTACAACTCCTGTCACCACCCACAGATCAAACAAGCAATTATTGCTACTCTCACTAGAAGAGCCAAGTCGATCTGTCACCCAGATAATTTAAAGAGTGAAAATGATTACCTCAAGAGAACCTTTACTATCCTCAATGGCTACCCAGCCCGTCTTGTCTCCAGGACTATCACCAAAACGCTTGAACCATCAGAACCACGCCTCAAGCCTGAACCATCCCCGATCAGGATCACAATACCCTACGTGGGACCAGTCAGCCATCAGATAGCCCGACTAATCAAGAGCAAAGCGGGCTTTGATGTAACTTTCTCTAGCGGTACAGCAATTAAGACACTCCTCCGGGCAAATGGAAGAGGATCTAGTAATGGAAGCCCAACCCTAGAGGATGTGTATACCAAATACCATGCAGCTGTGGTGATCAATATATTGGCGAGACTCTCAGGCCCATTAACACCCGGGTTGCTGAACACAAGTCATCAGTATGCAAACAAAATGATAAGTAAGCTATATCGGAGCACAAGGCAAATAACCCAAGTCATGTAATCATGTGGAACGATATTAGGGTGATTTCGAGAAATAACAATGACTGGCGTCGGAGAAAACTACAGGAAGCTGTCGAGATAAGGAGACATAAACCAGCAATTAATCGTGATCAAGGTGTATACCTGCCAAGTGCATGGGACCTCTTGATTAACTTTTGATGAACTTTTGATGAACTTTAGATACAAGAAAAAACGAGTCTACTATTCTTTTTGGAAAGCCTGCTATCAAGGAACCTTTGTCATAACTCAGTTATGACGTCATAGTGACGACGTCATAGTCCTAACTGCCAGTTCACCTGATGAAGGGACCTGGAATGGTCTCGAAACGTTGTGAGAGAAATTAAAAAGAAGTTTAATCCATAAAAATATCTTGGACCTGGAATAGTCTCGAAACGTTGTGAGAGAAATTAAAAAAGAAGTTTAATCCATAAAAATATCTTGGACATCAATGTACAACTTCTAAATGCCACTGAAAGACATCATGCATCTTATAGTCTGATAATTTTCAGTATTCCTAAAATTGTAGTTACTGTTATCAGAAACATTCCCTGGAGCAAGATCACAAAGATAGTCAGGAACCATATGGTTTACCATTTTGTAAAATAATGTTAATTTAGAAATTTCTCTCCGTTTGGCTAAGGAAGTCAGGTTTGTCCCATTATATAAATTTTGGCATGGCTCGTACCTCTAACTGCACCACATATTGTGCGTATTAAGGCATCTAGGTGAAGGTGCTCTAGTGACAGGGACTGTTCGTTTGTACAATTGTCCCAGAGATGAAAGCAATAATCAAATAAAGGTAAGAAAAGGATTTATACATTGTTTCGAGAGTTTTGCGTGATAGTCTGTATTTAAAACTACGAAGGCAATTAACCATACGGCTAATTTTTCTGATCTTTTCATTAATGTGGGAATGCCAAAGGAGATTTTCCTGTAAAGTAATGCCTAAATGTTTATGAATCTGCACTTCATTTATACAGGTACCGTTCATCGAGAGGGGAGGTTTCATAGAAGGTTTGGTTTTGCGTGAAAATTGAATAGTTTCAGTTTTGTTTGGATTAAATTTTACTTGCCAGGTTTCGGCCCATTTAGATATTCTGTCTAAATCTGAGTTAAGAGTAAACGCACTCATATGGGGATCATCGATTATTACATGGAGTGATGTGTCGTCTGCGAATAGACTTATATTACTTTCGATTCCATCAACCACGTCGTTTATATATACTAAGAATAAAAGGGGTCCAAGGACTGATCCTTGGGGCACTCCGGCTATTATCGGTTTTAATTCTGATTTGTAACCTTGAATAACTACTCTTTGCACTCTATTTTGCAAATAACTTTCAAACCATTTCAATAACTTCCCATCTATCCCACATGATTTAAGTTTATGGATAATCCCTTTGTGCCAAACTTTATCAAATGCCTTGCTTATATCGGACTTAACAAGACATCACTGATTTTAACAAACGCTTGCATGGTGTCCCAGTAAAGGAAAAATAAATTTCAGTTGACAAGGCTTGCGAAGGAACCGTTTGAATACATATAAAATCTTTAATGCACCATTAAAATTCTCCTGAATGGAATTTCACAACATAGGTGTATGTTTTCAGCATTCTTCAATGGTTGGTAATATTAAACGCTGTCTCATTTCATTCAATAATGTTAGAGGCGGTGGGGTAGCCTTATGATTAAAGCGTTAACAAGTTAAGCTAAGAACCGGGTTCGACTCCCCACATGGGTACAATGTGTGAGAAAATTTCTGTATTATTACTAAAAGCGGCGCAATACCATACTCACTCACTTAATAACGTTCGACTGACTGAGTTTAGTTTTACGCCGCTTTTAGCAATTGTCCAGCAAAATCACGGCGGGGGACACCAGAAATGGGTTTCACACATTGTGCCCATGTGGGGAATCCAACCAGGGTCTTCGGCGTGACGAGCCAACGCGTTAACCACTAGGCCACCCCACCGTGCCTAATAACGTTCGAACATGAATTTGTAGTTGTGTTGGCTAAGAACATTTAGGTGTTGGAATTTGGCGTTTTGAGGTGAGGTGAGGTGAAATTGGGTTTATCGTCGTGCTTGAGAATATTTCGCTCATATGACAACGTGCATGCGTGTGTATGTGTATGTGCGGCTGCTTGTACTAGCCCAGACTGAAGCTGGTTTTATAGTGCTAGCCCACTCGAGATACCATGCCGCAGAGAAGCATGAATACCCCACTCAGACACATTATACTGACTCCGAGCCGACCAGTCCTTGTTGTATCCATTAATGCCGAGCGCCAGGCAGGGACCAACAAGTACCATATTTTGACATCTTTTGGTATGACGCGGTCGGGGATCGAACCCGCGACCTTCCGCTCTCCGGGCGGACGCTCTAACCACTACACCACGGACGTAGTGAAGGTCAATGGTATATACGTATAAAGGTTGGGTCATGTAAAAGAAAACCCATGTTATTCCATAACTAATTTCAAATAATGTATGCATTTGACCAGAGACTCGGAGTTTACAAAAAGCGAACATAAAGCGGCCCTAAAATATGCATTTTTAATATTAAAGGGAAAAGAAAGGATATAGGTTGGTGAAAAAACATTTCACTAAAAATCACAAAGGATCATACAAGATGGTTACAGTTCTACTTATTGTCGTCATTAGGCGTCTTATCTGAGTTCTTAATACTGAATCCAATATCTTAGGTACGATGTCTATATTTTGATCAGCTGGTACAATGACCATGTTATTTTATGAGCAATGTCGACAACGTCGTCATCCGAGTTAAGCTGACACCTTGTACCTCACTCCTGTAAGAGGTGTTTAAGAATAAATGACTTACTTACCTTTGTGTTGAAGATTTCTCTGACTGAGTCTATCTCGTACAACATCTGCTTGAACCATAACTCGTACGCTGGAGAAAGATGAAATGTATTACATCCATAATTATCTGGATCGGACAGTAGAAGTATGCAAAAACACTACACACAATTATTATATATCAAATTTAAAAACGAGCCATGAATCAAATGTTCATAATGAATTAGTGAGCGAGTGAGTATATGAAATGTGAACGACACTGCACTGTGTGCAATAGATCAGAACCTGCTGTCATTAACCAAGTCGTATGTTCTTTCGTTTTAACTCACCAACGTTTAAAATGTCTATCAAACAATCATTATGCTATAGAGTTATGTGTAACTTATATATGCACGTGCAACGACACATCACAAAACGGTATGAAGAATCAGGGGTCGAAATCATGAACGATATATGAGTGTCAGCGTGCGTGTGCGTGTACGTGTGCATTATCATAAGTGCTTACGTATTCCTAGCACATTATTATTTCATTGTATCGTTTTTCTGGGGCAATGTTCCTTGTGAAACCGCTGCCAAGATGCGCGAGTGAATTGTTGGAAGCGGAGGTAAATCACCTCCGTTAATATCAGCTGCTTACCTTGATGTGTTATGATGAATAGGTGTTCATCATGGATGGCGGCCCCTGCCTTCTCACTGCACAGCTGCTGGCACTGTAGGAGGTCGGAGAGCTGTGGGTCAGAGAAAAAACATACGTGATGAACATTCATTGAGGGAGTAATCAGACAGCTTGTGTAAAATGTTACATACAATCATGAACTGTAACCAGGGACCTTGTCACATATAATGTTATATGCAATCATGAACTGTAACCGGGGACCTTCTCACATATAATGTTATATACAATCATGAACTGTAACCAGGGACCATCTCACATATGATGTTACGTGCAATCATGAACTGCAACCAGGGACCTTGTCACGTATAATGTTATATACAATCATGAACTGCAACCAGGGACCTTCTCACATATAATGTTATATGCAATCATGAACTGTAACCAGGGACCTTGCCACATATAATGTTATATACAATCATGAACTGCAACCAGGGACCTTGCCACATATAATGTTATATACAATCATGAACTGTAACCAGGGACTTTCTGCTATATAATGTTATATGCAATCATGAACTGTAACCAGGGATTTTTTCATATATAATGTTATATACAATCATGAACTGTAACAGGGCCTTTCTCACATATAAAGTTATATACAATCATGAACTGCAACCAGGGACCTTGCCACATATAATGTTATATGCAATCATGAACTGTAACCAGGGACCTTGTCACGTATAATGTTATATGCAATCATGAACTGTAACCAGGGACCTTGTCACGTATAATGTTATATACAATCATGAACTGTAACCAGGGACTTTCTCACATATAATGCTATGTACAATCATGAACTGTAACAGGGACTTTCTGATATATAATGTTATATGCAATCATGAACTGTTATCGGAAACCTTGTGACGCATATTGCTTTAATACCATTACATCAGTATGTCGATGGCGTCAATCATTGTGCATATTTACTGGCCTTTCTTGCAGAACCAAGTAATATCACTATGAGTTCACATATGTAGCTATTTCATCTAATGGGCTGCTATGTGCTGTAGGAAATTCGGTATTCGTTTCTGTTTTGATAATTCTGTTTAATATGATCATGTTAGTGGACCCCCAGTTGTGTCACCCTGTATAACACAATCAGTAGACCAATTGCTTTGAGGTCAACATAACCACTGGTTAGACGTCACTGAACGTTCAGTGTACTTTGACATATACTGACGTACAAATGAAAGTGCACACCTGGTGAAAAGTGTCGGCAACATATTAGGAATGTCTGTGACTTATATATCACTGTAAAAACTCTTTTCAAAACATTTACGTCGCTTTTTAGAAAGTAATCCAAAAGCACCAGGTGTGTACTTTCTTTTCTACGTCAGTTTATATCTGTATCATGACTACGTTGTCATTCTTACCTTTAGATAGTTGGTGTAGTTTAGTCGTTCCTGTGACATGTTTCGTTTATCGTTTCTCTGTCAACTGAAAGCAGAATCGTCATACATTATTTTAAGTTGACAAACCACGTGAAGGTCCGGGTTAGAACTGATCTTCAGTAACCCATGCCTGTCGTAAGAGGCGACTAACGGGATTGGGTGGTCAGGCTCGCTGACTTGGGTAACACATGTCATCGGTTCCCAATTGCGCAGACCGATGCCCATGTTGTTGAACACTGGATTGTCTGGTCCAGACTCGATTAATTACAGATTGATGTCATATAGCTTGAATATTGCTGAGTGCGGCGTTAAACCAAACAAACCCAAAAACAAAGAAGTGGACAATTGAATGGGGTGTGTGGTGAGACGTGCACGTAATTTGTGTGTCTGCCTACGGGGATTTTGTTTATTGCAAGACTGCTGAAATGTCATGCCGCGGTTAAATACCCAAGATACCCAAGTCAGAAAGTAAACTGACTCTCAGCGACCATTCCTTGGGCGGGCCCTAAATGACAAGCACCAGGAAGGGTAACACGTTTCATCTTTTACATATTTATGTACTATGAGGTTACCTGTATTGTACTGTACTGTACTACTGAGATAAAGTCTGTAAACATGTAACACTTCATATACATGCTTAGTTTTTGACCGTTTTTTACATATATGTGAACAGCATGTTTTTTGACAATGAGATCAAAGAAACAATGTACTTGCATACTAAGAAGCTACCTGTACTGTACTACTGAGGTAAAGTCTGTAAACATAATTCTGGGAATAAAAACATGGGACAAAAAGAAAAAAGAAAAAAAAAAGTTCCATCTTTTAACCTCTTTCAGAATGATGCGCCAGGCATCGAACCACCGTTCCCCCTCCCTCAAGGCTAACGCTCTGTCAATTAAATAACATGAACAAGTGCAGAACAGGAGCTGTAGGGTAGACTAGTGGTTAAAGTGTTCCCTCGTCCCTGGCTTCGATTCTCCATATGGGTACAATGTGTGAAGCCCATTATTGGTGACCCCCGCCGTGATATTGCTGAAATATTACTAATTACACATGTACGAATGGGATTCAACTACACCCAGATACAATACAACTATTTCTGCTACTCTTTGCCGATGATATTGTACTATTCTCTAGTACTGTTAGCGGTTTACAGAAACAAATAGATGAATATATGGCTCTGAAATATGGGGATTACAACAATATGACAGTATTGAAAGAGTTCATTTATATGCATGTATATAACACATGTAATACGATGGTTTACGGAGAATTAGGTAGATTCCCCTTGTTTATATACTCTTCCATTAAAGCCATAAAGTATTGGGTAAGATTACTGCATATGCCATGCCATAGGTTTCCGAAAAAATGTTATGATATGATGAAATTGTATGACGAAAATGGGAAAAGGAATTGGGTGAGTGATATTAGGGAGTTGTTGTACAAAACTGGTTATGGTTATGTGTGGTGTGATCACAATGTTCAGTTGCATACCAATTTTATTATATCATTTACACAAAGAATGAAAGATATCTATTTCCAGTCTTGGTCGGAATCACTACTTCTATCCACAAAATGTTTATACTATAACCAATGGAAATCGGACATACGTTTTGAAGACTATTTAGCAAAAATCGGCGTAAAGAAGTTCCGTATAGCTCTCTCGTTTTCGTTGCTCTTCCCATGAATTATTTATTGAAACTGGCAGGTATGCAGGTATACAAAGAGAAAACAGAATATGTCAGTTATGTAATATGAGTACTGTTGAGGATGAACTACATTTTCTTCTAATCTGTCCTGCTTATACGACTCTACGAACAAAATACCTAAAGCCATACTATTATAAGCATCCAAGTGTAAGAACATTAATTTCACTATTAACAGATACTACCACATCAATATTACAGAATCTGGCAATGTACATCTATTTCGCTATGAGATTAAGAAAAAGTATTGTTACAGAAGAGAATTTATAAATGATTTCTATCTACTCATGTAAAATCTAAATGTACTACAGGCCTGTGGCCTTTTTAAGTACTGAAATAAAGATTGATTGATAAAAGCGAAGAACATGTTCAGTAACAACATAATACCCCTCTGTATTGTTGACTTCATATCACATTATATGATGACGTCACTCTATTGTCTTTACGTCATAACCACGTGGGTTTCAGCAAGGTGACGCAGGATCCTCTGCATCTGGAATGCATGTACTACCCTGGACCTGGTTTGATTTTTTTAAACCATAAATTGAATCAGCATCAATCTCAATGAATATTTAAGCCCCATTATCTTATCTATTCGTTTTACGCGCAGTAATACAAAAAAGGAATAGACTCAGGTTTGATGATGCCTAATCTACAACAAACAAGAACTGCTTATTCACATTGTTGGTGATGTATTTCATATGTGAAGCAGGTTGTGTTTTGAAGCATAGGTTTGCACCTATAACACCCAAGACCCACGTCACTCTCCGTTGTGCTAAAGTCAAGGTCTTATGTATATGTTCACAATATTCTACCATTTTCGTTCAATTTTTAAGCTTTCAGATATTCATGTGAAAAAGATAATATCCTTTTCACATGGATATCTGGAAGCTTAAAATATTATTTTGATTGGAGCCTGAAAATAAGTATTGTAGGTATAACAAGAAGACAAAGTCATCAATATCCCCCGCAATGGCAAAATACTCTTCATGATTATGTCTACGAGTTATGATTATGTCAAATATTTAGGTGTGTATATAGAAATATTTAGGTGTGTATATAGAAAAGTGGAAGGAGAGTATTGAAAGGTTTTTAAAGTTCTGCTCCAGAAAGCAGCACTATCACCAATTTCAGTCAAACTTGTTGCCATGGAAATGCCAAAAATATTTTATTCAGAATTCCAAAACTACCAAAAGGCACCAGTACACCACCAGACCAATCTATGTGCCAAGTTTGGTGAAGAAACATTGAACGGTTTTAGAGTTCTGCTCCGGAAAAGAGCACTACTACAATTTCAGGCTGTCAAACTTGTTGCCATGGAAACGCCAAAAATATTTTATGCAGAATTCCCAAACTACCAAAAGGCACCAGTCCACCACCAGATCTATCTATGTGCCAAGTTTCGTGAAGAAATATTGAAAGGTTTTAGAGTTCTGCTCCGGAAAAGAGCACTACCACCAATTTCAGTCTAAGTCAAACTTGTTGCCACGGAAACGCCAAAAATATTTTATTCAGAATTCCAAAACTACCAAAAGGCACCAGTACACCACCAGATCTATCCATGTACCAAGTTTGGTGAAGAAATATTGAACGGTTTCAGAGTTCTGCTCCGGAAAAGAGCACTACCACTAATTTCAGTCAAAGTCGAACTTGTTGCCATGGAAACGCCAAAAACATTTAATTCAGAATTCCAAAACTACCAAAAGGCACCAGTACACCACCAGATCCATGTATGTGCCAAGTTTGGTGAAGAAATATTGAACGGTTTTAGAGTTCTGCTCCGGAAAAGACAAATGTGCACGGACGGACGGACTGACGGACGGACGGACGGACGGACGGACGGACGGACGGACTGACGGACGGACGCACGGACGGAGTCCATTTTAATACCCCCCGCAAAACGCGTTGCGGGGGATAAAAATGCGAAAAACTTGACTTTGAATAGTTATATATAGCCTTATAAGCATTGGCTGCCAATCACTGACATGCTGGAACAATGAACATGTTAGTTGTTTGAAAATGGGGTGCGAATAAATCTGTGAAAAGATTAGAATAATATCTTAGCTTCAATGGCACGATCCTCCAGTACAACCACATCTGTCTCCAATGAAGTTAAAATAATGTGGGTAAAATTTCCGTTTAATCTTCTCGCGGTAAAATTTTCCTTTCCGTCATATGCATGGGGCGACGGGGTAGCCTAATGGTTAAAGCGTTGATCTCTATTTGTCACCATTTTGACAGTTTCTCATTGGAGACATACAGTAAACTATGGTTGTAATGACCTCAAAGAGACTGCTAAGTTAAGTTTTTCTATGAGATTTGAGTAAAATTAAATACAATATGTAGCCAGTACCAAAAAGGGGCGCTGTGGTAGTCTAGTGATTAAAGCGTCCGCTCGTCACGCCGAAGACCCGGGTTCGATTCCCCACATGGGTACAATGTGTGAAGTCTATTTCTGGTGTCCCCCGCCTTGATATTGATGGAATATTGCTAAAAGTGGCGTAAAATCATACTCACTCACGATTCACGGATGTGCACTGTTACCTTGGCGAAACTTCCAAACGGTAATTATCCGTGTCATATATGAGTTATGGGTTAGCAGTAAGCGGCTGCCATTTTTCAAATTTGAATGGAAGTGCACAGCTCAATGAAAATCAACGAAAAGTTGAGTCATCCAATACACGAGTCTTTGTATAATGCCTTTAACACTTTTAACATTCAAATGCCAACAACCAAAATTACAATATTCATAAACAGTTAAAAATCTGTTGCCTGTGTTGGTCGTCACTGTTTATTTGACACGTACACACTGGAGCAATAAACACAGTGACCTA
The DNA here is from genome assembly GCF_003918875.1 of Haliotis rubra. Lineage (NCBI taxonomy): Eukaryota > Metazoa > Mollusca > Gastropoda > Lepetellida > Haliotidae > Haliotis > Haliotis rubra. Next base: position 668,985 of record NW_025766259.1, read on the forward strand.
CATAATTTAATGTTCTTATGCTGACAGGTAATTTGCACCCTTGCAATCTGCGCCTACGCAACATTTCGCTGTCGTGTTCTGAGGGTTCATAAAGTCTGCCATAGAGTAAGAAACGCAATTTGTCTGCAAGTGACAGGTCCAAGCTGACGTTCATTTGTGAGAACGACTGTGATCATTCTGTTTACACATTAGATGGTCTGCTGAAACATCTGAGGCAACAGACAGTGAAATAGGACGCAACTGAATGAAATTTCAATCTTGTAATTTACAATTTTCGAAACATTTAACATTTTCTTGATCCTTAACATGAACGCATAACCATCCAGATATAAACCTTTCATACATTATATATTATTGAGTTATGTCCAAATAGAGACCGTATCCGAATCTTATGCAAGTTCTGATATCTGAGCCATACGATGAGAAATCAACAGTTTCGGTACAATGACAAAGTTAATACTGTACATTTATCTAATTGCAATAATTATAATAAAACTGAAGATTAACACAATTTCTACTATATTTGTTCATTTTACAAGGAAAGTAGGTAACCGTACATTCCAGGTACAATTACAGGAATAGATGGAGACAGAATTAATTTAATCAATTGTTAGCAATACAAAATGCAAAGCTAATAGAAAATAGTGCAATATGTTTGAAAAGAAAACTGCCCATGTAATGTATTAAATACATTGTGTTAGCATAGCATATAATGTGTCCCACCTGTCCCTGTGCATAAGGGTGATCTTACATGTATGTATTGTACACTTGGCCATGGGACCTCTGATGCAGAAAATACCTTCCTGTTCTTGAAGTCGGATGACAAAGCATCTTGTGTCAACAACCACATAATAGTAATGATTATTATTTCCAGGTGAACATAACATAGATACTGAATCTGATTCGTAAGATTTCAAATGGAGCGGAGAAACTGAAATGGTTTTGTCCAGAAATATTGCTCAAGTTTACTGGAAATCAATTCCAAACACATACCTTTATCTCTATGTCCAGCAAAGGAAGTGGCGCACTGTAGAGCGAGGTCTTGCCATTGCAGGGTATATATATCATGAGTAATAAAACAATAATTTGATGAATAAACCAGTTTACGTTTGCACTGAATGTATCTTATTATGTAACATGATGTACGCTCTTACATTATACTTTCCTGTTTGCTTTCATCTCCGTTGTTATGTGGTAAAGTAATGTATTGTTAAACAATATTGTATTTGTATAGCTTAAGTCTGTTATAATTCAGTAGAAGGTCATGCTCAAGTACAACCTTGTGTTTTAACAATAGCTAGTTTTCATGAATGAATTATTATGAAATTATTACGAATAAGGGTGAAAGTGACTATTCTTTATGCGTATGGAGTCTTCTTTCTTCCATTTTAATTTGCAAATCTTATTAATTCTATTATATTACTAGCGTTCCACAAACATGTTTTGTTATTTATTTACATTGAATTCTCTTGTGTATAGACGTCTTGATTAACGTTATTGTTTTAATTCAGAAGTCCACATCCTACCTCGTGATAAATGAAGGATACAGCAGTTGTTTTGTTTGTTTCTCGTTTAACGCCGCACTCAGCAATAGTTCAGCTATATGGCGGCGGTCTGTAAATAATCGAGTCTGGACCAGACAGTTCAGTGATCAGCAGCATGTACATCGATCTATCGATCTACACAATTGGGATACGATGACATGTGTCAACCAAGTCAGCGAGCCTGACCACCCGATCCCGTTAGTCGCCTCTTACAACAAGCATTGGTTGCTGGCAGCACGACTGACAACTTTTCATCGTAATAATTACGGTGTGTATTCTAACGGCACACTGTAATATTCCCGGTAAGATAACATCAACCTTTTACCGATAAGATTCGGTTTATATCCGAACGGTGAACCGTAACGTTTATGGCAGGATAACATGTCTGTCAACCTTATATCATTAAATAAAACCAAACCAAACCAAAAATCACAGTAAGGATTTGCAGTGCGCAAGAACACCCAATGGTCATAAATATAGTACTGTGTTTGATCAGCGTTTCAGACCGGTGAGCCATCCATTCCAGCCTACGGAGGTGGTGGGTGGGGAGATTTATCTCTGAACATACTACCAGATATTTGAGCCTATGTTCAAAACACTCTGGGGGCGATAGGGTAGCCTAGTGGTAAAAGCGTTCGCACCAAAGTCGCGGGTTCGATTCCCCACATGGGTACAATATGTGGAGCCATTCCTGATGTCCTGCGCTGTCATATTGCTGGAATATTGTTGAAAGCGGCGTAACACTAAACTCACTCACTAAAAACACTTTACATTGATGCGTGTCGGGGACTTAGATGGGCCTCTCCATCATCGCTCAGGCCCTAGAGGGCGAATTGGTTACTCATTGCGGCATTAACAGAAAATACGGGTAATAGAAAACTCAGATATTGTTTGTGCTTATACCAAAATGAAAAAGCGAATGACGAACTTTTGACTTTCCTTCACAGATTTATCTTATCGAGTGACCTCGCAACCAGACCCAACATGTAAACGTTTTTTAAGGTCGTGAGATGATAGAAACGTGTTGTTTGCCAACGAAAGACAAATGTTCTTTTCCTCTGTTCTCTGTGTACTAAGTCACACTGACATTATGTCAAATTTAAAATATGTCAAACACGAATTACAGTAACAATCAAACAAAAACATGTTACACAAATTAATTCACACAAATCAGATATCAATTTTCATTTTCAAATAAATGCAAATCGATTAAATTAAACATGATGAACGTGCTTATTGGGTTGTGTAATATATATACATGGTAAGAACAGATTCAAAATATCTATGGAATTATTGTTTGTTTGGTAGAGAATGTAAACCCTCTAGCCAAAGAAAGTATACTCTTGAAACTTGGATTTGACTAGAACAGTGAGTGAGTTTAGTTTAACAGCGCTTTTAGCAATATTTCAGCAATTTCACGATGGGTGAAACCAGAAATGAACTGTAAACATTGTACCCATGCGGGGAATCGAACCCGGGTCTTCGGCGTGACGAGCGAACGCTTTAACCACTAGGCTACCATACCGCTCCAACTAAAACAATGCCAACGTTATGTAAACCGTAATGGCTGAAAACAGTCGCCGAAAGACTGCAACAACATGAAGTTCAAAATACATCTATGAAATAGAAACGATAAAACCCTTTCCATTTCCGTAAGTAATCTCTGCTAAAAAACAGAGTCGACTGTACAATCTTGACTATCATGAGTATGTGTTTGTTTGGCACTGCAGTGTTACAGATCTACGACGCGGACTGCAAACAATCGAATGGGGACCAGAAAATCCAGTGATTGACACTGTAAGATATGATGACCGAGCATGTGTTTATGAATCACTATCAAATAGTGATGATACAAGATATTCGCGAATCCCTATCGATATATACTTGCATTTGTCCGGTATCTGCTTGTGAGGAATAAAAACAAGGTAATCAGACAATAGGTTTTCATCAAACAACATTGAACTGGGTCATCATTAACTTCAATGTTCTCCAGAGCACCACCATCAAGAAGGATCCACGGACTCAAAAGACAGGAATGTGGACTAAAATACATACCCAGTTGAAAGTTACATTATAAACGCCAGGCTGATGACCACGTTCGTGAAGATCAGGGTTAGAATTGGTCAGTAACCAATGCTTGTTGTTAGAGGCTACCAACGAGATCCGTTAATTAGGGTCGCTTAAGATTTGTTTCTGCTGAAGGAACCTAAATTTAATCTGTGCTTGGACTTCTGCTAAAATGCCATTCCACATGACGTTTGTGTTCTGGTGTCAGTATACACATAAATCGCCTAACGTACATCTGCCAAAAACCGAATCATGGTTATATAAAAAACAAACAAAGGCTGCCGTTTCGTTTCGCCAGAAGCATTTTAGATTGACCGCCGACTTGTTTATGGGATTATCGTTAATTGGTCAATTGGTCAATTTGGAAATGACACGCAGGCAGTGACTGCAGTGAAAACCACCATTCATTGTCATTATGTCTGGCGGCATGTTTTCCAACTTAAGGGTGTTACTCTCATTTATGTGAGGGGGGAAGTATAAACATACATTTGTAAATTATATAAATTTGAACGTCATAGATTATTACGCAAATATGTGCACTATGATATGTAAATAGCCTCAAATCATTTCCCTGCCACTCCGAAAGAAGTGGTACACCATTAATGACCCGCCAAAGACATGACAAAGGCACTTTGTCACTACGCCAAACACTAAACAGCTTCCTCTCTGTGTAGCGTCACAAAGACAGAAGCATTCTCCTGAAAGTCCGTGTTATCTGTTCACATCAATGTAACAGTCCTACATTAACTACCTCGACGTTTTACAGAAAAGGTGAGTGAGTGAGTTTAGTTTTACGCCGCACTCAGCAATATTCCAGCTATATGACGGCGGTCTGTAAATAATCGAGCCTGGACCAGACAATCCAGTGATCAACAGCATGAGCATCGATCTGCGCAATTGGGAAACGATGACATGTGCCAACCAAGTCAGCGAACCTGACCACCCGATCCCGTTAGTCGCCTCTTACGACAAGAGTGGGTTACTGAAGGTTCATTCTAACCAGGACCTGCAGGGTCTTTACAGAAAAAACTGTTCATCCAAAATAATCATAAAGTATAATCGACAGGAGCCCAGAGATTTGTCACATATTCTGGACTTGCATGGGCTTTTTTTTTATGTATTTGTTTCAGGGTCTGTATGACAGACTACTCACCACCCTGATAATATCATTTCAGCAGCCATTACAGTACAATTGTTCATACAGCTGACCATCATCAACTCATGCAACATTTGTGTCGATACATATCTCAGAATACAACCACAAATGGGTTATATATTGATACAAATTCTAGAATAGACTAATGAATAAAACATTGACACAATTATTTGCTAGTATGATTTAATAATGTTATTTTCGTCCTGAAAGTCACCATATTAATTACTCCTGGCTATGGAAACATACCGACTCGAGAAGTAAAGATAAACATATAGAACTGTTATGTACATACTATAAAGATTATGTTCCTTGCGGGGCATAAGATAAGTTCGATTTAGTTCAAAATGGAAATGAATTATGAGGGCCTATTATAACTTGCTTAAACCATGCATCGTTTGCACAGGTTACAGCCATGACAAATTGTAAGAGCGATCTCGCGACCTCAAGCCTGTGCCAAAAGTGAGAGAATGCGAGAAAAAGAAAGGTTGCATTTTTGCGATTTCCTATTTTCGTGGCCTGGCTTGAAGATTTTACTTCATGTCCAAAAGTCGTATTCCCGCGTTGTCGACTTTTGATACAACCTACCTGGGTGCCGTTATACAAAGCGATCTTAATTCTAAGGTAGTCTTAACGCTCAAAGGGGCGGTGGGGTAGCCTAGTGGTTAAAGCGTTCGCTCGTCACGCTGAAGACCCGGGTTCGATCCCCTACATGGGTAACAATGTGTGAAGCCCATTTCTGAGTCCCCCGCCGTGATATTGCTGGAATATTGCTAAAAGCGGCGTAAAACTAAACTCACTCACTCACTCACTTAGCGCTAAAGTTGTTTTGTACAACGGCACCGCATCTCGCGATTTGCATGCTCGCACGTTTGATAAATTTAGTTCGCTTTCCAAGGTCGTGATGGCGAGAATATCCTTAAAGGTATTCTATACTCAATGGTAGTTGCTACCTACCTGGCATAGACAGTAGGTACCCACTACGCTTAACTCTCAGTCTTTATGTCAAGCTGGCATACATCAACGACGTGACGAGATTATGTTATTCTAAAACCAATCTAGCCATAATCTGATAAGCGTGTTTATACATATACTGATAACACAACTATCGTATGCCATCAATATCTCGGTATCTATTGCATTACGAACTGCATGTATAACATACTGTTAGCATGACGAACATGTCATGAATGGGTCGTCAGTTAGTGAGTGAGTTTGGTGTAACATTTGTTCATTCTTCAATTCTAATACGACTTAAAGAAAACTCAAGTGATGCTGCCCCGAGATTGTTACCAACGACGGGCATGAGTATATACCGATACAAGACTCATGCAGGTTATAGGTTACACACCACCAAATGTTTTCCCATAGACTTCTATAGTAACCTTATAATTTTTCTAAAAAATATCCAGGCTATCAACAGCCATTCCATGTACACATGGGTACACTCTGGCCTTTAAACTACCATAAAACAAAATATCAGGCCAACTTGTCCGGCTCGTTTTGCGAGCACAGGAAGCGGAACACATCAACCCCAGCTCCGCACCAAATGTCACCTACTGGAGAATATCTGTACACACAATAAGCATAAACGATGGTGATAAAAATGACAGCACTAAATACTTAAAATTGTGGTCAGTTTTAATTACTGGTTGGATGTGCTTTTAAAAAACAAACATCTTACACTATTTCATCCAATCACAGCTGTCACATGGCTCTGTCTCTCTTTACTTGTTTACATACGGACCGGCTCAGCGAGCAAGCGATACTGATTTAGTGTAGTGGAACCTATAAGGGAAGTCTTCATTCAAGGCATTACCTGCATTATTGCAACTACCTCTCAATGGCAATTCTAAACTAAGTCGCAGTACTGATCAGCAATACCATTATTCCATTATGGTGTAAACTAGCATGTCGTAACGGGAATAAGTTCTCGATAACATCCTTGTAAGCTCGCTCTAAGTGATGTGCTGAATTTTCAAACCGTCCTCGTTACTTTATTAATGTAAAATATGATCAGACGTTCAAACGTTGTTCAGCGTTTGACTCAAACCCCCTAACACTTCAAGAAATGTACAACAGATAGTATTTATTAAACAGTTTGCGAAACTACAACATGTAACACTTTATCATTTAATAACATATATGTCCTTGCGCTTACCAACTTCTATTCCCTGCTCTGATTGATTGATTGAAACATATTTTATTCAATTAAGAAACGGATTGGGCACAAGTTATCCAACTTAAATAAGCCCTCTCCACATAGTTACAAGTGTATATTACAACAAGAGGCAGACAAAGGGTATAGATATGTACAGACAGAGTTATTTAAATCGTTTAGTGTTATGGATGTAGATATGTACACTTTTAAAAACATTTTGATTTTCGCTAAGCGAGAGACCTGCATTGCCATTTAAGATGAGATTAATATCAATACATGCTCTATTATTCACTATATTTTCTAAAGAGGTTAACATTTGTTCTCTTTGAATTATATATAATGGACATTCAAGAAAATAATGAAAAGCATTTTCACAATTATGGCCACACTGACAAAGTGCATCATTTCTAACATTAATTCTGAATAAATCATAATTAAGTGTACTTGTCATATATCTTAATCTTGTATGCAAAACATTTAGTTTCCTTTTCCCATATGAGAAATATACGGGTGCACATTTTTGTTTCACTTGAACTGCAGTTTTAAAAGACACAACAGATTTACAGTTTCTGATAGCTAAGGTGATGTTATTCCACAGTTTAATTGTTGATGGAAAAAAGGATAGAGTCGAATATCGTAGTCTTGTACAGGGTTGAGTGTAATTACTGGAGTTTCTTAATTCATAATTTGTTCGACTACCTACTACAGGAGGGAGTAAATCATAAAGAAAACTTGGAGCAAGGCCTGTATGTATCTTATAAAATAACGATAATTTTTTCACCCTTCTTCTCTCAGATAGTAAATCCCATCCCGTTTCAAAGTATAATGATCTAGAAGAAGCATATCTCTGCAGACCAGTAACTATACGAGCCGCTTCAAGTTGTAACTTTTCTAATCTATTAGATTCTTCAATAGAACACCCGTCCCATACTTCAGATGCGTACTCGAAATGTGGTCTTATGAATACAGTATATATGCTTGACAATGTTGTTCTATTCAGGAGAAACTTTAACTTTCGAAATGCTCCAATCATTTTAGAAGTCTTTTTAACAATACTTTCAATATGATGGTGCCAACCCCCATTACATGAAAATGTTAGTCCCAAATGTTTATGAAAGTCAACCGGTTTTACATGACAATTGTCAAATTTCAGATTAATGTCTGTTTGGCCATCTTTCGTCGTAAATAGCATAGCTTCCGTTTTGTCCGGATTATAAGAAATTAGCCAGTCCTTTGCCCAATTACATAATATTTGTAGATTTTCTTTCATTATTCTTTCCATCAAATGCTTTTCTTTTGACAAGGCTCCCAGTGACGTGTCGTCAGCGAAAAGCCGAGTTATACAATGTAGTTTATCTGCTATCTCATTTACATACACAATGAAAAAGAAAGGGACCTAAAACTGATCCCTGTGGAACTCCTGCTTTTAAAACCAAAGGCTTAGATAACGAGCCGTGAACAGAAACTGATTGATTGCGACCTCTTACATAACTATCAAACCAATCAAGTAACTTTCCACTTACTCCGTACCTCTCCAATTTAAGCATAAGCCCTCTGTGCCAAACTCTATCAAAGGCCTTAGATACATCGCAAAAGACCATACAATAGTGTTCTTTGTTATCTAGTGATATACAGATTTGGTTATAAATTTCAACAAGTTGTTGTACAGTAGAGTGGCCTCTCCGGAATCCACATTGATATTTATATAACAAATCATTTGAAATGAAGTAATTGTAAATATGTTTAAATACAACTCTTTCAAACAGCTTCCCAACACAACTTATAAGTGAAATAGGGCGATAATTTGATACAATTGAGTGATCACCCTTCTTGAATAGGGGCATAACATTTGCATATTTCCATTGGCTAGGATATACTGATAAATTAAGTGACATGTTAAATAATATGCACAGTACTGGGCTTATAGACTCGACCGTTTTTCTAAGTAACTGATGACTAATCTGGTCTGGTCCAGCAGCTTTTTGAGAGGTAGACATTTAATTATGTCGGAGATCTCATTAACTTCTATTATAATGTTATCTATAACGGCATCAGTGCGCCTGTCAAAATGTGGTATAGATTTGTTATCTGCACCAGTCAGATTAGCTACAGATTCGAAATATTGGTTTAACATGTTGGCTTTATCTACATCTGAATAAGCTGATGGACTTTCCTCAATAACACTTCTTTTTAGAGCGGGAATAGTAGAAGCGGAACCTGACGTCTTGATCAAACTGCGTAATATTTTCCAATATGATGATTTATTTTCTCCATAAAGTTCGAATAAAAACTCATCAAGATTAGAATAAAAATGTTCTTTTGCATAACATTTCATGTTATTAACTTTATTTCGTTGTTTTTTGTACTTCAAAATATCAGACTCTTTCTGTGTTCTGATGGCTCTTTTCCGTAGTCGATCCCGCTTCCTACTTTCACGTCTAATATTTGAATCATACCATGGTTTGTCATTAGGTCTTATCATCACAATTCTAGAAGGAATACATTGTTTGGTATAATCATTAAAACGTTCATAAAATGCACAGCAAGTATCATCAATATTAGAACAGTCACTAAACAATGACAACCAATCAGTATTGCTAATAAGTGCGTTCAGCTTCTCATAGTCACCATCTTTGTAACACCAGACCTTTCTAGGATATGCAATCTTAGTTGACACATGCACATCTAGGCTGACAAACGTGCCTTTGTGATCACTTATAGTTCTGTCAAAATCGATAACACCACTTTCTACAACCTCAACATCATCACTGACTATAATCGGATCTAGTAGTGTGCTGGTTGTCCTCGTCACCCTAGTAGGTTCTGTTATAACGTTACATAAGTTTTTTTCTGTTTAGGATATCTGTTAAATTAAGTTTAGATACAGAAAGTAGATTTTCATTCAAATCACCAACAATAGTAACTTTACTTGAAATATCTAAAGCACCTTCGATACTATTATCGAATCTTCCCCAAAAATTAGATGTATTACTTTCTGGTCTATAAACGGTACATAAGATGAGTGGTTTTTGTGGAAGCCATAATTTAACCCAAATGGACTCATCAAATATGTTTTCTAGATTGTAGATTCTATCAAAGCTTAGATTCTTAGAGATATACATCATAACACCACCCCCGAAAGAATTTCTGTCTCTTCGTATCGGGTCGTGAAAATTTTCCCAAGCTAAGGTTTTATTATCAACACTTATATCTAGATGGGTCTCAGAGAAACATACTATGTCATATTCAGATAAAAACTCGGACAGATAAGATTGCTTATTACGTATACTTCGTGCATTCAAGTGAACAATCTCTTACTCTTTAAAGCAAAACACTATGTAAAGCTACAACATTTGACACTTCTTTCTTGCATTTAAAATGTCATGAGGGCCTCGTGATGTCTAGGCTTTTATCCATTTAAACTAAAATCTGCACAGGTGACAGTTTGCTATTATACACAGTGGTTGGAACAATTACATTTGACAATTCTTTCGTTCATAACTTTCATGATGGCCTCCTGTTTCCAAATTTGGTCCCACCTTTTACTCATTTAAAGTAAAATCTACTCAGATGACAGTTCGCCCTAATAAAGAGTGGGCGACTTTAATAAACTATGTAAAACTATAACATTTGACACTTCATCATTCCATATACCCGTGAAGGTCCGGGTTAGAATGTGTTTCAGTAACCCATGCTTGTCGTAAGAGGCAACTAACGGGATCGGGTGGTCAGGCTCGCTGACTTGGTTGACATATGTCATCGGTTCCCAATTGCGCAGATCGATGCTCATGCTGTTGATCACTGGATTGTCTGGTCCAGACTCGATTATTTACAGACCGCCGCCATATAGCTGGAATATTGCTGAGTGCGGCGTAAACCTAAACTCACTCACTCATCATTCCATATAGCCATGATGTCCCCCTCTTACCAATTTTGGTCCTGGTATTACTAACGTCATAAGAAAACTGCAAGGAAGTATTGTACGCCATTTCACATTTTTTATACAATGTACACTCCCTGTGTAAAGGATGCATATGACATTTTCACAGAGAAGCTCTTATTTATCTTAAAAAGTGAACAGGCATGAGAACAAGTTGATAAATGTGTGAAAATGGATGGTAACATAACGCACAAATGTCAAGAATACTCATGACAGATGACTCACCTCCAAGGTGTTTCTTCTTGAAATGAGAGCTCCTCTTTAGACCAATATTTGTAGGTCGGGAAGTGGAAGATTTATTGCAGTCCAAAGATGGAATTATTGGATGCAATGGGAGTGGTCACTGTTCTAATATTGATCCTAGTAACAGGAGGACAATTTCCCAGTAACAGTAAAATACTGTCCTTTTCTACTATATTTCAAAATATATTTAGACCATATTAAAAGTAAATAGTAGTTTAATCTTTATAGGCATCTTTAGTTCTTGTAATATATTGCTTTGCAATTTCTTTAAAAATTTACTGATTTGGATACATTCTGAAATTTCCGATCTAAGGTGGGACCATGGCCTTTTCTCCTTTCTTGAGTACATTGTGTTATAATGGTATTGTCATTATTATCTAAACTTATATTTCCTGAAATTGTTTTATTTATTGACAAATGGTACCAGAAGAACAGAAATTCCCAATTTTCTCAGAATGGCCCATCAATAGTAAATGCTATTTTAAGTGTTACCACTTCGTATAGTCATTTTTACTACTTGTAATATATTGCTTTGCAATTTCTTCAAAAAATACTTATTTGTATATTTTGAAATTTCTGCTCAAAACTGGGACCGTGACCTTTTCCTCCATTTTTGAGTACATTGTGTTATAAAGGTATTATTATTACTAAAAACTTATTTTTCATGAAATAGCTTTATTTGTTCCCAAATGGGGCCAGAAGAACAGAAATTCAGACATTTTCTCAGATTGACCCATGTGTCTGGACGGTAGTAGTCTCGACGACAAGCATAGGTTGCTGAAGACCAACGACCCGGATCTTCACGAGGGTCATGGCTAATAGCTCTGAAACCTTGTATTTCCCGCATGTGTTCACTGTGACGCTACATCAGTGACAATCTATTAAGGACATGGTCGACCTACATCTGAACGTACACACCGACAGTGACAAATGAACATGACACACAAGAGCTAAGATGCAGTGACGTCTACATACCTTGCAGCTAGTGAGTTTGGTTTAATTACCCTCTGAGAAATATGTTAAACCATCCGACACGGATACCAGAAATTGGCTTGGCACGTCATACCCATATAGGAATCGAACCCTAGCCTTTGACAATGAACACATTTTACCACAAGGCCTCTCTAACACCCTATCAGTAGAGGCGATATTTTACCTGGGATGTATTTTACCACGGCGATGAGTTGTGTTCTTCAGGAATGTGAAATATTCCGCACACAAAAAAATCATAAGGAAGAGAGTTTTATGGATGTCAACTTCTTTATTATGAGGAGCACAACGTTTCGGTGTATACCCTGACTTCTATCATCTATCTATCTATGAAATAGTAAGGATATACACCAAAACGTTCATCGGGTGATGAAGGAGTAAGGATATACTCAGAAACGTTCATCAGGTGATAAAGTAGTAAGGATATACCCTGAAACGTTCATCGGGTGATGAAGGAGTAAGGATATACTCCAAAAACGTTCATCAGGTGATAAAGGAGTAAGGATATACCCTGAAACGTTCATCAGGTGATGAAGGAGTAAGGATATACTCCAAAAACGTTCATCAGGTGATAAAGTAGTAAGGATATACCCTGAAACGTTCATCAGGTGATGAAGGAGTAAGGATATACTCCAAAAACGTTCATCAGGTGATAAAGGAGTAAGGATATACTCCAAAACGTTCATCGGGTGATAAAGGAGTATGGATATACTCCAGAACGTTCATCGGGTGATGAAGGAGTATGGATATACTCCAGAACGTTCATCGGGTGATGAAGGAGTAAGGATATACTCCGAAACGTTCATCAGGTGATAAAGTAGTAAGGATATACCCTGAAACGTTCATCAGGTGATGAAGGAGTAAGGATATACTCCAAAAACGTTCATCAGGTGATAAAGGAGTAAGGATATACTCCAAAACGTTCATCAGGTGATAAAGGAGTATGGATATACTCCAGAACGTTCATCGGGTGATGAAGGAGTAAGGATATACTCCAGAACGTTCATCGGGTGATGAAGGAGTAAGGATATACTCCGAAACGTTCATCGGGCGATGAAGGAGTAAGGATATACTCCAGAACGTTCATCGGGTGATGAAGGAGTAAGGATATACTCCAGAACGTTCATCAGGTGATGAAGGAGTAAGGATATACTCCAGAACGTTCATCGGGTGATGAAGGAGTAAGGATATACTCCAGAACGTTCATCGGGTGATGAAGGAGTAAGGATATACTCCAGAACGTTCATCGGGTGATGAAGGAGTAAGGATATACTCCAGAACGTTCATCGGGTGATAAAGGAGTAAGGATATATTCTAGGAAAATGTAGGCCCTGGGTCTAGATTTTCGAAGCTCTCTTTGCGCTAAGATAGTCGTAAGTGCCATACATTAACATTAACTTACGACTATCTTAGCGCTAAGAGAGCTTCGAAAATATAGGCCCATGACTGTAAGATTCAAAACCACATCACATCCAGCTTGCAGTCTTTTCCTAGGGATTGCATAACAGGTTGCGATATACAAGACTACACTCCTGAAGAGGCCGAAGTGAGCTATGCTTACTCATCCCACTCATTCTTTCTTTTCAAGCTGAAACATATTGCTCGTGTAGAGCACTTCATCACCGGCCACATTTGGGCTTGAATTATTGTCTGCGAGACAGCGAGGGATGTGGTATACATCACATGTGATTTACTAGACACCGACAACAGAGAGAACAATACACCTGCATATGTCCAGATGTTTGAAAGAATTTTAACTGCTGGAAGAGCATGAACTTCTGTTTGTCTGAAAACAACCAGGTCTTCTCGCTGGCAGTTATCGAGTCGGAGTTAAAGATCTAATGATAATGAGGCTTTGTATATGCATCCTACAAAGGATGGAACCTTTTTTCATGGGCAAGAACGCATGTGTCGAGATGACGTGGTATCTTGTCGAATAGGGGCGGTGGGGTAGCCTAGTGGTTAAAACTTTCGCTCGTCACGCCGAAGGTCCGGGTTCGATTCCCCACATGGAAACAATCTTTGAAGCCCATTTCTGGCGTCCCCCACCTTGAATTTTGCTAAAAGCGGCGTAAAACTAAACTCAGTGATCCATTGGCAACTAGCACGAACACCGCTTGCACCGCATCTCTCTCCTTCTCATCCTCTGTTCATCTTTGGCATCCGTCAGTAATATATTTACCTACTTGTCTTGTCATGGCTGAACAGGGGAGGCCCTGTGGTAAACGCGTTTGCTTGTCACTCAGAAGCCTCGGGTTCGACTCCCTATGTGGGTGTGATCATACCACAATATGAGAATCGTAACTATGGTGTGCCCCACCCATATATTGCCGGAATATTATTTAAGGCGGGATAAAACCCAACTCACCCACTATTCACTCGATCAAGTCGACAAATAAACTCTGCTCTCTCCTCATGCAAAGCCACAAGTCCTCTAGATAAGCAAATACTCCATTATATACTGTCTATAAAGTTTTTGAGTTAGTATGTACATAAATATAGCAAACTGTCCTACCACCATGCATGTGTTTTTTTAATAAAACTGTACATGGAACGTAATATGCCACGGATTGTGGCCTGAAAGTAATAAATATTCTGTTCTGTTCTGTGGCACATGCATACCTACATCCAAACACAATGTACTTGTTCTTAAGCACCGAATATATCGGTATTCAATCCCTTTATATCCCAAGCTTTACAATGTTAACTGGTTCTCGTGACATATTTTTAAACAGGATAGTGGCGGTGGTATATTTGCTGGTCATGTCAAAACACTCGGATATGCATCGACAATGAGGGTACAATTGGCTTGTTGTTTCTTGAGGTTAATCGTGATCGTGTTACGTCGAACACAACAATAGCCGAGTGGGTGAGTTTAGTTTTACGCCGCACTCAGCAATATTCCAGCTATATGGCGGCGGTTTGTAAATAAACGAGTCTGGACCAGACAACCCAGTGATCAACGTCATGAGTTCGATCTACACAATAGTCGAACTATATGGCTGTTTGTAAATAATACAATCTGGACAAGACAATCTAGTGATTGACATTGTGACAAAACATCAGTCCGGACACGATAACACGCAATCAGACCATCTACCCACGTCAAGTACCCTGTCCATGTATGTTGTCTCTTACGAACAGCACACCGAATCTGGACACTGTGTATCAAACTCATTATTGATGACCCCAGTCGAGGTATATTTACCTCACAACTTTCAATACTCACGTTAAATGACGATGGCATATAAATAATCGACCCCAGTACAGACAGACTAGTGGTTGACATACTGAGCACCTACTATTTGAATACAAGTGAGTGAGTTAAGTTTTACGCCGCACTCAGTAATATTCCAGCTATATGACGGCGGTCTGGAAATAATCGAGTCTGGACCAGACAATCCAGTGATCAACAGCATGAGCATCGATCTGCGCAATTGGGATCCGATGGCATGTGTCAACCAAGCCAGCAAGCCTGACCACCCGATCCCGTTAGTTGCCTCTTACGACAAGCATTGGTTACTGAAGGTTCATTTTAACCCGGACCTTCACGGGTACAGTTGAGTACATTCAACGGAGACATTGAGACTGACCACCAATCCAACTTAACTGCCTATTACGACAAGCAAGACCTTGATCCATTAACCAAAAAGATGTTCCACTGAGTCCTTGAAATGAAATTGTTAATGAAACGTTGGAGGCAAAGAACCATGATTGTAGGACGTTTTGGTGAGGTAGTATCATACAGCGTCCAATATGTCACCACACTTCTAGCAATACTGCGATCATATACCGACACCGAACACAGAAGTTTCAAAACATTGAGCACGACACTGACGTCAATGAAGACAGTCGAGCACCGTTGTCTCGATATTCATGGGACCAATAAAAAATCTCGAGTTATCCGAACTTCGAGACTTCCGACCAGAAATTTCGAAACAACTCAACAATCACATGCTAGTCACCTGATTACACAAAACCCTCATTGGATTCTCAGTATGTTTTGATTCTAAACTATAATCCGTTATCAGTGGTGTTTAGTATTAACAGTGCATATATATAGTTTTCCAAATAATAACAAAATCATTTCGCCCTTGGTCTGGGGGCTTTGATATTATCCCAAAATCTAAATAAAGCCTGGTTGTCTGCCTTGAGAATGACATTTTTCTGAACAGAAACGGTTCTGAAACGGCCTTGAGGAGGCTTTTAAAAGTGGATTCACAGATGTTGGCTTTGAGTTCTGATGGTATAATTAATAAAATATGTCGTTTTGCAGTTGTATCTTAAAACATATCTAATTTCCAAACAGAACACACCACATTGTGTAATGTTTTTCTAGCCGTATAATTTAAAAAAAATGTTAAGGCTTATTGTTTTGATTAAAAGAATATTTCGTTTTGCAACTGTATCTAAAATATTTCTAAGCAACATATACCACTACATCTTATATACCCCACATCAAGTGTTTCCAGGTCATCAAACTCCTTGTTACCACATCTGAGGTATTGCAAGTATTCCTTCAAGGGTAGAAATGTATATAACTGAACCATTTGTACTGTTAAATGCGATCCACTGGGTCACAATTGTGCACTTCATTTACATGGATCTACGGCATTTACACAATGCACATTTGAATTTAAACCTGAAACACATGACCCAGTAACAAAGAAGGTTGTGATACGATGACCCCGCAATTCAACAGTGTACGAGGTATTCTAAATGAGGTCTCACTTTCGTGCATTTCTCTGTTATTGTGGCAATGATTTACTGCCTACATCACGTTCCTCGAGGTAAAACGGACGGGCTCATGTTCAGCCAGCGGCATATTGATGCGAATGTCAACGATGTTTAACTGATAACTAGGATAAACGGACGAAGGGTGAAACAAGGACATAACTCACCTTTTCATGTACAAGTAAGATATATATTTGTACTGTAATATAAATAAAGTTTCATAACCGACCGTTAAAATTAAGCAGACTATATTTTCTATAAATCTCTTAAAAGACCAAACTTTGTTAATGCGACTATTTTCAATGGTACTGTCCAGATTCATTGGGTTTTCAGTACATATCATTTGAGGTTTTCGACTTCAATCTTTGTGGTATAGATGACACAAAAAGTAACGGTGTCTTTGCATTACCCAAAAATACGTCATAAATTTCGATCAAAATAAATGAAAATATCTTCACACATTCATAATTCTTCCACTCTTGGAGATGCGGTTGGATTGCCTAGTTGGTAAATCATTCAGTTCCCCACATGGTACATCATCTGATGTACCCCGTGTTATTGTTTGTATCGGTGGAAAATCATATTACACCACCCTTTGTTATTAAAACCTTCAGTTATGCATATTACATCATCCCAAAAGCACAGACAATATGATTAATGATAAATGTATTCAGAAAGAGAACACTGATTGAATAAGATCCATTTTATGTGTATTTTCTGATAAATGTTTCAAATATAAAGGTATAATAACTGCAGTGTCTTACCTGAAAATAAAAAGAAAGACGGCAAGTGTTGACCGATACCTGCTGCAGGTGTTACTGTCAATGCTGCGTTACTGCCAACTAACGCTCTACGCCTGGTTTTATTACAAAGCACTGAGCACTGGAATTAAACTGTGTTCTATTGGGCAAATGTTCTACAATAACGTTATTCATCTGAACTTTACGCAATACTTGATAAGACTAAGTTGATCACCTTACTATTGTTATTGAATTGATGAGACCAACATCAATGGACAGCTAAACCAATAAAGTAACCATTCAGTCTGTTTCCATGTTCACATCTCATCCGTTCGTGAGTGACACCTTGGCAACGAGACATGATTGATGGCAGTCGCTATTGTTTTAGGATTGGACACACGCGGTTGTAAATAACGGAGTTAAGGATTGTAAGTTCGTGTTCTTTACAGTTTTGAATAAGGATAATGATGATGATGGTGGCTTCGTCCTCTTACTACGGTCATCGCCATGCCTGTGGTTTCGCTTCACAGGTCCTTCCATGGTACGACCAGAATATGAACATTTGGCGTCAAAGTATTTGAATTGTTTATCCTTAAAATGTTTTGTCGCTTTTGACGGAAATGCGCTTAACAATATTCAGTAATCGCTCAATATGCGGATTTCACTTACTACATGTCGTAACTCTATAGTTTATCATAGGCTTACGAATGTCGTAGCGCTACGATGCTTTGCGGGTCGGGACCCTGACTGTGTATTAAAGTAATACGGTTATTTAAGTAAACCAAGCCATGTTTGACCAAAATGTGACGTAATCAAAGGAAAGTGTGACGTCATCATATTATGTCATGTGAATTCAACAATGCATGGGCGTGTGAAGGAGGTTCACTCCCAAAAGATAGACTTCCCAAAAGACAGACCTCCCATAAGACAGACTCAATGAGTACACTAACTAGCTGAGCCATGCTGTCCACCCCTATTTAATTAATGAGCTGACACAGTCACTACAGAGTATAGCAACAACACACTCCTATCTCTCCTAGTTTACTAGTGAATACTGAGAAGTAGTCAGTTGTTAGAGAAATTATAAATGTTCTCAAGCACTTTACTTATATAGTTAAATTACTCTGAAAACCCGTGATAATCCTGTAAAGTCATGAATTGCTGACTTTCATACTTTTTATAATAAATTGATCTGATTGTGTTTTCCTCCCATTATTGTCTTCTTCAGAAAATAATTGTTTTGTACAGACTATGTGAGTTAAGTATTGTGATTGGGGCTTTGTACTATCTATTGTATGTGTTCCATGTCGACAGGTGATGATATTGTGACTTGCAATCAGTTGCAGGTACTCATTAAAAACGTTATATAGACATCCTTTAAGAATGTGAAAACTGGAGAACTGGACATGACGCACACATTTGAGATATTAAAGAAATCATCTTCACTTGTGACTTGTTCATGTGGGCGATTTGAAATTACGTGTTGGACACCATTTATTGGCCAAGTAAATGTGTATAAACAACACAACTTACTGCCTTAACCTGAATAAACACAAAATGATAGGAATTTTCCGTTATTGATACATATGACATAATTCGTTGTGAATATTTTCTTCGAGGGTTGTTCATCTTGATGGTTTACTCATTTTTATCATAAAAATTACTTTCATTGCAAATTATGAAAAAAATTATATCTATGCTCTTGCTAGATTTATTCAAGTAAATTATATAGTTGCAAGATGATATTATGTGTTCATTGGGAAAATTATAGTCTTTAATACCATAGACTAAAGCTATAATTACCATTTATCTTATATCACATATCATTGCAATGACAAATCACAATGACTAGCACAAATCATACAGTTTCTGTAGCAAAAATCACAAAGACTCAACTCTCCCTGTAACCATGTTCCCTACCTAGTTAATTAATAATTTTTTATCTTGGCACATACCATTATCATCAAGGGTACAGCTTAGTTAAACCTTATGCAACCAACCATAAAATGTGTTGTTTTAAGCGGTCTATCTTATGGGAAGATACCGTGAAGGGACTATCAAGTGAATTTCTTCGTATGATTTTTAGCATTTAATCATTCAAATGAATAATTCATGGCGTCTTGATGTTTCGAAAGTTTATTTTGTCATGTGAAGGTCAAAAACTCATATTGCAATATTTGCGTGGCAGAAGAAAAGAATGCATGGCAAACTGCTCTGAGATTTCGTCGAAACGGTGTCGAGGGAATTTGACGCCTGTCCTACGGCCGTGTTGTCATGTTGTGGTGACGTCATTGCAGAAAAGTAGTGCTTTGGAACGATAAGTTTAGGTACTTGTGTCACGAAGTAAGCACAGTTTTCAAAATGCTGGAAATATGGAGCACAGCGACATCACCGACATCACCGAGTACCTTTTGTGACGTTAACGACTTCGCTGTTGAAGACTCCATTCACACAGTAGTAACACCGGAATATATATATGCACTTTGTCGCGTCTTTTTATAAACATGATTCTGCGCAATGGCCCATCATAGTCCCTAAATTTCCTAGCCCAGTTATATAATGTTGACAATTGGCAAGCAATTGATTGACAACATGATCACCTATTCACGCAGATGGGATACGGTTATATACATGATCACCGATTCACGCAGATGGGATACGGTAATATACATGATCACCGATTCAGGCAGATGGGATACGGTAATATACATGATCACCGATTCACGCAGATGGGATACGGTAATATACATGATCACCGATTCACGCAGATGGGATTCGGTAATATACATCAACCGGATCAGGGAGCTTGACCACCCTAGCACCCGACTCTCCCGTGGGCTTCACCCAATGTACCCATGATGGGAATCGAACTCGGGTCTTCAGCGTGAAGAGCGATCGCTTTGACCACTAGGCTACCCCACCGCCCAATTACGACAAGCCTTTTACGGCAAGCAAAGTCCCCTCTTACGGAAAGCATGGGTTGGTTGATGTCAATTCTTAACCGAAACTCCACTAATATCGTCATGTTATCGAAAAGTATATCATGTGCACTGGACACCTCGTAAGTTTTTTAACTAAAACAGTTCCTTAATTAAAAAAATGATTTTTTTAAAAATATAGTTTTTAATTTAATGTTTCGTTTCCTGCATTCACGAAAGAGAGGACTGGATGGATCAGATAGTTAGGTTCGATGACAAACAGATTCAGAACAAGAAATAATTGGATCACTGGCATCTGGTCAACGCATGATAATATGTTACCAAAGCGTAAATAATATTTTGAAAAGAACCATGAGTAAGACGGTACACGATCTTATTGATAGATAATACAGCTCATTATGGACATATACCCCTTATACTAGCGTCACAAGCAAATCTACTGTCTCATTCAAAATAACATATATTATTCTCAGACTGACCCATTTCCGTGGGTTATCGTAGGTGTGGCACGGCTGACCAAGCATACTTGTGTTACACATTTCTCATCACGCCCTGGGTCAAAACCTTATCTTGTTTTTGTCGAGAAGTTTAAACAACAAGTGTTTCAAGATAAGCCTCCGAATTATGTCGGTCAGATAATGCACATGTGGTTTATGCAAATATCTTACCACACCTGTTTTTTATGGAGGAGTAGAAATGACCCTTTTGTTTTTATTAGAACATTCCCACCTGAAGTGTTGTGATGTTACATGGCGGTGTAAAACATTGTATTACATTGTATCTTCCCCAAGAATCAGCACAGGGCAGTGGCCTGTCTGTTACTATATCACGACTGCGAAGCTTCTAGAATCTCATAGAACACTCAATATAGAACTTCCTTGAAACTTTTTCATACATTTTAGGGGCCAGGGACGTCATTTCATCATCTCACATTACATCAAGACCACCGTACATGTGAAGATCATGAGTCTAGGACAAATGCCATCCGGACAAAAACCACCCGGACAAATGCCATCCGGACAAAAGCCACCCGGACAAAAGCCACCTAGGACAAAAACCACCTAGGACAAATGCCACCCAGACAAATGCCACCTAGGACAAATGCCACCCAAATATAAATAAAAACCACCAACACAATATCATGTTTCCCAGATGTATTTGCATGATAATTCATTTTCATTTACACACTTTAATTATTGCTTTCATTCTCCTCTTTTTCATTTTTCATTCACACTTTTATTAATATTGCTTTCATACTCCTTTCTGCGATCAAACATATTCTGTCTATATTGGAAGTGAAATGGACAGTGAGTTAGTTATTTGCTTTATTTAACGTCGCACGCACAACAAAGGTATTTGGGCGACGGGGAGGTACACCCCTTATTAAGAAATGAGGGGGAACCCAAAAAACAACAACAAACAACCAACAAAAAAAACATCTGAGTATTTAGGGAAATTTGAATTGGAGGCAGAATTAAAAAGGTTAAAATATAAAATAGGCAAAGAGTAATAGAGATTTGTAATTTAATATAGATGTAGTGTAGGGAATGGTTATTGTTATTATTATTGTATTTTTTTTAACCAACCCATGTTAATGAAAACATATTTATTATGTGAATAGTGATAAACATATGAAAGGTTACAAAAATGAAGTTGATAAAAAGAGAGAACTCTTTTGAATGAATTTGAGATTTGTCTGGTTATGGCAACATCAATTCGGCGTGTTTGGTGATAATTTTTACATTTTGTATTTAGTGTTTGTTGAATTTGGTAGTGGATAATGTTTTCCTATTATTTGCCAGCTATAATTGAATTTATTTATTATGATACTGTTAACTTTATTTGTTAGGTCTGTTTTGGAGTAAGGTATTTTTATTTTGTTTTTTGAGTGGAATCCAAGTTTGGCAGTTTGGTCTGCCATTTCGTTGCCATGGACTCCGATATGTGACGGGACCCAGATAAAATGTATTTGATTATTTTATTTTGGTGGTATAGTATTCTTCTGTAAATGTTATTTACATACATTCGTTAAAATTAATCCTCCTTGCTTACATCTTATCATAACATCTCCTCTTAATACTACTCCGACAGGCTAAGTAGTTTTGTTAACCAAAGGATTTATTCTATTTATCTCCCCATGTGTTTAGTTAGCCTTACTTTCAAAAGAATGCTATTATAACAGGCTTCTCACCAAATTCAAGGTCAAGTCATGTTTTAAATCCATTTACATTAACATTTTTAAAAAGTCAACATTACTATGAAATCACAATTTTACATCAAAATCAACTTTTTTACCAAAGTGAATATTTTTTTAAGAAACCAAATGATTCATCGAAGTCTACATAACTTTACATCAAAATCGACATTTTTCAAAGTGAATATTTTTATATAAGAAACCAAATTATTCATCAAAGTCCACATAATTTTACAACAAAATCAACATTAAAGCCAAGAAGGGTGGTAATTGTCCTCTCAGTAATGGTAAAATAACTGGGTGGCATTTGTCCGAGGTTGCTTTTGTCCTAGGTTGCATTTGTCCGGGTGGCATTTGTCCTAGGTGGCATTTGTCCTAGGTGGCATTTGTCCTAGGTGGCATTTGTCCGGGTGGCTTTTGTCCGGGCGGCTTTTGTCCTGCTCCCGAACATCATGGCGGTGTGGCGGTGTGTGGTCCTGTGCGTACAGCTGAGGTCACAATCTGTGAAGTTAAGCAACGTTGGGCGCGGCGAGTCCTTGAATGTTTGGCAGCTTGACTCCTGAGAGTTTCTAGGACTTCAGCCCTGCCCCACAATGAACCACATGTGGTCACCTTAGGCATGTGAGTTGTGTTCAAAAACTGCCTCTGGTAGTCCGAATTTGAACCTTGAGTTCATAATAAATGGACTATTATTATCTAAACTAGAGGTATATTGGAAGCTGGAGGACTGATACTTCTACGGGAAATATATCATCACTGATTTTGGCTATTACAAGCGCTGTTTTATTCTAAACTGGCACTTGTATTCCCAGTAAATTTGTAGTCTACTATTAAAGTTACCTTTCAATAATTAAAATTGATTTGTAAACCGGGTTAATTCCATAATACAACTGTACATTGTGTACCATTTCTGTATACACTTGTTTGCTGGTGCCATACCAAATGCCTTTACGTACAGATGTCTCGGTTGCTGTTATTGTAATTTGGAAATCGACAAGAAGCAGGTAAAAAGGTAATCATTCCATCAGTGCACAGTGCAGCTTTGTATTACATGAGCGTATGTCAGTAGAAGAATCAGAATTTTCTTCAACCTGTGCTTATTCTAAACAAACACAGGCTCTTCCATTTAGAATATAAAACGGTTAACAATGACTCATTTGGTAAAATTACTCTAGTGTCATATTGCCTAGTGTCTCTTGGTCATGCTCAAATAACAGAACACAAATTACGTAACGTAACATTACTCTTGTGTATTAAATTGTAACTCTGCTATCGTGCTCAAATAACAGACTGACTGACTGACTGAGTTTGGTTTCACGCCGCTTTTAGCAATATTCCAGCAATATCACGGCGGGGGACACCAGAAATGGGCTTCACTCATTGTACCCATGCGGGGATTCGAACCCGGGTCTTCGGCGTGACGAGCCAACGCTTTAACCACTAGACTACCCCACCGCCCCCTCAAATAAAAGAACACAAATTACGTAACGTAACATTACGCTTGTGTATTAAATTGTAACTCTGCTATCGTGCTCAAATAACAGAACACAAATTACGTAACATTACTCTTGTGTATTAAATTGTAACTCTGCTATCGTGCTCAAATAACAGAACACAAATTACGTAACGTAACATTACGCTTGTGTATTAAATTATAACTCTTGCTATCGTTTTCGTTTGCTATGCGAGTAGCAGACATCATTGTCGGTCTGTTGTCAAGGGTCATAACTTTTTTTTGCGTGGTAACATTTTATATGACGAGTCGGTACGTTCTAGGTTCGAGTCGGCGGTGTTGAAATAAAAAAAAAGTTTTTTTATTTTTGGTCGGCAATATAATTAGGGTCGGTCGGTCGATGAGAAACACAAAAAATAAATATTCTGCCCATATGAGTAGGCAAAGATAAGTACAAAAGTGCAAAAATAAAGAGAGTCAAACCATCCAACACCCTTTGCGTCTCTATCTTGGTATGATCCAATGTTTTGATAACTAATTAATAGCTAAGATCACAGATCACATCCGTCGAATGCATTTTACCACATTGAAATCAGGTATGGGAATACACAGAAATTCGACGGATCGGTACGCGACCGTGCTGAAATGACCGAATATATCAACTTACGTAAGGTAAAACTACTCAAGTGTAAAACATTATTAGTCTTCCTATCATGCTCAAATAACGACAAGGACAGTTCATTGTTT
This sequence comes from Haliotis rubra, assembly GCF_003918875.1. Lineage (NCBI taxonomy): Eukaryota > Metazoa > Mollusca > Gastropoda > Lepetellida > Haliotidae > Haliotis > Haliotis rubra. Next base: position 693,890 of record NW_025766259.1, read on the forward strand.
CACATATCGAGGATTGTAGCTCAAAATGTGTAGTTTCAGTAGTAAACGTATGTGTGTGTGTGTTCATCAATCAACTGCATGGGTAGCCCAGTGGACCGAGGCGCCTAATTCCTTGTCGAGTTTCCTGGGTTTTTAAAAATATTTGTTGTTGTTGTTGTTGTTTAACGACACACTCAGCAACAACCCAGCTATAAAGCAGCGGTTTGTAAACAATCGTGTTTGGACCAGACAACCCAGGGGTTAACATCATGAGCATCTATCTACGCAATTGGTATTCAACGGCATTGCATCGGTCAAGTCAGGGAACCTTACAACCCAATCCCATTAGTCACCTCTTACGACAATCATGTGTTACTGAAGAACAGCTCTAATCAGGATGTTCACCAGAGAACATTTTAACCACTAGGCTAATCCATCGCTCCTTGACATGTGGATACTCGTGAATACCCGAATACCAGAAACATCATCGCTGATATCATACTGGCTATATGGCGGGAGTCTGTAAATAATCGAGTCTGGACCAGACAATCCAGTGATCAACAGCATGAGCATCGGTCTACGCAATTGGGTACGATGACATGTGTTAACCAAGTCAGTGAACCTGACCACCCGATTCCGTTATTCGCCTCAAGCATGGAATACTGAAGATCAATTCTAACCCGGATCTTCACGGGTGAATGTTCATATGAACTTCAATTATATTCCAACATGATGAATGCAAACGCAGTGTTAGCATGTCGTTATTTGTAATATATGAGCTGCCCATGTATTGGATATGCTGAATAATATATCTGAAATATTTCATGAACAAACAATGTTCCAATTGAAAGTCTTCTTCGTGTTCATTTAAGGCTATACTACGTTCTGTAACCAATATTTCATGTTAAAATACAAAGGAATCATTCTTTTTAGAGTATATAGTAAGGCTTTTGCTTCTCCCTTCAAGGAGAGATTTGTTTTCTTGGCAGATTCTTATAAAGCGAATCACATGCTGATTATTAGATCAAGGCAACATTTCTACATTCTGTAAAAGAAAATGTAATATATCTTTCAGTAAAGGGGGAAAGTTGTACGCTCTATTTGTGGGTTTTAAAAACCCCCTTTACCCTGTGAAGAGACCTTCTGTTTCAAAGACATAGTGGTAAAATTGGAAAATTGTTGTTCAGTATGTTTAAAATATGAAAGTATGTTTTCAGAACAATGCCTCTGAATATCTGAAACATTAAATAGAAACATTGGCGTTCGCCAGGGATGTACTCTCAGCCCTTTTCCGTTTCGTTCTTTGTAAATGATCTATATTAATGTTTCGTTCTTTGTAAATGATCTATATTAATGTTTCGTTCTTTGTAAATGATCTATATTAATGTTTCGTTCTTTGTAAATGATCTATATTAATGTTTCGTTCTTTGTAAATGATCTATATTAATGTTTCGTTCTTTGTAAATGATCTATATTAATGTTTCGTTCTTTGTAAATTATCTATATTAATGTTTCGTTCTTTGTAAATGATCTACATGAACAAGGCCTGTCACTACCAAGCCCTTTCTCCTATCTATATAGTGTTCTGATGGCCAAAACACGTTAGTATCCAATCGAGAGGCTTCTTCGTGTTCGTTAAAGGCAATACTACGTTCTGTAACCAATAGTTGATGTTTAAAAATACAGTCACTTCTTTTAGCGTCATTAGTGCGGTATTTGCTTCTCCCTTCAAGGAGCGATTTGTTTGTGGGCATATTCTTATAAAACGAATCACATGCTGGTTTTAGAATAGCTTATAAAATCACAGGCAACATGTCTACATTATGTAAAACAAAATTTGATATATCTTTCATTAAAGAGGTGTGCTTTTTTGTGGATTTAAAAAGCCATTTGACCGTGTGAAAAGACCTGTTTCAGAGACAGGTAAAAATTGTTTTTCAGTATGTATCAGAATATACAAGTATATTTTCGGAGCAATGCCTCTGAATATCTTTGACATTAAGAAGAAACATTGGCGTTCGCCTGGGATGTATTCTCGGCCCCTTTCTGTTTTCGTTTTTTTGTAAATGATCTATATTAATGGACCAAATGGGCGACATTCTTTGAATACTTCATGCATTAATTACCTATATTATCAACGGAACAAGGTCTGTCGCTATTAAGCCCTTTCTGCTAACCGTTCCGATGGTCATAAAATATTAGTATTCATGCATGTAAATCTCCCCAGCTACCTGTCAGCGTTATCCAGGTGTGCAATTATAGAGCAGAATAACTAACTGGTTTGATGAATATGGAAGAGCGTGTGAACGCAAACTGAGCAACATGCCATGATGGTAGCGAACTACTCATGTTTTGCACGCCACAATAAACAGAATTACGACAGCTCGTGTCAGGGATTTGTGTTTTGGTTTTGAAAATGTCATGCATTTCTAGCTCCAGATTTATTGTATGTTTGAACTACATACATAGATATTACATTGTCCCAACACAACATACATATAACTGAAACGTTGTTAATATCTAAATTTATAGAAATAGTTGATTAAACGATGCTGGAAGAACTAATCAGTTATCCTACCTTAAAGGCGCCGGCTACTTACCATACAGTGCTTCCACAGTCCGACCTTTTGACAACCAGCCCGAGGATTCACCTATCTGTAGGGCACCTGTCAACTTAGAGCACGTGATCACTGTCACATGTGTCAAAAGCATTCATTTTAGAGGTGCCGTTGCTTCAACAGTGAAACACAAACCGTGATATACTGGTGTCTGTAGAGCTAAAGCCACTCGTTATTATTGTTTCGTTAGTGCGACAGTCCTGAGTTTACTTAGACTTTCTCTTAGCTCATGTATATTATTAATTTTGATTGAAACAAGCTGCTAAATTGAAAAAGAGACCCAGTGTGATGAACAAGAAATCTAGACGAGCATTGTTTAGGGCAGTAGAATTACAGAGTTTCATTCTTGAGGATGCTTTCCTCAATCAGTCTCAAATACCATGTATCACTTTCTTTCACTTTCAGTCTACGGAAGCCGAATACATATCAACTCAGATATCAGAAGCTGATGTCAGAATCCACTCCACAAGGACCTAACGAAAACCAATTGATAATATTCCGCGGTTACAAAAGGACGTTATATAAAGTTAAACTACTGAACTTGACCAAAACTATAAAGAACAATTTAATATACACATCGACAAAAGTATCGCAACGCCTATGATTTTTTTATTTCCGTACAGCCATTCGTATTCATATCATCATTAACTTTGTTGTATGATTATTTTGGCCCGTGGGGCGCACCATCCATTGATTGCATAACTTCATATATGCACGTGCTGCGATCAAAGGCGAGCATCGCGTGCATTACGTGTACCCGTGATTATCAAGTTCTAGTTCTTACAGCTCGATACGTCAAGTGATTTGGTTGTTGACAGGTACTATGAGGCCTCACTAATTGACAGCTACTGGTTTGCGGAATGTTGGCATGTCAATGAGGCCTATTAACATGTAAACATTGGCAAACCATTTAGGTAAAGGACTGTCGGCGTTCAGGTCCCCGCCGATATTGCTGGAATATTGCTAAAAGCGGCGTAAAACTAAACTCAGTCAGTGTAAACGGCAAACCATTGACAGTCAGCGTTCAGGTAGACTTCGAGTGAGGATACAGTCCTCCTCAGCATCTCAAGACTTCATCCGTTCATGTCAAGTGTCGTGTTAAAATCAGTTTGTTGTCCACGTTGTCGTTTGTCCAACAGCACGGCCCTATGACATCTATCGGCCGGTATAGAAACAGATAGAACCTATCAGACGTCCTACCGCACAAAGCAGCACGAGTAGCTTGATGTAGAGATGGACTGGAATTTGAGGACATGGGTAAGGTTCCACTATTCGGACGAAAGGCGACTTCCTTTGTTCATGACAGATGGCCTTGCTAGTGTTTACCGATACAGAAACACTCCATATGCAAAAAGGAACATCTTTAAGCAAGTACCGTTTGTCAGGGGTTCATTGGTGGTGTTGGTGAGTCTAGACCTCAGTTCCATTGAGCATGTTTGGGACATTATGGGTTGTAGAATACGCCAGAGATATCAAACCAGAACAAAATGTGTTTGAACAAGCCGTTCATAAAGACTGGATCGCAATACGTCAATGTCATATTCAACGTCAGTAAGAAGGAGTGAGTTTAGTTTTACGCCGCACTCAGCAATATTCCAAGCATATGGCGGCGGTCTGTAAATAATCGAGTCTTGACCAGACAATCCAGTGATCAACAGCATGAGCATCGATCTGTGCAATTGGGATACGATGACATGTGTCAACCAAGTCAGCGAGTTTGACCACCCGATCCCGTTAGTCGCCTGTTACGACAGGCATGGGTTACTGAAGATCAATATTCTAACCCGGACCTTCACGGGTACAGTAGGAAGAAGGGCCAGACATTGACATCGTGCTCTTGTTTAGATAAATAAGTAGTTTGTTGAGGACTGTATGGCAGAATCTAAAAAATGACCGCACTCATCAGCGTTATACGACCATAGTTATCAGCACTACAAAATCAGCCAGTGTTTTACCATGTTTGCTTCTTTCAGTAAACTGATGGTTTTCGATCTCCGTTTAGATTTATCGTTTATAGTATGCTACATGGAAGTTTATCCAGATAAGTTCCGTTTGCTTTTTGTAAATGACACCATCCACGTTAAAACAGGTATATCAATAGTGTGATGCACAAATGTAATCTGAATAGATTGGGGAGTTGCGATACTTTTTCCATGTGCCCTGAGATGAAAGAAGATAAAGATAGATAAGTTCCTATACTGGAACATGGTATTGATGTTGACTGACCAGTTTAGTTTATACGCCGCTGCGATACTTTTTATATTGTAGCAGATAGGAAGATAAAGATAGATAAAGGTTCTAGAACATGTATTGATGTTGGATCTGCGTACTAAATATCATATCATTTACACTCGTATCACGCTGGAGAGTCCCTAATACTCTCTAACTGGAGCCCGAATGTCGGTGGGGGAGTGGAGAGCGGTCTGTGGGGTCATCCTCTTTGTCACTCTTCGAAGAATCCAGGACAAAATCCCCGGAAGAATTCCCCGGACATAATTCCCCTGGACATTAAAACGGACAAACCCACTCATCTTTTAGCCTTAGATCCTAAAGGTTCTTTAATCCTTGACAAAATGTTTTGATAGAACAGCTTCATTAACAAATGCAGAAGGGTTGGAGAAGATTGTTTTAGCTATGTAAACTGGCATAGAACTGGTCCCCCCTACTCATCTTTAGCTTGATTCTCCTGATCTTTGATCAACACTTAATCCCCAGATTTCTTGCATGGTATTGGCCGCTGTATGCGACCTGATGCTTGATGAAATGATGTGCTATGATCAAATAACATAAATGAGGAGAAATGGCGAAGAATTTCCCTAGCAAGAATCCGACGACTTGTGCAATCCCATCTAAGGCGGTGTCGAGCAGTGACGGCTGCAATGGGTGGTGTCACCAGGTACTGACCTGAGCGCCCCGTTGGTCTACACATGTACAGTGAGTGAACTGAATTAGTGCTGACAATGACAACAATATATGTGATCACCCGTGTGTCGAATTTCCTTCATCTATGTCCAAGCTTAATCGACTTATTTACCCATAAATACGTTTAATACATGTCCTTATTTTTTACCTGTGCGTTTCTGTTTTTGAAGAGTAAACATATATGTAATAAAACAACTTCTTTTATTCTTTCTCACGTCTCAGTGCTACTTCTTGCTCCATTAGGTGAATGCTGAGCAAGTGCAAGAAAGTGGTGCAATATATACTTATATAATTTGATATCCATGAAGAGGGTCAAGTGCTCGAGATACCACTGTCTTGACAAGGTATTTACGTCTGTGAATTACAGCGTCTAGACCATTTTTATATATCATTACTTGTATAACGTAGAATGAATTACAGTCTGTTTTACCTTTGTGTAAAGTCGGTATTGTTTGACAGAAATGTATGTCATGTCATTTATAGCCTCAATGCAGTAGATCACCCTAAGGGCCGTGACTGTCATTACACCAAGATGTCCCATGTCCAGGGCATTCGCGTGTCCATTGTTATCGCTTCGTCTGCCCAGTTGTGTTCGTCCGCTGTTATCTCATCGTCTGCCGAGTGTTGTCTTTTCGTCTGTCCATTGTTATCTCCTCGTCTGTCCAATGTTGTTCGTCCGCTGTTATCTCCTCGTCTGTCCAGTGTTACCTATTTTGTCTGTCCAGTGTTGTTCTATTCGTCTGTTCATTGTTATCTGTTCGTCTGTCCAGTGTTATTCCCTCGTCTGTCCAGTGTTGTCTATTCGTCTGTCCAGTGTTATCTCCTCGTCTGTCCAGTGTTGTCATCTGCCCGTCTGTCCAGTGTTATCCATTCGTCTGTCCAGTAATCTTGTCTATTCATCTGTTCATTGTTATCTGTTCGTCTGTCCATTGTTATCTCCTCGTCTGTCCAGTGTTGTCTATTCGTCTGTCCAGTGTTATCTATTCGTCTGCCCAGTGTTGTTCGCCCGTTCGTCCAGTGTTGTCCTATTCGTCTGTCCAGTGTCGTCTATTCGTCTGCCCAGTGTTGTCTGCCCGTCTGTCCAGTGTTATATATTCGTCTGCCCAGTGTTGTCAGTTGCTCATCTGTCGTTTGTTATCTATTCGTCTGCCCAGTGTTGTCTGTCCGCTGTTATCTTCGTCTGTCCATTGTTGCCTATTCGTCTGTCCAGTGATGTCTATTCATCTGTCCTTTGTTATCTGTTCGTCTGTCCATTGTTATCTCCTCGTCTGTCCAGTGTTGTCTATTCGTCTATTCATTGTTATCTGTTCGTCTGTCCATTGTTATCTCCTCGTCTGTCCAGTGTTGTCTATTCGTCTATTCATTGTTATCTCCTCGTCTGTCCAGTGTTGTCTACTCCTCTGTCCATTGTTATCTGTTCGTCTGTCCGGTGTTGTCTGTTCGTGTCTGTCCAGTGTCGTCTATTCGTCTGTCCGTTGTTATCTCCTCGTCTGTCCAGTGTTGTCTACTCGTCTGTCCATTGTTATCTGTTCGTCTGTCCAGTGTCGTCTATTCGTCTGTCCATTGTTATCTGTTCGTCTGTCTATTGTTATCTATTCGTCTGTCCAGTGTTATCTCCTCGTCTGTCCACTGTTGTCTGCCCGTCTGTCCGCTGTTATCTATTCGTCTGCCCTCCGTCTGTCCTTTGTTATCTATTCGTCTGCCCAGTGTTGTCTGTCCGTTGTTATCTCCTCGTCTGTCCATTGTTGCCTATTCGTCTGTCCGTTGTTATCTCCTCGTCTGTCCAGTGTTGTCTACTCGTCTGTCCATTGTTATCTGTCTCGTCTGTCAGTGTCGTCTATTCGTCTGTCCATTGTTATCTGTTCGTCTGTCTATTGTTATCTATTCGTCTGTCAGTGTTATCTCCTCGTCTGTCCAGTGTCGTCTATTCATCTGTCCTTTGCTATCTGTTCGTCTGTCCACTGTTGTCTGCCCGTCTGTCCAGTGTTATATATTCGTCTGCCCAGTGTTGTCTGCTCATCTGTCGTTTGTTATCTATTCGTCTGCCCAGTGTTGTCTGTCCGCTGTTATCTTCTCGTCTGTCCATTGTTGCCTATTCGTCTGTCCAGTGATGTCTATTCATCTGTCCTTTGTTATCTGTTCGTCTGTCCATTGTTATCTCCTCGTCTGTCCGGTGTTGTCTATTCGTCTGTCCATTGTTATCTGTTCGTCTGTCCAGTGTTGTATTTTCGTGTCCGCTGTTATCTGTTAGTCTGTCTATTATTATCTGTTCGTCTGTCCATTGTTATCTCCTCGTCTGTCCGGTGTTGTCTATCCGTCTGTCAGTGTTGTCTATTCGTCTGCCCAGTGTTGTCTGCTCATCTGTCGTTTGTTATCTATTCGTCTGCCCAGTGTTGTCTGTCCGCTGTTATCTTCTCGTCTGTCCATTGTTGCCTATTCGTCTGTCCAGTGATGTCTATTCATCTGTCCTTTGTTATCTGTTCGTCTGTCCATTGTTATCTCCTCGTCTGTCCGGTGTTGTCTATTCGTCTGTCCATTGTTATCTGTTCGTCTGTCCAGTGTTGTATTTTCGTGTCCGCTGTTATCTGTTAGTCTGTCTATTATTATCTGTTCGTCGTCTGTCCAGTGTTGTCTATTCGTCTGTCCAGTGTTGTCTATTCGTCTGTCCAGTGTTGTCTATTCGTGTGTCCATTGTTATCTTTTCGTCTGTCCAGTGTTGTCTATTCGTCTGCCCAGTGTTGTCTATTCGTCTGTCTATTGTAACAATCAAGACCACGGGAGTGCGTAAAACCCGAGCCATGAAAAGTCAGACCGGGCCGGACAGGCGGGTAATAATAAAAATGAATTGCTGAATACTTAAATGAAACGTGCGCACCTGAGCAGGTACACGCATACCGACAGGTTGCATAGGCGAGTCAGAAAGCTGTGTCGTCTAACTGTATCGCTCTTCAGGTCTTTGAATGGCATTTGAAGTGATACACCTAAGGAAGACGGTTTTATGGATGTCAACTTCTTTATCACGAGGAACACAACGTTTTCAAGTATACATGTATATAACTACGCCTTCATCTAGTAAATGTCACTCTTGGTACACTGATAGTGATTTTTAATATTATTATTATAGGATACTTATATAGCGCACATATCCAGGCAACTAGTGCTTGCTCAAGGCGCTGATATTTTTTCCCTCGATCATTGGATGTCAATCTCAATGGCACATCGTATTATCAATCTCAACTCCGAGTTATTGTGGCTTTCTCATCCTAAAGTGGTACCCATTCACAGCTGGTTGGACTGGGACACATAGTCACAGTATTTTGTCCAACTTCACTGCACGTTGCTGTACCCGCAACTAGGTGTTCGCACGTATTCATGTGGCCACAATCTGGTCATGTACCAACGGATTCGTGGGTTCTTTTAAGTGACACAGGGTTGTGTACTGTACATTATATAGGGTTGTGACAACACTGAAAGAGTCTGCACACAAAGTTGACTTCAAGGTTTTACACCCGGTCACAGGTGGACTCGATCCCGACACCTCAGCCTCGCTGGATCACTAACCTGGCGCCTTAGCCAGCTCGCCCACTCGCCCACAATTCCATTTCTTGTGTTACAACAAACTGTACCCGTGAAGATCCGGGTCACAATTGATGCAACCCATGCTTTTCGTAAGAGGCGACTAACGGTACCGGGTGGTCAGGCTTGATTGAGACATGTCATCGTATCCCAATTTCGCAGGTCAATGCCCATGCTGTTGATCACTGGATTATATACAGACCGCCGCCGTATAGCTGGAATATTGCTTAGTGATGCGTTAAACAATAAACCAACAAAAACAATAAACGCTACCTCCCTTAACCAATTGTATGGTACCTACAATATTTATAAACCCAGATTAAATGAGCACATGCCTTAGACTTCTGTTTTCACGAGATAGATATAAGCTTGTTTAATACCCTTTCTGATCGTGGGCGGTGGGGTAAAAGCGTTCGGTCGTCACGCCGAAGACCCGGGTTCGATTCCCCACATGGGTACAATGTCTTAAGCCCATTTCTTGTGTCCCCCGCCGCGATATTGCTGGAATATTGCTAATAGCGGCGTAAAACTAAACTCACTCACCCACTGTCTGATCTTACTGTGATAGTGTACTTTTTGCAGGTATTCTGTGGAACATTTTGCAAACAATTACCAACATTCATTTCTTGAACTGATTTGGAAAACGCATCACCCATGTTACATATTGTACTGTGTTTCAAGTTTCGCACTGTGCTAAGACTCCGCACATTTAATACGATATTTACTATAGAATAGATGAATTTTTATGCGTTTGAGAAAAATGTTTGAACATTCAAAAGTTTTATTTGGAGAAAACAAATTACCATCCCGGGTGGCAGTGCATACGTTTGGTTATTAGTTCATTCGATTAGAGTGAATTTAAATATAGTAACGTTTTAGCTAAAGTACAAGTATTGTGTTTGAGATATGCTTCTCATCGCGTCCGTGTGTGCGCGCGCACACGTGTTGAAATTGATACCAATTACACCTGTTGTCAGCTTGATTAATTGCAATCAAGTAGGCGTTGAGTAATTAACAACATCCCATTACAACCAGTTGTCCTGAACTACATGTCATGAGCTTGAGGAGATGTTTAATTGATAAACAGGTCATTAATTAAACGACATATGCCATAGGTACATATTTTGAACACATACAAATGTGTATATTTTCAGGAAAACCGGGACTACATGAATATTTTGATCCAACTCGAGCAACACAACAATTACAAACGTGGTTACGGCATGCAGGCCAAATACGACACGCAGAAACACCAATAAGCACATTTGTGCACAAATCCCAAAGGTTTAAGTTCCCCTGGTTTAAGTTATAAGAGAGAAAGTGAAGTTCATTTTAACCGTCCGGCCAAGTCACACATGTTACGTGGAAGATAGTCGATGTTGAGGGTGAAGGAAATGGGCTTAAGTTTGAGCAACGTGTTTACATTAAAAACTATGCTTTGAGACACAATGCGTGGTATTAAGTCTGATGAAGTAATAGTCCGTGGTTCCAAACTCATTTCATGATACGGTGTACGGGCAATTCCCTATCCGGACAATTCCCTATCCGGACAATTCCCTATCTTGACCTTTCCCCACACCTGTTTTCTAACCAGCCCCACAATTTCCCCACACCCATCACAAATAATGAACAAGCACAAGCTGAGATTGTATATATACTCAGTTTAGTGAGTTCATTGTCAGATTGATTAACTTGAAATTCACTTGGAATGGCTAATTTTTTTGCGAAAACATTCTAATGACCTAACTGACCAACATACCCCTAACATACCCCTAATGCACAGATTAGTTATTCCCATCGCCCCTAACAAGTGAATACCCCTAATGCACAGATTAGTTATTCCCATCGCACCTAAAAAGTGAATACCCCTAATGCACAGATTAGTTATTCCCATCGCCCCTAAAAAGTGAATACCCCTAATGCACAGATTAGTTATTCCCATCGCCCCTAACAAGTGAATACCCTAATGCACAGATTAGTTATTCCCATCGCCCCTAACAAGTGAATACCCCTAATGCACAGATTAGTTATTCCCATCGCCCCTAACAAGTGAATACCCTAATGCACAGATTAGTTATTCCCATCGCCCCTAACAAGTGAATACTCCTAATGCACAGATTAGTTATTCCCATCGCCCCTAACAAGTGAATACCCCTAATGCACAGATTAGTTATTCCCATCGCCCCTAACAAGTGAATACCCCTAATGCACAGATTAGTTATTCCCATCGCCCCTAACAAGTGAATACACCTAATGCACAGATTAGTTATTCCCATCGCCCCTAACCAGTGAATACCCTAATGCACAGATTAGTTATTCCCATCGCCCCTAACAAGTGAATACCCCTAATGCACAGATTAGTTATTCCCATCGCCCCTAACAAGTGAATAAACCTAATGCACAGATTAGTTATTCCCATCGCCCCTAACAAGTGAATACCCCTAATGCACAGATTAGTTATTCCCATCGCCCCTAACAAGTGAATACCCCTAATGCACAGATTAGTTATTCCCATCGCCCCTAACAAGTGAAAAACCCTAATGCACAGATTAGTTATTCCCATCGCATCTATTGTACTACAATTTTATGAGGTGAAAGGGGGTTTAACGTCGTGCTTGAGAATATTTCGCTCATATGACGACGTGCATGCCCGTGTATGTGTATGTGCGGCTGCTTGTACTAGCCCAGACTTAAGCTGGTTTTATAGTGCTAGCCCACTGAGATACCATGCCGCAGTGAAGGATGAATACCCCACTCAGACACATTATACTGACTCCGAGCCGACCAGTCCTTGTTGTATCCATTAATGCCGAGCGCCAGGCAGGGACCAACAAGTACCATATTTTAACGTCTTTTTGGTATGACGCGGTCGGGGATCGAACCCGCGACCTTCCGCTCTCCGCTCTAACCACTACACCACGGAGGCGGTCCCACAATTTTATGATGACTGGGGAATTGTCCCACTGGTTACAAAACAGGTGTGGGGAAATGTCAAGATGGGGAAATGTCCTAATAGGAAATTTTACATCCTACATCTGACGTAAAAGCTACTTTTGGCATTTCACTTGTCCTAATGGAGATAATTTTTCAGAAACTAAGCCATCCTCAGTTATACATCTCTGACCGTTCAGGAAAAAGCTGGCGTCTCGCCTCTTTGGCATTTCAATGTTGTCGTTTAACTAAATAAAAAATCTTAAGGGTCAAATTCGCCACACGGAGTTTTTACAGGGTGCCCGGACTGTAAGACCCTTTTCAAAACACTGTGTAACTAATACGGAATAAACGGCCTTTTAAAAAAATATATGCATAAAACAATATATATGCTTCAATTACTATTAGGTCAACCTGGAATGTTATCAGTCAATCAGATCTTTCAAATCACAATAACATATGAAACAATTAATTTGATCACAGATATTGGATGCAAATATCTATAGGAAGGAATTTCTTTTTGAATTACAGTCAAGGGTTAAAAATATATACATTAAATGAATACAAAAATATGCTGAATTGCAATTTCTCATGTGTGACAATACATCGTGGGCAGAAATACCAGCTGTCAGTTCTACTTTGAAACTGTCACATTTACAGAAAACATAGATTTAGAACAGCAAGTTAATCTCATTAATGTCAAGACCTCTAGGCTATTCATACAGTCTGTCTCGCGAAGTAAGACAGTCAAGAACATTCACTCACGAGTACCTTGACACATTAGTGCTGATACCAGACAGTGAGTGAGTGAGTTGGGTTTTACGCCACTTTTCTGCAATATTCCAGCAATATCACGGCGGGGGACACCAGAAATGGCCTTCACACATTTTGCCCATGTGGGGAATCGAACCCAGGTCTTCCGCGTGATGAGCGATTGCCTTAACCACTAGGCTACCCCACGCCCAGATGGGGAACATATCAGCATCATATCTTACTTCATGTCATTCAGCATATATGTAAATGCAAGAAACTAAAGTTTCCCATGTACATTACGACATGAAAACATCAAAGCATTTAAATGTTTTATTTTGCAGGTCATATATATAACAGATTCTTCTTGGCTACAATAAGCACATAAGAAGATACATAGACAAATGTATTTTTTTAGACAAATGACCCACAAAATACCAGGTCTGTCAGTGATCATTCTTCTTAATATGTTGTACAATAGGATACAATGGTAGCTGGACAGTGTGATGAGATCACTGGACGGACAAAGCTGGACACATGGAATGAAGGCCAGTTAGATTAACAAGACATTGTTGTCGTATCACATTGTGTTTGGACGGTACTGAAGTCTTATTGACTAAATGATATAAGACTGATGGTGGTATGGATCTGAATTAATTCATGAAACAGTAAAGGACATCACAACCAAATACAGATACTTCGTACATACAATTAGTTCTCCATGCAATGTAACTCAAGGTATTCTTTGGACCTGTTATGAGCTGCTTTATGCATGTGACACAGTATAAGATGCCTTCTGTCATCATTAATGGACCTAAACCAGTAAGAATCAAAGAGCACTAAGCAGTAAGTACAAGAAGGTGACATATCTAGGATATGATGTTCATATCTTGCCCTATTAGGACGAACCTGCAAATCACAGTTGACAACACTCAGGTAAAGATATTTAAACAAATTACGCCATTACTATCTCACACAGCACCTTCTTTAACAAATGAACTGCCAAGATCAGCATGAACTTTCTTCCAACATTATCTTAACAGATTGTGATACATCCCAAATACTGTTGAAAGCAGCAATAAAATCAGCTCACTCTTGTTCCAACACATGCCTTTGCTGTGTACCTCCACAACAAGGTTCAATGGTTCGCATTACCCAATCTTTCCTACACTATAGGACTGCACGTATTTACACATTATGGAATATATATCTGAAAGCAATAACAATACAACATCGATACACCACATCATTTCAAGGGTATACAAGCACAACACAAACTGTATTGATGACTGGCTGCATGAATGTATAAAGGAAGTGTACCAAGAAGTCAATGGTCTTGGATATGTGGCATCCAAACAAAGGAAATAAGATAAATAGAGAATCTCACCTCGAGTGTCTTATGATATCAAATATATCACCACCGAGTTGATAAAGTTACAAATATCCGAGGCTTGCTGAGGATAATTTTACTTTTATCAACGAGTGTTGATATATTGATATCAGAAGACACGAGGAGTGAGATTCTATTTATCATGAAAAATCACTCTTCATTAATTTTCAATGAAAAATGTACATCTCTGAACACAGTACTGCCATTAGATTTGCAGTGCAGCGATGTCATAACATTGTGACGCCAACAAGTTCATGACGCCATAGCATTGTCAGGGCATTGTACAAAAGCTACTGTCAAAACGATATCTCCTAGGAGTTATCATCTGATCTCACACAAGCGATATCTACTGTGGAATACAGTTTTGGATGATATATAACAGTGATGGTGGAGATGCACATTTTGGCATGTTACATAATGCTACAATAATCAGATTCAAAATAATTACATCACCTACCTTCAACATCCAAAAGCCTACTTTCCCTAGATGTCACACAGTACTCCTAAAGCTCCAGCTGTTGGTGTCCACACAAGTTTTGATATACACTCAATAATACTCTTTCCACAAGACTTCAAAGTGCCCCATACACCTCTTGCTTAAAATCTGTTTGATCAGGTCTACAGCATTCAAGGCATCACCAAAGCTCTCAAAAGGCTTATGGCCGACATAACCATCTTGGACATATCAGTGATCAAGATGATGTCCGTTGCAATTTCCTATCTTGACTTGTACAATGTTTTTGTGGGTGTTTTTCTGGAGGAACTCTAGATCTGCCTTTGCATGTTTGTGATCCGTGCCACCACTTCACCTTTGTAGCAAACACCTGGTATCATCACTTTTTGGCTGTAATTTATGAACACAAGTTTTTAATACAGTCAGAATCCTACAATAAACCCTGCATGTAGTTCAAGTCTCTTCTGATATTGTGTCACCTCTATTTATGAGAACAGGCCTTGACAGATTTATACCATGGTTTCTCAGACAATATATTTCTCGCAGACAGATTTAACTTTTATTGCTTTGTATGAAAATTTGGCTATTTCCTTCCCTGTTTTACATCATGAAAAGTTATGTGCTAACGTATGTTACTTTTTAACCTTATGTAATCCCTCGTGTGCTTGAACCCTAAAACCAGGGACTTTGGGGTAGCCTAGTGGGTAAAGCGTTGGCTCGTCACGCCGAAGACCCGGGTTCGAATCCACACATGGGTACAATGTGTGAAGCCCATTTGTGGTGCCACCCCCCACCCCACTAAAGCGAAACCCAGTCAGTGAAACCTAAAACCAATCCAAATCAACCTTCTAAATCAAGTTCAACATAGGTCTTCATTCAGAAATGTGATCTCTTCCATGTCAGTCCTGACATATCAAATTATATAAAAGAATGCCAGAGATGAATTTGGGCTTGAAGAGACATTTTCCTTAGTAATTAGACATGAGAGGAAAGTCGTGATAAACAACACGACGTGTATTTCAGAGGTGATGCAAATGTTGAGTTGAGTACTGGAGATTTTTCTGTTTGTCTCATTCATGTGACAATAGTGTAATGCAACTGGATGTGTATTGAGTAATTTGAACCTGATTCAAAACGATGACATGTTCAGAGATGCCAACCCAAAGGTCTTGCAAATACTAGTTTCAAATATCAAAATTAGTAGTTTGACCATAAAATTATCAGCACTACATTTCTTCTTGTCTTCTCTTTTTGGCGAAAATGTATTTAATCTACAAAAATATATGTTTTTGTCTAGATATCCAATTTTTAAAGAATTTTCTTCAAATTTCGTAGAAATTCTAGTGCAATTGTAATGGCGTAGTTTGAGGCTATAATTTGTAGCAACTACGATAAAATTGTATAGGTTGGCATCTATGCATGTTTGTTCATTGGTTTGTTGTCAAATGCCACACTCTGCAATACTCCAGCGATATAGCAATGATCTGTAATAATCGTGTCAGGACCAGAAAATCTGGTGATAAACATGAACATTGATCCATGCAATTGGATATGAAGACATGTGTCAACCAAGTCAGCAAGTCTGACCACCCGATCCCATTGGTCGCCTTTTATGACAAGCATGGGTTACTGAAAAATATGAAAACTATAATACTTTATGCATAACAACTTTTTATTTTATTATGATACAGTGTTTCAGTATAGCTTTTTATATGGTTGTCAAGCAAGAGTGACAACCGAAATGACAACCGAGTGCTACTGAAACGTCGTATCATAATATAATAAAGAAGTTGTTATCCATAAAGTATGATACTTTTCTTATTCATCAATTTTTAACATGCCAATGAAACAGATCATGGGTTACTGATGACCAATTCTAACCCGGATCTTCATGGATGGACATGGTGGGGAAAAAGGTATTATTAGCATAGAGATTTCACACACCAGCCCATAAAATATATTATCGATGGATGACACCAGGTGTTTGCAATTCAGGTAACATGTCCTGATCTACTGGTAGCATCATCCACTCAAACATTCCATAAACACTGTAAACAATCCCGTCTTGACAATCCCATACACTTGGTGTTACAATCATGTGGATGTAACAAGAATAACAAAAATAATTCCTATCAAAATCAAACATTATGCTCAACACCATGCATAACATGGAGAAATATTTTAATTGTGACATTCCACAGAGACGGAATAATCTTACAACAAAACAATCTCTGTTAAATTGAGACAATCCTACGAAAAATAATGCTGTAATCTTTTCAAACAAAAAGCTATTGAAAGCTTCACTTACCAAAGAAAATTCAGGAAATCCAACTGCAAGCACTAATCCCCATCATTAAGCCTCATTAGGACTCACACACCCAAAGTTCATTGATATTAATCCAGAGTCATCATAAATTACTTTTCAATTCCACCCTTACTTGTTCCAACTTCTATTTCAAGTGGTTGCAGCTGCCATTTTAGTCATTTGTAAACCAAATGGATGTAACTGCCAATGGAAGGTTTGGGATGGTGACGTCACACCAAAACTTTCCTCATTAAAGTTTGTTCTGAATAATGAAAGTTTGGTTATGATTTATGTATCAGTGATAAAGACTGTCACTCACAAAGGCAAATTTACAATAAAACACTTCGCGCATCATGAAATATGCTCACAGAGCACTGTCCTCCATCAGGTAATGAACTTCAATTCTTAAATATCTTTGTCTGTCAGTCCTCTCAGAACTATTACTCACATTAACATATAATGTCAACACCAGAATCTTGATAATCTGTAGAAACAGATTGTGATGAAAATATATGAATGGACACCTGAAAATCAATGACATCAGGTGTTCATTACAAAGTAACCACAAATAATGAAGCTTATACAGTATATCCAAGAAGGATAAGTCATGTGACTATTAACCTTCTAGAGCCATAGGAAGATTGCCTAAACAAGGCCTCTTCAGTAAACGGGACATTTTGCAAATATGATCGCTGGTAAATATTATCAATTTTATAGGACATTTGACTATCCTTGTAGGACCATTACCAATGCCACCTTTGCACAGTGTGTGTTCATTGAGGTGATCATGGGCATCTTGAATCCACCACAGCTTGTGTACCAAGATATCTCATACTGTTGTACAGTTTTTAAGTTCATGTATTCAACAGCAAATAAAGCAAATTAAAAAAACAACAAAACAAAACAAAAAAAACCCAAACCTTCTAGCGGCTCACAAGCAGCTTGGGTTATCCAAGGTAATAATCAGATTGTTTGGGCGCTTCTAGCGTGCATTATGCATGAAGAAATGCGCATGATCAATGGGCTATAATTATCGATCTAAACTGATCCAGTATCACTTGTTTGAGTGGCGTTTAGAAGTTGGTGTGATGAACAGCGAGGAGGGTTCTATGGATATACAACTTCTTTAATATAATATGAGCTGATGTTTGGTGTAGCTACTAATACCGCTTATCAAAGCAAATGATGTACAATACTAGAGGCAAAGGAATATATATACATAGTAAAGTTGAACAGTAAGTGATTGATGTTTGCACAATTAATGAGGTTGATGTACAGGCTGGAGGATGTTTACACAAGAAGGCAATTGTTACACGAACATCTTTCTTGACTCTAGACTTCAACCGGCCATGAATAGAGACCAAGGGTATTACATCCCAACTGCCTACAACCAACACATCACCAAGCAATCTTAATCCCATTATTCTCCTGTCTGCCATATCACTGGCTTCCTCCCAATAATCCCCCATAGCTTACTCTGTTTGTGTAACAATTGCCTTCTTGTGTAAACATCCTCCAACCTTGTACATCAACCTTATTTATTGTGCAAACATCAATCATAGAACTCTCCTCATTTTGATCCAGTATCATGACCATGTATGATCATACCAACACAGCATCTTCACAGCACAACTACACACATATTGACGTTGATCATGGAATCTAGAATATAATAAATCACAGATACACTTCTAGAAACATAAAAATGTAATGTACAACTGATCATGTATGTTCAGATGCGGATATTCCTGTTCCTGTCTGAAACATGATGACATCCTTATACAGGAGACACACATGGACGGTTTCTGACATGTGACTAACGTAATACATGGTTTTGAAAGGAAAAGAAAGATGACCTTGACATTTGACAAGCACAAATAAAGGCTAAATATTCTTCCTTCATGCACCTAAAGAAGTTCATTAATTGTTTTCACCACAAGCATTGATTCTTCCTTCTGGTAATTCAAAACACCCCAGTTTATTATATTGCTTTTCAAGAACAAGCATTGCTTTTGTTCCATGGCATGACTTGATGCCTCACATTCAACATTAAATGAAAAAAGATATTCTGGAATTTCCTTAGCTGTCTTACTGCAATGTTTTGCAGAATGTTAAAGCACACAGGTGCTTTAACAATGAATCTGAATTTCCTTAAATATGCCATAAAAATACTTCTTGCCTCAGATTTACAAAAACTAGATGAAAATTTAATCTTTGATGTATTCTGGATTTTAAAACACAAAATCTGCCTTAAGAAAGACTGCAATGTTTGGTGCAATGTTAACATTTTGTAATCTGTATGGGTAATAATTGTTATAGACTGCAAGTGACAAGGCATGTTTTATGATGATATCGGCAAGAATGAAGACTTGTTAATAGATGTACAAACAAAGCTTGCTACTGCAGTACATCTCCATACAGTCTCAGAGCACAGAACATAACAGTGACATATCCTTGGAGAGTTCTTTGGTCATCAATCAATTAATCTGAGTTGAACAAATCATTCATATTGTAAAGTTATTAAGGCTGGCTAGCGATACATATCATAGAGATCGATAATCATAGAATAAACATTGATCAATTATCGTTAAATATCAGTGAAGTAACTTTGAGCTAAAATGACAAGAAGGTCTGAAAGAAATTAGGTTGATAGTTCGGCTTATCTACGGAACGTACCATTTGATGCTGATTTTAAGGGTTGAGTTGACCTCAGCTTATCTAGGACATCGGTTTATCTACGGTAATATATGGTAATATATTTCACGTCATTGGTAAGTGGTGACATGTTTGTGCGTGGATTACTAACAAAACAGCGTCTTGACCATAAGTTTGAAGTAGCAGAGGAATAAACACAAACTTTTTATTTTCTGTGAGTATATTAAAAATTCTTTCTATTACAAAAGTTAATGTATGATAATTATCAATAACACAATTTTCCTATCGATTATCATTAATAATTTTTCCTATCAATAATATTTCTGATTATCGATCATTTTAGCCAGCCTTAAAATGTTATTGTAAAATTCCCCCACAATGATGCAGCTAATGTAAAACCTGACCCATCACTTCCTCCTGCTCCCTAACATCCCTCCTTAAACTGACCCCCTCCCCTCACCACTGCATCTGTCTCTGCATAAGTAATAAGTAGGAAGTATGAGGTTAATATATAGTTACTTCACATCACTTTAAGTAATTGTGCCATTGTGAAAATATAAGTGTAGAAAAATCTAATTTGTGGGATATTTTTCACAATAAGTCCTACAATCCACAGAACTACTATTGCAGGATGTGTTTTTGATTTATAAACAATTTGCAGTCAAAACACCTGACAGGTTGCTGAATTGTAGCTCCTTATAATGTGAGAGGGATCCTTACGATCTGTCACCATATAACAGTGTATGTGTATCCCATACCATCTGTGTGCAACAGTTAACAGTATGATGTAAATAAACATGTCAGTAAGTTATCCTCAATAATGCTGATATCACTGTATGTCAAAGTATCAACTATACACCATTCAAATAAAATTTCTCTGCATTGAACTTGAGAATAATTCTATTTTCTTTTCAACAGTGGACATTTTTTTTTAATTAGAATTGATATTTACCTAACTTCCAACAACTGGTTAAATTTTCATGCCTCCGACAATGGAAGAATGTTATTACTCTAAGCATTTTTTTTAGAGTTCACATACGCCCAATTTCCAATAATGTAAGAGATTGTTTAACTCCTTCACTGGAATCAAGATGGATTTCAATTCCTATGATTTAGTTTCCCAGAAGAAAGAAGGAAATTATCACTCTTTCGAAAATGAAAGAGATTTCTATTCTCCTTTTTGGGAATCAAAATTGATCTGAATTCTTGTGATCACATTTCCCAGACAGCAGAAGAAATATGTCTGTCTGGATATCACATGAGGTATGGGTGTCTTCTGGGTTGTAGGGAGCAAGATATTCCTTGGTGACTTCTCCTAAGCATTATCTGTAAAAATAATAACAGATAGCAAAATTCATATCTCAGGCCCGGTAGTATAGTCAAAGTATAAAGTGTGGATGATCAAAGGATACTACACACTCCAAAATCTACTGAAATTTATGAAGAATAAGTGTATTCTTCACTTCACATTGATATTCTTATTTAGCATATAATTTGTTATGTGAAACAAAAACAAAAGTCAGGTCATCAATTGATCCAGAAACAGAAAACACATGAAAGAAATGTGCACATATGATTTTATATTGTTGTTACATACTGAGGCTAGAAAGGTTTAACTGAAACATGTCAGCCTGTAAATAGGTGAGTCTGCACCAGACAAACCAGTTGTTACTTTGCCCAACAGTATGATGAAATGCTTTAATCCAAATCATGCAGTAGTCAAGGGACCCGCTACCTGATTCCATCTAGGCACCTTTCAACACAAGTACATGTAATAGGTGTCTGGGATCATTTTAATCCTTAGACCACAAAGGTTTCTCTTCCTCACATATGATCTCACCTTCAGTGTAAGCAGTGTCAGACAGAACAAGCTGGAATATTTTTGGGTAGAGGTGTTCATGTTCCTTCCCTAGCATGTCCATGGCCATCCTTGCTCCGTCCTCCATGTTGCCATCTTCATCCTCCTGCAGCGCCTACACAGAAACACAGAGGTCATTGCCAACAAGTATTATGGACACACAGAGGTCATTGCCAACAAGTATTACGGACACACAGAGGTCATTGCCAACAAGTATTATGGACACACAGAGGTCATTGCCAACAAGTATTACAGACACACAGAGGTCATTGCCAACAAATTATGACAGATACTCTCTGTCCATTGCCAACAAGTATTACGGACATACAGAGGTCATTGCCAACAAGTATTACAGATACACAGGCGTCATTGCCAACAAGTTTTTACAGACACACAGATGTCATTGCCAACAAGTATTAGGGATACACAGAGGTCATTGCCAACAAGTATTACAGATACATTCTGTCCATTACCAACAAGTATTATGGACACACAGAGGTCATTGCCAACATGTATTACAGATACACTCTGTCCACTGCCAACTAGTATTACGGACACACAGAGGTCATTGCCAACAAAGTATGACAGATACTCTCTGTCCATTGCCAACAAGTATTACAGACATACAGAGGTCATTGCCAACAAGTATTACAGATACACAGGCGTCATTGCCAACAAGTATTACGGACACACTGAGGTCATTGCCAACAAGTATTACAGACACACAGAGGTCATTGCCAACATGTATTACAGATACTCACTGTCCATTGCCAACAAGTATTATGGACACACAGAGGTCATTGCCAATAATTATTACAGATACACAGAGGTCATTGAGAAACAGAGGTCATTGTTAACAAGTATTACAGATGCACAGAGGTCATAGCTAACAAGTATTACAGACACACAGAGGTCATTGCCAACAAGTATTATGGACACACAGAGGTCATTGCTAACAAGTATTACAGATACACAGAGGTCATAGCTAACAAGTATTACAGACACACAGAGGTCATTGCTAACAAAGTATTACAGATGCACAGAGGTCATTGCCAACAAGTATTATGGACACACAGAGGTCATTGCTAACAAGTATTATGGACACACAGAGGTCATTGCTAACAAGTATTATGGACACACAGAGGTCATTGCTAACAAGTATTATGGACACACAGAGGTCATTGCCAACAAGTATTATGGACACACAGAGGTCATTGCCAACAAGTATTATGGACACACAGAGGTCATTGCCAACAAGTATTATGGACACACAGAGGTCATTGCCAACAAGTATTATGGACACACAGAGGTCATTGCCAACAAGTATTATGGACACACAGAGGTCATTGCCAACAAGTATTATGGACACACAGAGGTCATTGCCAAGAAGTATTACAGACACACAGAGGTCATTGTCAAGAAGTATTACAGACACACAGAGGTCATTGCCAACAAGTATTACAGACACACAGAGGTCATTGCCAACAAGTATTACAGACACACAGAGGTCATTGCCAACAAGTATTACAGACACACAGAGGTCATTGCCAACGAAGTATTACAGACACACAGAGGTCATTGCCAACAAGTATTACAGACACACAGAGGTCATTGCCAACAAGTATTACAGACACACAGAGGTCATTGTCTAGACGTATTACAGACACACAGAGGTCATTGCCAAGAAGCATGATACAGGCACACACTGGCCATTCCTAAGAAGAATCACACCCAGACATATTGTTCACTATCAAACAGCATAATGACACAAATGACAACAACAAGAGTGACTGTCAATAACCAGAATTATAATGGTCACTATCAAGAGGATACAGAAACAGTTTATTACAATGCACAGATGCACTGGCAAGTATCAAGAAGCATAACAATGGAAACACTGATGTTATTTGAAAAAATAATGAATCCACTTGCACTTAGTGCTACGTCTGTTGTAAACCTACTTTACAGTATTGACTGTCGTAGCACTATGATCCCTTTGTGCAAGTGGGCCTTGGTCAATATCTCTAACTAGGGCATTCAAACAGCAAGTGATGTATCCAATCCCTAAGAGACGCATAAAGAAATAATCAGTCAGGTTCTTTTCAACTAGATTAAGACCATCTTCCAATGTGACACAGTGCAGGTCCATCGCCTTCAGTAAGGTTATACCTGAACAGCCTTGTAGACATCGATGAGCTTGTCTCCAAGAGCTGCCTCCAGCTCCGCTCGCTGCTGCTCGAGACGACTGAACAGGTCATCATCGTCATCATCATCATCCCCAAACTGCGTCTCTCCATCACTGTCATCTGGTAGTGAAAGGGTTTCAGCATATAGATTAATGGTGACTTTTTACACATAACATAACATTTCACAATCTCTTGATTCCAGTGAGCTAAAACTTCAATATATTAGCACTACGACCCAATCTTTTAATTGTTCCTACATACATTTCATCTCAATCGATTCTTAGAATACTGAGAATCCATTTCAAGTCTGAGTGTAATTTACTTTCTGGTTTGTTTGTTTTTTGTCTATAAAAGCACTGTGTATGCAATTGTTTATTATGGAATCCTGTATAAACAGGTGATTGATATCACGAACATCTCCCTATCGGGTACATTGTAGTGTTGGGAATTGGTCAAAATCTCATAATTGATGATTGGTTCATTACTACCGATCAATCATCGAAAATAATTGGTTAGCGTCATTTATGAAATTTTTAATGCACACAAAAAATACGGAAAAAAACGTAGTTATTTTGGGGGCTTTGGCAAAATTTCACATCTCTAAAGGATGACTAGTATGTTAGGAACATAACTATCTTGGTGTCTTTAAGATAATCTCAATCATGACTTGGAACGAGCTTATAATGCTTATGAAATGTAACAGACAAAACCAACCTTGTGAAAAATATTGTTGATGAAAACAAGTGTTCCAGAATTATTTGTGTTCGATTATGAGAAAACGTGATCGATTGCTTGGTCGTTTAGTCACTGCTACCAATCTTCGATTATTTCAATTAATCGGATCACCACTAGTACACTGGCATGCAATCAACAAATTTACCTAGCCTGACTACCCTGTCCATAAGCTGCCTTGTTGCACCAGGCCAGGTTGAACCCAGAGTTGGCTGGTAAATAGTATATGGCATGATAATATTGCAGTGCTTTATCCCAATAACGGTTATGCAGAGTTAAATACACCATTGTAAAGAACATTCAACATTAACTTTATAGAACCACTCCTGAAAGTTATAGGTCTCAATCAGCCCTATTTCCTACCAAAGAGATCTGATGTAGAGATTCGGTCATCATCGTCATCATCATCGCCGTCAATAAGTCGTTTCAGTTCTTCTTCATCATTGTCATCCTCATTGTCATCCTCATATTTATTTTCATCCTCCTCTTCTTTTTTCTCTCCCTCTGCCCCCTTCCCCTCTTCATCTCCCCCCTTCCCCTCATCATCTCCACCCTGGCCGTCAGCCCCTTTCTCTCCATCAGGTTGTTCTCCTGCATCTTCAGTGGACAGACTGAACTGGATCTTATTGGATCCCCCACCTGGAAGCAACATCACAAAACAAATAAACCACGAAATATCTCTAAAACAAAAACATTATTTGGCCTCCCTGAGTTTACTCTGTAAGAACAGAGACCATTTAAAAAATAATAATTATTATATGGTCTCTGGTAAGAATACTCTAAAGTATGTGGCAAACAATGTGAACAAGAGACCTGTGAAGATCCGGGTTAGAATTCATCTTCAGCAACCCATGCATGTCATAAGAGGTGACCGCCGTTGAAACAGGTAGCGTTGGTCAGGCTCATTGACATGTGTTAATCAACAACCAATCAACCGTGTGACCAAGCAACTTTTCATTATGCTCTCATGTTCTCGCTGGACGTTAACAATAAATAATGACTGGTGCATCCGTTCACTAAAAGCATATGCTAACATGTGTTACGATTATAATGAGTGTGGATGATGGAAGGGGAATTGACTTATATATGTATGTTGCCTGGTATCATCATGACTTCAGTGGAAGCTTAGGAATGGAAGGTATCGACTAACAGGCATAAGTGTACAAGTGTCGTAATTAAAATGAGTGTTGGCTCAAATTTTGTTTGGTTGAAATGAATGAATACAAATGGGAAGACTTATAATGATGAATTTGGTATCAGTGTTGGTGTTGTTGTGTCACGCCACAACCAGCAATATTCCAGCTATATGGCAGTAGTCTGTAAGTAATCAAGTGTGGAGCAGACAACCCAGTGATCAACAGCATGAGCATCGATCCGTATAATGGGAAACGATGACACATGTCAACCAAATCAGCGAGTCTGGCTATCCAATCCTGTTAGTCACCTCTTACGACAAGCGTAGGTTACTGAAGACCAATTCGGACCTGACATCCACATCAATTTGATATCTTTCACTAAACACTGCCAATGAGCTGCAATAAACAGCACACATACAGATACTAATGTCTTAATTCTTAAACGCCCCATAATGGCTTACTGTCATCATCAATGAGGAGGCTTTGCATTGTAGCTCGGACACTCATTAGGTCATCATCATCATAATCTTCATCGTCATCATCATCATCATCATCATCATCTTCCTCCTCAACATTGTCTTCATTCTTGTTCCTACAATCAAAATTGAAAGAAGAATGTCAACAGCATTTCAGCTCCATTGTCAGTGATATATGTTTTTGATGATTACCACTTTGGTGAAATTCACAAGCACAGGTTTGTCATAACTTAACTCTCACATATAGCATCTGA
The DNA here is from genome assembly GCF_003918875.1 of Haliotis rubra. Classification (NCBI taxonomy): domain Eukaryota; kingdom Metazoa; phylum Mollusca; class Gastropoda; order Lepetellida; family Haliotidae; genus Haliotis; species Haliotis rubra. Next base: position 720,112 of record NW_025766259.1, read on the forward strand.
TGCTACTTTCTATTGATGCCATGGCTAAGGTCGTTCACACAAAGTTTCAGATTAATAGTACTTTCACAGATGTCAATATTGCAGACACACTAGAAAATGAGGCAACGGCAAATAAGATATTTTTAAAAAAGGCAACATTTGCAACAATTGACATCTAACTGAAAATCTATCATACTTTTTAAGAGACACCACAGCTGGGATCATCACACAAAGTGGCTTGCAGTACCTGATGAAATGTGGCATTTGCAGTAGCTTACAACAGACAGAATGAATGACTGACAACAGGCCAAAACATCAGCTCACTTGTTTTTCAGTTTTCTAAAACTGCATTGATTGAATGTGAACATCAACAAACATATGCTTATAATAAACATATGAAAGATGGTTTTATTCTTTAGTTTACGGATATATTTGGAAACTCTTTTGGTGAGGTCGTGGAAAATAATAATTAAATCCTTGACTATTTTGGTGTTCTTCAAAAGATAACTATGTTGTGATTTGTGCAGTATAAGTGAAAGCTTGTCTTGTTATTAAACCAGCTGCAGCCTGGTGTCTTGTAATAATGTGCATTTAATACCAAATCATTTTGCACTCAAACAACACCTTTTCATATTCAGTAGGATAATAAAACAAAATAGCTTTCATAGTTTTTGTACCTATTCAGTACACAGTCAAATATGTAAACAATACACATCAACATAACAGAATAAGACGTTTTGATTCCCTGACAAAAATTATTGGGTTGAAAAGACAAAATTGTCATAAAAATGATATTAATGGATCATTGAACATCAGTGATAAGACCAGCGGTGGTCTACCAGAATCTTCCAACACTCACAGATAAAAGTATAGGTTTGTTGTATGACACGATTAACCCATCACTGCAATATATCTACATTACATCACATACACAGCCCACATTTTGACATTGTTTGTGGGACCATCCAGAGAATGGATCATGGGCATAATGGTTTTCTACATGAACTAGTGTAGTCGAAACGGATGTGGTCCTAGATATAGATCCTGTGCTGATGGAAGAAAAATTCTTGGTGTTGATTGGTAGTGGACGTACATTAAGACCCTATTGCACCTGTTTGCCTTCCATGTTTTACTACCTTTAGATGGTAAGTCAGCTTTTATTATGTTTTAATCACTTTTAGATAGATAGATAGATAGATAGATAGATAGATAGATAGATAGATAGATAGATAGATGATAATACTTTATTACTCATGAGGGAATTTTGTGTTTTATAGTAATCACTTATTACATAGTTATACCCATGAAGATCCGGGATAGAACTGGTCTATAGCAACCCATGCTAGTTTGGTACAAACTGAGTTATTCACACATCACTGCCATATAGCTAGAATATTGCCGCGTGAGGCAACAAACAAACAAAACAAACAAATATTACATGCTTAATGTATGCTATAACAACAAAACAAAACATCTTGTTGTTAGTATACAGGTCTCATAGCAAATTTCCGTTATAAAACAATCCAAGTTTTATACAGATTTATTCAAAACAGTGTGACCAAATGTTCACTGAACGGGTCCAATTACACTCATTCACCTATTTAGGACATTTTTCAGAGAAATTATTATTAGAAAATAATATCAACAAATCATACTGATATGGAACTTATTATTTGGAAAGTTTACAATCCAAAGAATTTCAAGGAGTCTGTGATACAATCTCAAGAACCAATAAATTTGCCTTTGCGTGGTTTTTCAGAAGAGACACATTCACGGGAAAATTTATGGGTTTCAACTTGTGTAATATGGGGAACATGAAGTTCTGGAGTATGTTCGTGCATGTCGTGTTCCTAATATTACACAAGTGACATCCATAAACGTATTCATCACTTGTGTTCACTGTGTTAAATGGGACGGAAGGCAAGACGTTAACTGTATCCAACAGGATGCTGGTCATAGATATAGTCTGTTTGCAGTGAAAGCGTGACCGATGAATTTCACTTTATACATAAAAGTAAATCAAATAAAGTGAAATTAAGATTGCGAATCCTCATAATTTTACCTTGCCAACTGAACATGTAAATGTCAGAATTTTTTCAACTTACGATAAAAGTTGTTTAACAAGCGATCATAGTTTCATTAAATGAAACACCGAGAACAAGTAGGGTTGATCTAAGTTAACGCTCATCACATACCGCACATGCATTTGTTTCACTGTTCCAACTACTGCGCTTACCCCTTGTAATACAAACCAATAATAATGATTTGAATCTATGATCGTTTGTTAAACAACTTTTATCGTAAGTTGAGTAAAATTTTGAGATTTAAATGTATAATTGGCAAGGTAATATTATGACGATTCGCAATCTTAATTTCACTTTATTTGATTAACTTTTTGGTTTAAAGTGAAATTCATCGGTATGTTTTCACTGCAAACAGACTATAGATTTTACAGTACATACAGCCGAGGTTAAATATCAGCCTCTGAAAACACTCATAATGCAACACTACATTGGAAGCAGTTTCTTTCCATAATGCCTACAGGAAAACCTTTTTTTTTTTTTTTTAGCACTTTATTGCATTTTTGTAGGCATCTCAACATGTACCACATACATTTTCAACATAGCATACATTGTAGATCCAGACAATTTCTGTTTTATGGCATATATTTCAATATGGCAGAGTATGACAAAAAGGAATTATGTAAAAAGGCTGTGGCATGAAGACCAGAAGGAGATGAATGTTTCATATCTACAATCTGTGTAGAGAAGCTGGTTACTGATGTTACAGGACCCTTGTAAAACAAATTTAAGGCCATTTCAATGCAGCTTTTTTCTGACATTTGCATGTATATATGTAATGTTTGGTAACAATAATAATCAAGTTTAGTACATTTCTTTTTTCTTTGTAACCAAATATAATGTGTGTTACATTTGGTTCTAAATTGATTCCAGTTTATATTTAATCCATTCCAACAAGAGTTACCACAAGCTTTTTACATGTACACAGACAAATAGAAGATGTAATAGTTTCATTTATATCGTTACAAAATGTACATAAAGGAAAATCTTGCAACACTACATTGAAAGTAGTTCCTTTCCATAATGCCCATAGCAAAACTGATATTTGGAAAAATCACTACATTATATTATCCTAGGGTAGTAAACGTATATTGAGTTTCTGACAAAACAAACCCCCGACCGCGTCATACCAAAAGACGTTAAAATATGGTACTTGTTGGTCCCTGTCTGGCACTCGGCATTAATGGGTACAACAAGGACTGGTCGGCTCAGAGTCAGTATAATGTGTCTGAGAGGGGTATTCATGCTTCACTGCGGCATGGTATCTCAGTGGGCTAGCACTATAAAACCAGCTTAAGTCTGGGCTAGGACAAGCAGCTGCGAAATATTCTCAAGTACGACATTTAACCAAATTGCACCTCACCTCTGACAAAACACTGGACAGATGCCATTTTAAACAATGGATAATGATTGATGTAAATAACACAAAAAATGGTAAATATAAAACAGGGCAATGGCCTAGCTGATCCCAAACCTAAACAATTTACGTGTATAATCACTGTGCGAACAGTAGTGTTCGGGTTTTAGATGCATTAGTGACATTTTCATAACAAAGATAGGTCTCATGAGATCAAATTAGTGTCATATGGGTGACAGGACCTACTGTTTATATACACAACATGGATGGCATACTGGTGTCAGATCAATGCCATCTACTTGTACGTGGTGTCGTTTAATTTAAGTGCTGTGTGTGTGTCTTTATATGTGTGTTGTGTGTATTCCTCTCTCGGTAATGCTGTCATTTGCAAAAAAAATACATTAAAAAAATACATTATATATTAACTGTAAAATGGGCCATAAGGCTGCATATTACTGAATAAAGTGTCTGTCTATCTGTCTTTCATTTGCAACCACTCTATCATGCAAAATTCATCTAGTCTATACTTGCTTGATAACTGTTAAAACCTACACCAAAAGGTTGCTTTCACTTTGATAAAGAAGTTGTTCATCAATATTTGATATCTTTCCATACTGCTCCAACTTCTAAATGCCCCTCAGAGACGTTAGTCAATACACACCATTTTGATTTTGAAGTTGGTTTTGAAACAGAATTCTAGTTAAATCATGACAAGTCAGCTCCACATTGAGATGAGCTCCATATTTCGATGTTTACCACATTGAGGAGACCAGTGAGCACAGATGTGATATTTACCAACCTAGGAACTTAATCTGGCTAAAACGGGTTAAAAATGGTACTTGGAGAAAAAAAGTGGAAAAATTGACAATCACTGACTGACTTTACCAACCTAGGAACTTAATCTGGCTGAAACGGGTTAAAAATGGTAAATGGAGAAAAAGGTGGACAAATTGATAATCACTGACTGACCCACTAACTGGTTCCTTTACTTTGGAAAAAATCATATTTTGTATTGCATGTACTACAGATTTACAGACTGAGTATTTGAAATTAAGCATTAAAATCTTAGGGTCCTTGACATGATTTTAAAAGTTAAAGATTTATGATGCTTCCTGGAGGTCTTTCGCCCAATTCTATATTGTGTTGTTCAATAATGTTTTTATATTTGGAAATGATCCCAAACTAGTTTTAGATATAATCTCTGATAATCCAGTTGTTACACTGTCCTTTGATGACAGCTTTTTATAAAGTACACAAATATTTATTCTTAATGAATGCTTATCTGTCATCACAATTGTGATGTACAATTTTAACTCACTCACTCATTATCCTCCACAGCTTTTAAAGTCAGATCAATGTTTCCACTGAAACTCATATTCCATGAAAAATACAAAAGCAGGATTAAAAATGTTAATGTTCTAGTGTTCTCCAATCTTCTCACAAAATAATATTTCAACTTGCATCAATTTTCCGAAGTAGAGTTTTTGCAGGCCTCTGATATTGATTATAAGCCCTGACTACAACATCAATCATTATAAACTTTCTACAGCAGACAGACCACAGCAATATTATTTCTCTTTTAATCCATATAACCTCAATAATAACCTCCAGTTATTTCAAATTTATTTTCTAAAACATAAACTTTTGAGTGACCATGATGAATGATCAATAAAGATGCTCCATTTTACTACAGCGTTATTGATTGATGCCTACCCTTGTAAAGGACATGCTATTTCATTGGCTAAACGAACAGCGTACCCAAGTGACAAGATTAGATCACTTTGTGTCTGGAGTTAATGAGATGACTACTGCAGCAAATGCCAACAGACCTTCAACTTGATCACACCTGGATATCCTGGTGAGGTAAGTACATAAGCTTCTTAAGTGTTAAAGAGTCTAGGTAAATGATATACTTACCTGCAGTGAAATAGAAGTAGTCAAAGATGTGTCTAAAAAATGTCTACCTATTACAAACAGTAAATGCAGAAATAGGTGGAAAAAATGCCAATCACTGACTAACCCACTCACTGGTTTCTGTACTTTTGAAAAAAATATTTTTTAATTCTTTTAGATGTTTTATTTTGTATTGCATGGTCTACAGATTTACAGATATTTTAAATTAAGCATTAACATCTACGGGTCCTTGTCATGACATGATTTTAAAAGTTAAAGATTTACGATGCTCTTCATTTAAATACTACACCAGCAAATCATAATGACCCAAACATACCGATTAATTTTGAACACAGTGCAAAATGAGAATTCCTGCTTAGATCATATTTTATTACTGACATGCCTGCACAGCATGTCAGTGACAAGATTAGATCACTCTGATCTCGATGAGTTGATGAGAATACAAATACCAACTTTTAACTGTATCACCAAGGGATGTTTTGGTGAGGTAAGGATATCAGCTTCTTCAATGTGAGAAGGATATTCTTTTTAGTGTCATGCGTGTCAAACATTTGTTTCTTATATAAATGACTGTCTATATGGAAGGTAACCTCATGTAGAAATTGCACAAAGATAGTAGAGGTAAGTCATTCAAATATTACTATCAATATGTTTATACGGGGTGCGCATTATTTATTTACAACCTGCACAGTTGCATGTTAAAAATGACTGGTGCAGGTTACCTTTAGTAACAAGTAGCACCCGGTGCAGGTAACAATAAATCCTCCAACATCTGATAGTTGTCATCGTGTGCTTTAATTGGGAAGTAAGTGACTGTAAGTAATATGTTTCTCTCCATGTGACTTGTTACAAGCAGCAACACTTGTGTACTTCAGAAATCAGGAACGTCAGGGAAAGAAATCTTTCAAAATTTCCCACTTGACCACAGGACCAGTGAGTGGACAATAATTTGTGGTCTGTCTGTACTTCAATGGTCCAAAATGATATTCGTAGATTTAATTGTCAATACAAAATTCCCTGGCTACCAGGACCACTGCAAACTTATCATTTAGTGGTCCTGGTGAATTTTTACTAGCCAGGCACCACTGGACCAGCGTAAATTTCACACACAGGCAGTAACCATATAATTTAGATCTATAACGAGTGAGTGAGTTTAGTTTTACGCCGCACTCGGGAATATTCCAGCTATATGGTAAATAATCGAGTCTGGACCAGACCATCCAGTGATCAACAACATGAGCATCGATATGCGCAATTGGGAATCGATGACATATGTCAACCAAGTCAGCGAGCCTGACCACCCAATCCCGTTAGTCGCCTCTTACGACAAGCATGGATTACTGAAGGCACATTCTAACCAGGACCTTCACAGGTAATTTAGATTTATAAATAAAGGTAATGCAAAATTGAAACAGAATCATTCATCATTTATCGTCATGGGGTCAGGTTCTGTTGAAAGTATCTGATACTGAGGACTTGTTATGAAAATTTCTAAACAAATATATATGTTACCAGTGACATTTTCCTATGGTACAACCAAAAGTTTGATGATGCAGTCAAACTTATAAGCCAGGATGCACTCGGTGCAGATACTGAATAAACGAAATCAAACCCTGTTATATAGAACAAATGCCAGATACCAGAGCTTTGCAGAAAGGTGACCATATCTTGCCCGACTGATGGCATCCATAACAAACATGTGCAAAGACAGAATTGTGCCTATAATGAAAAACAAATCAACATATGGTACAAATATAATAGCGAATTTGAACACTTCAGTCACTGAACATTGTTACAGTCCTCCACATGTTGACATATAACATTTTGAAAACTTAATATATGGTGTATTTGAAAGGAGTAATACTGATCTAACATTATTAGAAAAAGAGTCATACAAAGCCCTTTGAAACCTTTCAAAAAAGGGCATACTCAGTTGTAGAACCAATAAAGTTGTGAAATGTAGATACCAAAGGTTTGAGCTACTTGAATATTGCTAGACAAAGGGACATTTGATCTGTGGAATATTGAAGTCCTCCCCCTTGACATACGACCTTGTTAACCCTTATCCCACCAAGCTTTCTTCATATCCATTACCGCCAAGTGGGCCTGTGAGGCCCGGTCACTCCTTTTGATTTATGTAAAAGGACCTGACAGGATATTACGTTCTTCTGCACTAATAGAACAGTCACTACTGTCACTAACACTTTCTTCAAAGAGAGGTTCGAACTCATAATCTGATCCACTGTCAGAGGGTACTGCATCAGCACCACTACCATCATCATCTGCAGCAGCAGGTTTGAGCAAAACGTCGCGAAAATTGCCTCTCAAACTTCCTTAAGTGGCATTTAGAAGCTGGTATGATGAAGAGGAACACTTTGTATGGATAGACAACTTCTTTATTGCAGTGGAGGCGACGTTTCGGTGTAGATCCTAGCACCGTTATCTAGCAAATGATACACAGCATCTGCACAAGGAGAAATATATACATTTGGGTTTATACAATAGAAGAGGTTGATGTGTGTTGACATGAGGCTTGTTGTGAAATGATTGAGGCCAGTAGACAAAGGGTGGGTTATTCTTGATTAGTTGATCGTAAGCTGTAGGGATGTAATAACGTTGATCTCTGTTGATTGTCGGGTTGAGCCGTTTGATGTTGATTGCCTCTAAGAGTTCTCTTATCCCTTGGCCTACCTATGGGATCACATCTCTCCCCCATCATCAGCGAGATCTACATGACAGAACTCGAAGACAAGGCCCTCCTCACCTCACCCTTCACACCAATATGCTGTTTCCGGAAAGAAGACGACACAGAAGGACCCCACCACCTTGCTTCAACGAGACCACAAAACCCTCATGTAAGAACTTAGGGACAGAACGAGATAGGTTCGACTCTACACAAGCAGCTCACAGTTCCCTATCATAGACCACTCTACGCCCGAGCCACCATCAAGGTCCACAAAGACCCCATCAAAGCCCATCTCCTAGTCTGTTCCAGAAACACAGTCCATTACAATACCAGCAAGCATCTCGACCATCTTCTCGCCCCTCTAGGTAAATTAGGTAAATCCTTTATCTCAGACTCCAACGAATTCTGCAACAAGATCAGCACCATCGCCCAGCCAGGCAAAATAATGAGTTATGATGTGGTTGATCTATTCACCAATGTACCAAGAGACGAAGCCCTAGCCATCATTAGAAGAAAAGTTGAAGGCATCCGCGCTAAACCTAAACACCCATCTCACAGTAGAAAGCACCATCCGCCTCATCCATTCCTGTATAAGTTCAACATACTTCACCCGGCCTGATAAAATCTACCAACAAACCCATGGTCTACCTAGGGGGATCATCTCTCTCTCCCATCATCACCGAGATCTACATGACAGTACCCGAACACAAGACCCTCCTCACCTTACCCGTTACACCAATATGCTGGTTCCGGAAAGAAGACGACACTTTTGTCATAATCAACCCCCCGATGATCCCATCTGCCTTCTCAAACACCTTAATGCCCAGCATCCACGCATGAAATTCGACGTCCAAGTAGAAAAAGACAACAACAAACTCCAAACAAGTGTCTACAGGAAACCAACTCGCACAGACCAATATCTTCACTTCTCATCTAATCACCCACTGCAAGTCAAGAGAGGTATAATCGCCACCCTAACCAGAAGAGCAAAGAACATCAGCTCCACAACCCAAGGCCTTGAAGTCGAGTTAGAACACCTTCGCCATGTCTTCATAAACCTTGTTCAGTACCCAGCTACTCTAGGAGAACCATCAAGACCACCTAAACCCAAAAGACAAACCACCACGTCAACAATCATCCCCGTTCATCACCAGTATACCATATGTCGATACAACCAGCCACCATATCCGCAGATTACTAAAGAAGCAAGCCAACATAGATGTTGTGTTCCAAAGAGGAACATCAATTCAGCATATCCTACAAGGATCTACACAGAAACGTCGCATCCACTGCAGTGAAGAATTTGTCTATTCATAAAAAGTGTTCGACTTCTCAAACTTGCTCGACGATTCATCTTTGACTGGCAGTTACTATGCAATGTATTCATAAGGAAGCTTTATCAAGTGGTGTTGACTGGAAGCTGAGGGGGGTGACCGGGCCTCAGAGGCCCGGCAAAGCAGTTAATGCAATAATATTTGCTTTTTAAAATTAATGGTAATTATTTCAAAATAATTAAATTGAAACTTTTTTACAGCAATCAGTATTGTAATTTTCAGGAATACATTGAATACTGAACATTTATATAAAGAAATGAAGTTTTGGCATACTATCATAGAGCACTTCGGCCCTCAAATGACCCACTTGGTGGGATAAGTGTTAAAATGATTTGGACACATTATATGCAAAGATCTATATATGAGCCAGACGACATGATTTCACCGGCCTCTTTTATTTCCAGTTCAAGTGGACAAATCAGTGTGATTGTTATTGAACCATACACATTATTGATATACCTGAAGCTCAAGTTAAACATCTTGGACAAATTGTCTTGTTTGAGTTTGCTGAAACTCTGCCTTGTATGCATACAGAAATAGCGTCAGCAAGAACAGGTGTAAAATCGCTGCATATTGATATCGATATTTTGACAAAATGTCATGCCTCCACATGTTTGATTAGTGTTATCCAACAAGGAGGCCTAGTATATGAATGTTGTTTTCCCAGTAAACAATTGCTTTCATTTTTGACAAATTTTCATGAACCTTTGAAGATAGAGATGTAACATTCAATCAAAGGTCATCACATTTTGTAATGAATCCCCATGGACCAAGGAAAGATGTTTTGCCTCAAGTCTATTGGGTGAAATTGTGATTGTTGCAAAAATAAAATAAAATGTTTGGACATAACTGAACATGGTTCATTTCTGAGCTTGTAAATAATCAAGCAAATACTCATGTTGGTGACAATCCACATGGCAGTAATTTAACACTTTCTTGGAACAAAAAGAATTCTTAAAAAATGCCTAACAAGTTAGTATCAGGTCCGATATTTTGCATATCCAAGTTTCAGTAATGAGTTAGCCTTGTGGTTAACATGTTCGCTCGTCACGCCGAAGATCTAGGTTTGATTCCCCACATGGGTACAATGTGTGAAGCCCATTTCTGGTGTCCCCCGCTGTGATATTACTGGAGGATTGCTAAAAGCGGTGTAAAACCAAACTCACTCACTTCAATTATGAAGACTGTTCTGGTCAAAAAACAGAAAAGTCACCTGTTAGTACAGGACCAACAGGTTGGAAGCAATACGATGAGTCTTGGCAGGTGTTCGGGAAGTTGTAAAACTGTGGGATATTTGAGGAAACTAATTTCTGCCTGATTATATTACTATCATTGTTTCAAATTTTAAATTATGGAAAATGCTGTCTTGTTCTGTTTCTAGTTGGTCAAAAGAGTTATCAGGAACAATACTCTCTAGTCAATACCATGGGATCTTACTCCTAAAATGATATATTTTAAGTGATGGCTTAAGATATAACATAATATTTTAGAATAATTTGTTTCAGAAAAAATACTTGTAATTAATCAGAGCAATAGGCAGACCTGAGTGCTGAGGTTCTTTTTATCTTAATGGTAATTTTACATACACAATATATACTTTCAGTTTTATCAACATCCAGTATCTTTGCCCACAGTATCAGAATACCATGCAGACTTCCCTGCTAACTTGGGCACTCACTTGAGATTTTAGAAGTGAGTGAGTGAATTGGGTTTTACGCCTATTTTAGCAATATTCCAGCAATATCATGGCGGTGGACACACATTGTACCTGGGTCTTCGGCGTGACAAGCAATCACTTTAACCACTATGCTACCCCACTGCACCTTTATGACAAGCCTCTTACGGCATGCAAAGTCTCCTTATACGTGTTACTGGAGGTCATTGTGCCCATGTGGGAATCAAACCCGGGTCCTCATCGTGACAAGAAGGAACCACTGAACTGAACCACTAGGCTACCCCACCTTCCCTGAGATTTTAGGAAACAGGACCTTACAATGTTTTCACAGGTAAAACGTTAAATCATACAACACGCCATAGTAACAGACAACAGACCAGTGTACTGCTTTATGACACTTCTGACAACTACATCAGTCCCAGATGATGCTGGCAAACCACTGATTTATGGTGTGTGGGCATTGAGCCATCAGGTGATAATAATGATTAGTCTGTTAAGCCACAGGAAAAACGTTATCATTATATATTTGTCGGTAACATGAGCGTATAGGATATCATGAGCTGAATCCAGGAGAAACTGCTATTAACCCATTTAATTGATAACAATTCAGATATGTTTAGCCTCACCACGAAGTGTATCAGTAAAAGTGATATCATATTCAATGGGTGCATAATGATCAGAGTGATATATTCTGACAGAAACTGGTTTATGTGCTTTTAGGTAGGAACTCAGATTCTATTTTGCCCTCAATCTCTTTTGGGGCTACTTATCGTCAAACAATTTCCTGCTGCAATATTGATTGATTCCGTGAATCAGAGCTTTGTTGCCACATCCTGTAAATATACGAGTCTGGGGCAACTCTGACAGGGAGTGAGGGAATGAGTGAGTGAGTGAGGTTTTACGTCGCTTTTAGCAATATTCCAGCAACATCATGGTGGGGGACACCAGAAATGGGTTTCACACATTGTACCCATGTGAGGAATCGAACCCATGTCTACGGCATGATGAGTGAATGCTTTAACCACCAGGCTATCAAACCGCCCCTTAACTCTGACAGTAGAGGGTATTAAGTCATAACCCTTCTGGTTACACTGGCATACAAGGAGTCAGTGTGCGAAATAGCCACTGGCTCGCTAGCCCGTGTCTAGTAAAAATCCAGTCGGGCCAGTGACTGTGGAGATCTACTGGCCCGACTGTAACCAGAAGCGTTGTGACTTGCTACCCTCTACTGTCAGAGTTAAGGGGCGGTTTGATAGCCTGGTGGTTAAAGCATTCACTGGCCAGTAAATTTTCATGGGGTCATTTTGAAAATATAACACTCTCACCAATACACTTTTAAATCATGCAAGATTATGGCCTGATAACATGTCCATCATATTGGCAGCTTAATGATGAAACCCGTGTCTACATTCAAATTTCGGGCTAGTGAATTATTGTGTGGGCTGGTAACTTCCAGGCATGGCTAGCCCGACTGGCTAGCAATATTTCGAAACTATTTCGCACACTGCGAGGAGTGAGTGTAAGGTTCCAAGTCCCACTACAAAAGATGTATCATACATTAAGCATGATACTTTCCATGGTTAAAGGCTGCATTTGAACAAAGCGATGATTAACATGCACAAAACTGGCTATTGTGTTGTCATGAAGTGCCATCACTGGGTACATGGCATCAACTTCATAGTTTGATGCTGTCAAACGAGAATACCTCAAAAGTGTTGTTAAAAAGTCCAAATCTTATATAGAACCGACACAACTGATCAGAAATGCTGCAAGTCTATCATCTCACTCACTGCAATTTGATTATTTTGATGCAGGAGAATTTCCTGCTAAAGTTGATTTTTCTCTAAAGAGATTTTTCAAACATTTAGTCTCAGATTAAGTGAAACTGCATTTCTGGAAGTTAATTTTTCAAGTTAACTTTAAACATTACAACTGCTTAATTATGTATGCCATGGTGAATTACCTTCACTTTGTTCTAAGATGGATTAAATGTACTCTTTTTGTAGCAAAACTAAATTCTAAGGCCCATTTAAACAACACTCTAGAAAACAAACCCATTGCTATCTGAAAAATATCTAAGTTTATGATGATGAAGCTGACCATTATTCCATCACTACATCCAGATGCAATCTTTACTGATCAGCGACATTATTGGAGGGGATTGGACTTTTGATAGGACATTCTTCAACTTCATTGACAAATTTGAAAGAAAATTGCAGGATATTTTAGATGACGATCAATCAACGTCCTAGAAATGAACCAAATGAACCAAGCTGACGACAGACCAGCACTTAAAGTACAACAACATTGAGTCAACACAAGGATGCTGTTTGTTCATGTTGATGAGGCTAAGGTGCTGAATGTCAAACTAATCACTGGCACATCTCAGACAACACCACATTGTAATTAAGGACGTGAAATCACACTGGTTGGCCTGTCAGCAAATAATTGTATGCTTTCATGAAAATATCAACACATCATTGTTACGAAAGGAAAACAAAGCGCTTCAAGGAAGACTGTGATCGGCATGACTGGAGTAGTTCAGTGTTTGTTCTAGCATTTTCATCCAAGCTTAATTTGTATCAGAGACTAAAACAGTAAGTGAGTGAATGTACTGGCAAACAAGGTTAAGCTGAGCACCGACCCGACAATTGACTTGTATTAGCATGTATGAGTGCCACCACTGGCTTGCCATTGTGAGCGAAGGTGTCCCAGGTTGTCCGCGAATCAACTGTAGTGCTACACCGACCACGTGAGAGCTTTATGAGCAAGGCGTGTGCAGCTATGCGCGGAATCAATTTCACCGTCATGCAATGCACGTGCACTACACACATATATACATACATACAATCATTTGTATAGCACCGATATCCAGTACAACTGCTCAAAGGCTTTGTTTTCCCTCGATCATTGGATGTCCATCACAACGGCACATCGTATTTTCAATCTCAACTCCCTGGGGATCATACACGCCTTGCTGCCTACTAGGCGCACCGAGCTAATGTGGCTTTCCCATCCTTACGAGGTACCCATTCACAGCTGGGTGGACTGGGACACATAGTCACAGTACTTTGTCCAAGTTTACTGCACGTTGCTGGACACAAAGTCTGCACACAAAGTTGACTCCAAGGTTTTTTACACAGGTAGGCTCGATAGGGTTGTGCACCTCCAAGCACAAAGTTGACTCCAAGGATTACTAGCCTGGCTCGATCCCTCAGACAGCTCACCCAGCCTGGCGCCTCAGACAGCTCACCCACCTCGCCCCTACAGCCTACATCTGTTCTACCTTTCACAAACCAAATGGGTTCGCTCATTGCAGTGCACCGCCTACTTCTCGTAAACGTGTTCTCTGCGCCGGTCCAACTTATCCTTGTTTGCCAGTAGCTGCCTGTTGACCTGTCAAAGTTATTCTTGTGACCTGGAAATCATTGGGTAGACAGGCTTGAAAACAAGGGGTTGATGTCATGAGCATCTATCCACGTCTTTAGGGTATGGTGACCAACTATCAACCATGCTACTCACTGCTTTAAAGTTGGCCACTGTTTTGTGAATCTCAATATAATATTCCTGTTCTTTGTGTGGCAGGCTGTTGAGTCATCTGAAAAGTGACATCCTTACTTTATCAGGCTCCTGATGGTGTAAACATCTTTGGTTCTGACCTCAGGTCAAACATAATTTCAATTCTGCTACTTTTGACATTTCTGTCTTGTGGGATCGAGACAACCACAGATGTGATCTGAAGCCAGATGCCCTCTCTGCATGACCAAAGAAGCTAAGTCTGTTAGCAAGCTCACAAGCTATTGGACTTTTCAGTTGGAATTTCTACATCAAGCAATATCTACTTGTTTGTTGTTTAACACTTCAATCTGCAATATTCCAGTTAACTGACAGAGGCAGGAACAAACATGTTTGGACCAAACGAGCAAGTGATTGATATTGATAGCAATGAGTCACTGCCACCAGGATAAGATGGTAAGCGGCCATTTGAAACAAGGTGATACTAACTGTACCCAACCGATCACAATTCTGTTTGCTTTACATGACAACTAATAAAGGATCTGATAGTGTGAGGAGGGGGGAGGCATTCATTGACCCAAGACTTCTGATTGGTCAAATAATCTTGGCAAAGTACTCAACGGTCACATGTTGATTTGTCCTACCTGCGTCTAGTGTAAGCTTAAATGATATCCATCAAAAGTGCTCTCTTGGCTAATGCTTGAGAAGCACACTCACCTGGGCTGAGATTCATTGATTCCATCCCAATCTACATGATCTCTGTACATCCTACTGTAAACAAAGATCACAATCTGCCTCTCCATCAAGCCTAACAATACGGGCTCAGGTTCTCCTATATAGTCCAACATCCAGATTGATAGTTCTTGAGCCACAGAACCTATTGGGATTCAGGGTAGAGCCTTCAGATATTGTACCATGTAGGGAATCAAACCCAGGCATGACTAGTAAATACTTTAACCACTAGGCTGCCCTACTGCCCATTTTCTTTGTTTGAGAAAGAATCATACAGGATTCAATAACATATGGTTTTGCCCTGATACCACCCTGCCGTGCAGCAATCAAAAGTAGTATTTCCCTACATTATTAAATCACTGGACTTAATGGAGAGAAACATTTTCAACGAATTAGGGACAGAATATTTTTTAATTTTAAACGTTCTCATTCGCTAAACTATAACATAAACAATCAATGACCATATTTCAGTCAATACGTTTTAAAACCCCAAGAAACTGCTACTGGTAAACCATCAACCAAGTCAACCACCAGTGTCACAATCCATCAAGACTGGCATCAGAGTGACCCATTCTGACCTAGATTCCCGGAGGAGTGAGTCAGTTAATTTGTATGCCTTTTTTTTTAGCAATATTCCAGCAATATCACTGCGGGGGGACACCAGAAATTGGCTTCACACATTGTACCCAAGTGGGAAATCGAACCTGGGTCTTCGGCGTGACCAACAAATACTTTAACCACCAGACTACCCTACTGCCCATATTAGGTCTTACAGATGAAGTTAGGAGCAGACACTGATCATGCCAAATATATGCCTATCCCAATAGCAAGTGTTCTGTGTCTAAAAAGATCTTAGCAAGATATTCTTGAGACAAGGTGTTACATCCAGATTGTGTTACTTCTTTAATTTATCAGAACATACACCTTTTCTCACAAAAAAAAACACACAAAAAAACCAAGACGGCCTCAACACTATATATCACATCGACCTTGTACACATGCATTTGTGTCCATTTTCTTTTCATGCTGAAACTCTGGAGAGTTCCATAAAAAGAGATAAAAAACTAGGTGAAAGGAAAATACACTTTGAGAGATACTAATGCCATATGTAGAAAATCAAAGAAAGTGTTCTTGAATACCATAGACGTTCTACTGAGTGCCTCATCAGCCAGAGAGATTTACAGTAAGACAAGATATTTATCATGTAGCAACACAAGCTGAGATTTCACCTTGTCCACAAACAAAACCACATTGATTATAAATACAATGCAAACATGTCCACCCTAGTATGTAGTATTTGCATTATACGGAACTTGTACAGCAGAGGACTGAAGGCAGTGGATATTGATTATCCAGTCGTGAGCCTCACATAGAAGCTGACTGTGTAACAGAAGAATCATTTGTTTTTACAGTACATGATATAATAAATAAGTATATTGAATATGATAAATTTGAGTCAGTTGAGCAAATTGTTTCAAGTCAGGATGCAGGGATTTGAAATCTTTGGTGACGGGACAAACTTAATCAGCATGCACTGATCAAGTGGTAAGATCTGACCCAGCAAGCCTTGTACATATTTAAGCAGCGTTGAGTCCTTACGAGTTTTTCCTATAGCTTTTGAATCCCCAAATCCTGAAATAGGTAACTTTCAACATTACGGAATTAAGAAGGGTCCTTTGATTGAAATGCTTTACTTTGAACAGCAAAAGCATTTACTTCGAATGAGTGAGTGAGGAGGAGGAGTGGGTGGGTGGGTGGGTGGAGTGAGTGAGTGAGTGGGTGGGTGGGTGGGTGGGTGAGTGAGACACAGAGAGGAGTGAGTGGGTGGGTGGGTGGGTGGGTGGGAGGAGTGAGTGAGTGAGTGAGTGAGTGAGTGAGTGAGTGAGAGAGAGAGAGAGAGAGAGAGAGAGAGAGAGAGAGAGAGAGAGAGAGAGAGAGAGAGAGAGAGAGAGAGAGAGAGAAAGAGAGAGAGAGAGAGTGTGTGTTTTACACCACTTTTAGTAATATTCCAGCAATATCGTGGTAGGGGACACCAGAATTGGGCTTCCCACATTGTACCCATGAGGGGGAGAAAGCCAAAGCAATATGACACATATATTACAGTTCAATTTTTCAATTCATTTTTCATATATGCTTAACATTGTTATAAAAAAGATATCTTGAATTACATGTTCACTTTTGAAGACCCCAATCTGTCAGTGTGGAAATATCACTTTTGATCAATGTGATTGGGTCATTAATAACTTGGGGAATCAAACCATGGTCTTCAGCGAGATGAGTGAACACTTTAACCACGAGGCTACCCAACCGCACCCTTGAAAAGCAGAGCAAGGCGGGAAGAAAAAGTACCTGAAAAACCTGTCCTAGACCTCGCAGTATTTGTTTGCTACAAAAAACGAGGTTGGATTAGAATTGGTCCCCAACCCATGCATGCTTGAAGAGCTGCCAGGATAGTGTAGACTCAGACTCGCTGACTTGGTTGACACGTCACATATCCCAATTGTGTAGATCGATGCTCATTGTGTTGATCACTGGATTGTCTGGTCCAGACTCAAATTGATAGGATTTACCTAACTGATGTTGGAACTTTCTTCAATAGCTTGTAGAATCGCTTTAGAGATCAGTCCTAGTGGGACTTGCAGAGCTTCTTTGATGCCATATTTGTATGGGCTTGTATTTATATTTGCAGAGAGTGTTTGGCCTTCAGTAACAGTTGTGGAATCTCTTAGATGCAATCTGCTACTTTGTAAACTGGAACGTTTTACATTTCTTTATTTTTCTACAATTATATACAATTATGTTAATGAAGTCAACACTGTTAGCTGTTTGGATATTTCCTTTGGGCAAGAGGTTATTATCTCAGGATAGTCCATATTTGTATAAACTGTTCGTTGTTAAACAACACACTTGTCGCTTGTGACTAATTAAGTCTGTACAGACAAACCAATAATTGGATTGTTCGATAGTTTTTTGGCAGAAGTTGACGGATGACAAAGTAGACAGAAATGTTTTAGATTGCATCTTCTGTACTACATGGCCTGGCTTAACAAAAGCATATTTACGGTACGAAGAAGTTTGTATAAACTAAACTTTGTGTCTGCTTTAAAACCAGTGATTGATATCAGGAGCGATGATCAAACCTCTTGGTTTGTTTGTTTCTTGTTTACCGCCTCACTCAGCAATATTCCAACTATATGGTGGCATCTTTAATTTGTTTGCATCGGAAACATCCATCTTAGCTACCTAATATTGTTATTTCATCCATATTGTATTGGCATTAAGGAGCGTAATATAAACATAATGCTTGTGTATTTGAAAAGAATGGTCTTACAATGTCACATATTTTATTGTGTTCTTTGTGGATACAAGAATAACCATGGTTACACACAAACATTGCGAAGCTCCAATGGTTGAGTTCGCCCAGAGCTAATTTGTCTTGTCAGTTTTTTCCCCACATCAATGCATAAGAAGCTTGAATGGGGAAAAACAGTACAGTCGAACACCGTGGTCTCGATATTCGTGGGACCAAGAAAAAATATCGAGTTATCTGAACTTCGAGACATCCGACCAGGGCATATCATCACATATCACTATGAAAGAAAACAAAAAGTTTGTTAACTATCAGTAGTCAGTAGCGAGTACTTTGATTAAATTTCAAACTAATCAAATAACAAACAAGTGACAATATCAAAGTAGTGTTTACCGCATCCCTTTGATTCATGCCGCACCGTGTAATTTTGCTTGTTGGGACCATGAAATTATATCGAGATATCCTAATTAAGATCCTTAGTTATCAGAGTTTGAGACAATCGGTGCCCGACTGTAGTTCACTTTTCTTCACTTATTCTGTTTCACGCAATTATTATCTCCCTTGGATGTGAACAGAATAGGCAGAAAAACAAATAACTGCACTTGTAAAGTGCATAGTATTCTCAGCATGAAGGCTGTAGTAGGTTTTGAGGGGTTATAAATTAGTGGTTCTATTTGCTTCAAGAATCTCTTCAATCAAAGTTTTACTGTTCTTAAAGAGTGCTTATTGACTCATATCCCTTTCAACCATATTGTCTACAATGTGTTAATGGCTGATTGTGAGCCAAAGTGTCCTGATAGTATTGATTGCTGACTCTTACTATCATCAAATCAGCAAATCTGACCACCCGATCAAGTCAGTCGCCTCTAAAGACAATCATGGGTTGCTGGAGACAAATCCTGACCCAGATCCTCAGGGGTAGAGCGAACGATTGATGAAATCTTGCTTTATTCCTGTTATTGAACATCATGACAAAACTGTCGTATTGCTGCCTGCAGCATAAAACAGTGAGTGAGTGAGTGAGTTAGTATGGTTTTACGTAGCTTTTAGAAATATTCCGGCATGATATCATGATGAGGGACTCCAGATAAGGGCCAATGTGGGGAATCGAACCCGGGTCTTCAGCATGATGAGCTGACGCTTTAACCATTAGGCTAACCCACTGCCACAGCTTAAAACAACAGTCAGGAACTAACTGATATATATCATTCATATCATGATATGATATTAATTTTAATATTTTCAGGGACTAATCTCAGATTAATCTGGTCCTGTCCTGTAGGGTCCATATCCCAAATTTCCTAATTTGAATTAACAATATTGAAATTTCTAGGAAATTAATGATCATAGCAACAATAAATCCTACTTTGGACAATATCACAATATTTTTGCCAATGTGCCAGCCAAACACAGTTTCAAATCCTTGCATAAATCCCTCATATTGTCATTGGTTGTTATTTCAGGCATGGAAGCTGCGTTATCCTGCTTAACACATCGATGATAGAAGGGGTAACAAGACACAAGATTCTAACATCCATTTATGGACATAAATAAAAGAATGAACTTTTGAGGTTCAGCAAAGTCCAAGTCCTGGTATTTCAGCAAGCCATCTTCAATGAAAAGGCTTCAACCAGAGTACATCTACAATTTCTCCAGATCATCGTATGTGAACCCACAAATGACACTACTGCTATAATTACATGCAATATCTCAAAGAAAGTGCTGAAAATATTTGAGACTACATGCGAAAGTCTATTCCAATTGATAAAAATCTGAACAAAACAATCTTGTTAAGTGGAAGTAACATTACCTGGAAAATAGGAGATAACTTTGTTTGTTCATGTCTTTATGCTGGTTAATTCATCATCATTTGAAACCTCAGAACTAAAACTGTCAAAGGAGAAAAACGTTCAAATAGAACACTTACTTTCATAGGCAATTTATCATGTAACCAGGAAGTAATTTGGGCATGCAACGCTGGATCAGTTCAGAACCTCAAAGAATCCGACTGACACTGACTAGCTTTACCTGTCCTGCTATTGATTCCTTTAAAAAAGCAAAACTTTAATAAGGTAGTCTCTTTGTAAATGGTTTTCACTATAAGTAAGTGAAAGGTTGGAAACATCTGTTTCAAATAAGTGCCACAATTGACACATAGATACCTCTGGTTGGCCACTTCTGATTTGGAACTCCACTAGAACTGACTGTACCAGTGAAGCTTGTAGAGTCAAATTTTACTGTCAGACTTTAAACTGGCAGTTAAAACTGCAGACTGAGCCTCTCCTACATATGAGCAGACGTCAGCATAACAAGGGTAAATAACAGTGTTACTGCTCCTTCTATAGAGACAATGTCCAGCACCAGCCAGTACACGATAAATGAACCTGAGGAAGAAGAGTCGAGACTGCTGCCTCTCTACACCCTCATCCCAACTATCATCTGCATCACAGGGATGATCATCCTGCTGTCGGTGGCAACATTCTCATCATCATCTCATACATCCGTGACAAACAGCTTCAGACCGTCCACAACATGTATCTCCTCAACCTGGCAGTCACTGACCTTCTTCTGGGCATGATCAGCATGCCTTTCTATGCTGTCTACACCGTCACTGAATGGCACTGGCCCTTTGGGCAAGGATTCTGCAAGTTCTTCATGTTTGTGGACTTTGCGCTCTGCCTGGAGTCTGTCCTGCTCATCATCGTCATCAGCCTTGATCGACTAATCCTGGTCACCAAGGGTGCTGCCTATGTGTCGGAGGAAACCTTCAAGGTCGGTTACATCAAGGTGGGACTGTCCTGGGTGTTAGCCTTGTCCCTCTATGGTCCTGCAATCATTGGCTGGGACTACTGGGTCGGAGAGTCAATCGTAGAACCCGAAGATTGTGATGTTGAGTTTGCTCACAATTTCAAATTCACTCTCGTCACTTCACTGATAGAATTTTTTGTTCCGTTTTTGTCCATATCAGTTCTGAATACTTTGATATACATTAAGATCAGAAAGAGAGCAAAAATATTTGCTAAAAAACCAAACACACTTGATATCCATGCTACACCTGCATCGTCATCCATGAAGTTAAACAGTCATACAACTCAACAGTCTGAAACAACAGTCCTCAAAACTGGCCATATTTCAGAGAAACTTGAAAAGAAAAAAGTATCCAGCAATAAACATGATGAACCCAAACAGGGAAAGAAAAGCCAAACTCGGAGAGATCTGAAGGCAGCCAAAGCTCTGGCTGTTCTGGTGTTGGCTCTGGCAGTTTGCTGGGCTCCATACACCATCTCCACCATCATCATTGCCTTCTGTGACAGTTGCATCACCAGTGATGTCTACGAGTTCCTCAACTGGCTGCTGTGGTTCAAGTCCTGCATCAATCCCTTCCTCTATGCCTTGAACAGTGCTAGATTTACACACAACATCAAGAAACTACTGCAATGCAACAGAAGATGTTCATAAACCAGGGCTGGATTTAAATAATCTGATTTACCTTGCACCAGACATGAAAAAATAGCTCCACCAGACAAAGCTAGACATTTATCAATGTTGAAAGTGTGCACATAATCCTAAAGCATCCAGTTTGATCATGACAAACACCCAAAAGAGTGACAAACTACACAAAACACTGGGATTATTGGTTATTTTGTTGCTTAACGCCGCACTCCTCAATATCCCTGCTATAAGGCAGGCGATCTGTAAATAATCGAGTCTGGACCAGGCCAATCCAGTGATCACCAGCACGAGCATCGATCTACACAATATGGATACAGTGACGTGTCAACCAAATCTGCGAACATGACCACCCGATGCTGAAGGTTGCCTCTAAGACAAGCATGGGTTACTGATGTCCAATTCTGACCCGACTCTTCATGGGTCCTGTGATTATTGATCTAGTATGGTAAACATCGCTTATTGAACATGTTTACAGGTTGATGTTGTTTTGACATTTATATGCTGGACACAAATTTCTATTTTGCCATGTGATCATTACATGTAGACATAAATATTAGGATGCATTGTAAAATGTTTTATGTATCTAATTCTAGCAAGACAATGTGTGATACTCGATTCTGATTTGCTGAGAGCTCATCAAAACCGTACTTAAATGACAGTTTAAGGACCGCTAATTAAAGTGACCGATTCACCGCGTATGAATACAACGAACTCGTTGACCCTATTGTTTGTAAACAAACATGTCGGACATCGGCAATTTCTATCTCGGCAGCATATTTGGTGTTTTTGAAGCGAATGGTTTGAAGAAGAATTTCTTGACCCTTATCCCAGTGAAGAAACTACGAAGCTGGAAAATCAGTCAGCAGCGCAAAAGCGGCAGTATATTCAAAGCGGGTCCAGATCTACGTGTGTTGACGTCGACAACACATGTCGGTCCACACGTCCTAACCTGACCGCTTCCGTCCCGGCTGTAATGCCCAGTCCTTCCACTTCCACTGTCCATGTATCCCACATAAAACGTGGCATGTCAGGTCTTTTCCAAATTGGGAATAGTAGGGTGGTTATCAACAATTATTTCCGTGAATAAAGTTAGCGACCTAAACTTAGCGAAGTTCACGGCTTGCATTTTGGCAAGTCATTACAGTAGGGAGATCAATAATTCGGGCTTGAGAAATATCAAATAATTGTACTTGCTCACAGTATAAACTGTATTTTTTTTATTTATGTATGCTACTTGTTACAAATACAAGCATACTGGTTTTGAAATATAGCATTTATGTTGTTGAAAATGTCTTATTTTGTTCATTACACAACCTGTCCCTCAAGAGGACGATTCCAAGCGATTTCCAGGACAAAGGCCCCTTTGTGCCTTGTGTTCTTGCGCACCAAACAGTTCGGTTTGAAAACGCTTATCACTTGTGCTAGAATGAAGATATAGCTACTCTGTTTTCAATTTTTCGGCCCTTTATCGTTGATTTAAGACCGCTAAATGTTTAATTTAAAACCTCACGCTAACGCTAACGCGTTCGGTTTTTAAATTACATTTAGCGGTCTTAAATCAACAATAAAGGACCGCAAAATTGAAAACAGAGTAGCTTTATCTGCTAAATGAAGCCCTATACTTGAACTTTGTCCAAACAACCAACTTCATCATGTTAATCATTAATAATGTAGGTTTATTCTCACCAAGGTGAATGGAGTTTAGTGCATTATTAATGCATTTCTTCTTATTTTTATATATGTTAATAAAAGTTCAAGAACAATGCTCTTTCCTGTTTTCAACATTTGACCGGCAAATATCTTCAGTGATAACTGCAGGTGACAGGTATTTGGTACATCTGGTGCTTTGTGGTACATTTATCCCTGAACATATTTTAGTCTGTGATATGCCATGACATATGGTAATGAAAACAGTTTGTGCTTTATTTTTGTTGTCACTGTTGTGCTATTTTATCTTTCTGCTGGCTTGATTCTATAAAATGTCAGAATAAATTTGCATTTGTTGTCTCTGTCCTTCTTTATATCATTGAAATAAGATGCTTTACCCTGCTTTGCTCTCTCCATCAAGTTCTGACAAACCCTTCATAGTAAGTCAAGTCATGAAATCCTGAACACACCTTCACTTCCAAATGAGATATGAAGGCTGTATTGGCATGTGTGTCATGGGAGTTTAGGCATGTATGGGCATGGGAGAATAGGCATGTATAAGTATGGGAGTTTGGGTATTTGCAGGAATGGGGTTTGGGGCATGTATGGACATTGGAGTTTGGGCATGAATGGGTGTGGGAGTTTGGGCAAGAGTGTGCATGGGAGTTTAGGCATGTATGGGCATGTGAGAATAGGCATGGGAGAATAGGCATGTATAGGTATGGGAGTTTGGGCATTTGCAGGAATGGTTTGTGGGGAATGTATGGACATTGGAATTTAGGTCTTAATGGGTGTGGGAGTTTGGCCATGTATGGGTATGGGAGTTTGGGTATTTGCAGGGGGGTTTGGGGCATGTATGGACATTGGAGTTTGGGCATGAATGGGTGTGGGAGTTTGGCCATGTATGGCATGGTATGGGAGTTTGGGCTAGAGTGTGCATGGGAGTTTAGGCATGTATGGGCATGGGAGAATAGGCATGTTTAGATACGGGAGTTTGGGCATATGCAGGAATGGGGTTTTGGGCATGCATGGGCAATGAATGGATATGGGAGTTTGGGCATGTATGGGTATTGGAGTTTGTGAGTTTGGGCTAGTGTGAGCATGAAGTTTGGTAATTTATATGCATGTACAGGTATGGGAGTTTGGGCTAGTGTGTGCATGGGCTTTTGGGCATGTGTAGGCATGTATGGGCACGGGATTTTGTGCATGTGTTGGCATGGGAGATTTTCAGTGACTGACATCAACTATGCTGTGGAATATGATGTCATGCATCAACTAGGTTCACCAGTCTGACTACCCAATCCTTATACTTGCCTCTAACAACAAGCAGGGTTTTTTGAAGACTAACTCCAACCATCCTCTTCATCAAAATGACACAGTGTGTTAACTTACCTCAACATTGTTATTCCTATTCAAAACTGTCATCATTGACATTTATTTTATACAAAGTCACAACGTTATGCTGAGTAAATCGATGCTCATTCTGTTGATCACTAGATTGTTTTGAGACTCGACAAAGTCACATACAGTGTGTTAACTTACCTCAACAAGGCATTGTCATTGCTATTCCTATTCAAAACTGAAAAACTCATCATTAACATTTGTTTTTGAGATACAAAGTCACATACACGTTATGCTGAGTAAATCAATGCTCATTCTGTTGATCACTGGATTGTCTGGTCCAGACTCGATTATCTACAGACCACCACCATATAGCTGGAATATTGCTGAGTGCGGCGTTAAACAAAACAACAACAACAACAACAGCAAACAATAATATACATTGACATCGGTTGATATGTACATGTAGTATACAGTCACAACTTGCGGAAGCCAACTATGAGAGGTGGTATATATATCCTAAAACTATTCCAAGGTGAATACTTCCTAGTTCAGGTTACAGTTCCGGTTTCTCAACTCTGGTGTGTCTTAGCGTCAAGGTCACCCTACTCACTAGGATAACATTTACCATAGTAGAAGTGTATGAAGTCCTACCTTCCTCATAGACAACTGACAACTTCCTATTCATGAATAATTCACACTCACATTTGCACAGTTCTAATGCTCCATCATCATGGGGCGTTTGACAGATCTGTAGTTAGTTACGAGAACTTATACAGAAATATAAGGCTGAGGTACAGAAGCTCACCTTTAGAGGTCAGGAAGTGAACATTACTTATTACAATAAAACCATATAATCCAATGCTACATGCTTATTTGAGCCTTATCATTTCCCTACATATATCAAACACTTATTACCAAGTCAAAAGCCAGTCATATCTCTAACATATCAATGACTGATACAATTTCAACATCATATTTAATCAAATTCCTGTTTGTTTATTGGAATAATGCTCCTTAATGCTGCAATATTCCAGCTACATGACCACCATCTGTAAATAACTGATTGTGGACCCTCCATTTTGATCTTTTTAGTTAAACCTGTGAGTGAAGGAGTGAGCGAGTATAGCTTTATGCTGCTTTAAGCAATATTCCAGCAATATCATGGTATGGACACCAGAAATGGGCTTCACACATTGTACTCATGTGGGGAATCGAACACAGGCCTTTTGTGTAACAAGCGAACGCTTTAACCACTAGGCTACCCCACCGCCCCTTAAACCTATGACACACAGTATGCCTTTATTCCATGGAAGTCAAGAATAAGAGAGACTGAAATGCTGTGTTTTGAAATATTCCAGCGGTATCACATTTAGGGACAACTGAATGAACAAAGTGTACCACTAGGCTACACTACCACCATAACAAAGTACATAAGTAATGGGACAAGTATCGATTCCAATACCTTAAATGACCTGAACATCTACAACCACTCCGATAAATAGATGTAGTTAGCTTTACTTAAAAATAGGTTGAAACTAACAGCTTATCCACTTATGTTCTTCTATGTATATATGTTCCCAACATTCCAACACACAAGCATTTAATCTAACCATTCATCTTTGGTGTCTTATTCCCTTTGTTCTCTCAGGTTCCCATGCTCAACTAAGCATTTAATCTAACCCATCTTTGGTGACCCTCTCTCAGGTTCTCATGCTCAACTCCAGTGATAAATGCCCGGTCAAATAGGGGCCTGTAGGCGTGACTACCTGACCATGGAAAACCGATGTTGCATGTCACACAAAAAAGTGACATTTATGATAATAATAACACAAAATTACAAAGTCATTGATAGTTGTACAAATTATTGAATGACATGAATGCAAATTAAAACGATAAATCAAATGGTCCAATTTGGACCAAAATGTGAGTTGAGTGACATTGGACAATTTTTTACAGTGAATTTCCCGTATGTGCATATTTTTAAGAAAGGCAAATTTAGTGTTTCCCTGGCAGATTATTCATTGTAGATCCAAGATATAAAAGTAATTTTGTAAAAAGGTACACAAATGCTTCATAACTCTGAGTGACTTAATATTTAACGTCACATCAGCAATGTTTCAGCAATAGTGACAAATTTAACTCTTTGAGGGGTGGTTGTCACGCTGAAGATCTGGGTTCAATCCCCCACATGGATACAATGTGTGAAGCCCATTTCAGGTGACCTATTGTGATATTGCTGGAATATTGCTAAAAGCGGTGTAAAATCATACTCACTCACACACTCTTAACACTTTAAAAATGTTTACTTTAATTGAAACTACACAAAGCCATCTCATGTACAATGAAGCTGCAGGTGTGAGTCTCATGAATCTTGGTGGCCTTTCTCCCTTCATGAGGGATGTCATCTGGTGTGGCTCTGCCCTAAGCTATGTGCAGGCCACCAGATGCATCAATCATGCTCGGCCATGAAGGAGGAGGTATGTGCCACTGATGTACTGTCTGTTGTGCAGCTGCTCATAAACTCAACTCAGGGTTTGAGTTCAAGGCGACATTTGTGATAAATATTCACTGCCACTACCAGTTTGCATGACATCCACA
Organism: Haliotis rubra; assembly: GCF_003918875.1. Classification (NCBI taxonomy): domain Eukaryota; kingdom Metazoa; phylum Mollusca; class Gastropoda; order Lepetellida; family Haliotidae; genus Haliotis; species Haliotis rubra. The sequence continues at coordinate 747,738 of NW_025766259.1, forward strand.
ACTTTCCTCAGAAACAGGCGTTATGAACCATTTTGACCCTACAACATCACTTAACAGCTGAACACATGCGTTACAACTTGTGAAACACAGTGTGCTATGTCTCCAGCATTGTTTGTTGTTTTATACCACTCAACAACATTCCAGCTACATGAAAGGGATCTGTAAACAATCATGTTTCATGCAATGCCACTACACTGTAGCTCACCCGTATTGTCAACGAAGACAGCCACTAAACACACATTGCTATCAGCATTGAATTCAAATGTTTTATTCACAAATACCAAGTGAGTGAGTTTCATTTTACGCTGCTTTTAGCAATATTCCAGCAATATAACGGTGGGCTTCACACATTGTAACCATGTGGGGAATCGAACCCAATGCGCGAACACTTTAACCACTAGGCTACCCCACCCCACCCACAAATACCAAGGTTTAAGAAGCCAAATATTCATTCTAATCAACTACAAGACAGCCTAGAGGTTAAAGCATCCACTCGTCATGCTGAAGATCTGGGTTCGATTCCCCATATGGGCACAATGTGTGAAGCCAATTTCTGGGTCCCCCGTCATGATAATGCTGGAATATTGCTAAAACTAAACTCACTCACTCACTCAACTACACATTTTAACATGATTTTACATCATCCGTGTACTTACCCATCAGCTAGCTTAACAGTGGCAGCGTCCGCCTCACTCTTCTCAGTCTCCTCTGATTGGTTGTCAGGTGAAAGGGGGGACTTTGATTGGTCATTTCTTGGAGAAGTTTCTGGAGTTGATTCCTCTTGGCTTCCGGCCTAGACGACATAGAGAGACACTCTCAAGTATAATTGGTACATTCCATTGATACTAATATTAATTATCTGGGGGCGCGGTGGGCGAACTGGCTAAAGCGCCAGGCTAGTGATCCAGCGAGCTTGAGGTGACGGGATCGAGCCCACCTGTGACCGGGTGTAAAAAACCTTGGAGTCAACTTTGTGTGCAGACTCTTTCAGTGTTGTCACAACCCCTAGTGTACAGTACACAACCCTGTGCACTTAAAAGAACCCACGAATCCGTTGGTATATGACCAGATGGTGGCCACATGAATACGTGCAAACACCCAGTTGCGGGTACAGCAACGTGCAGTAAACATGGACAAAGTACTGTGACTATGTGTCCCAGTCCACCCAGCTGTAAAATGGGTACCTCGTAAGGATGGGAATGCCACAATAACTCGGTGCGCCTAGTGGCTGCAAGAGTTGTATGCTCCCCAGGGAGTTGAGATTGACAATACGATGTGCCGTTGAGATTGACATCCAGTGAACGAGGGAAAAAAAACTTTAGCGCCTAGAGAAATTGCCTTGCAGTTTGATTTGTGCGCTATACAAGAACACTTATTATTATTATTTATTATTATCTTCTGATTGTCCTGTAATAAATGAGATAATTCTTTGGTTTCACATTACGTTTTAACTCGCTGTTCGCTGTGCGCATGCGCAGAGCGTGTGAAAAATATCCAATGGCATGCTTCCGGTTTGGTCGTATGTTTATCGATAGTGTAAATGTACGCTAAGTAAAAGTTGTTATGAAAATTATTTACGTTGTGACAACTGTTCATAGCTGAGTGAGTGAGTGAGTGAGTTTAGTTTTACGCCGCACTCGGCAATATTCCAGCTATATGACGGCGGTCTGTAAATAATCGGATCTGGACCTGACAATCCAGGGATCAACAGCATGAACATCAATCTACGCAATTGGGATGCGATGACATGTGTCAACCCAGTCAGCGAGCCTGACCACCCGATCCCGTTAGTCGCCTCTTACGACAAGCATGGGTTACTGAAGGTTCATTCTAACCCGGACCTTCACGGGTCATAGCTGAGTACATACTTCCATTTGCCTATGCTTTTCAATAATTGATGTCCTATTTTGGTTGCAACTCCATCAGAGACGTGTTTGTTTAGTTGTGAGAAGGGGATCTGCGGGAAGGACGGTGGTGGTGAGATGTCTTTATACAAGAGCTTGTTAACATAACTTAAGCTATTTATTTAAGTAATCCCGGCCTCTGTTTCATAAATCAACTTGGATCAGTTGTATTCGACATAAAACTATATATTTGTTTTGATTTTTGTTTTCTTTGGAGTGTTTACGCTATCGATAATACGACCAAACCGGAAGCATGCCGGTGGATAGTTTTCACACGTTCTGCGCATGCGCATAGCGAGTTGAAACATAATGTGAAACCAACGAATTAGTTGATAAACATTCTGTGTTGAGATAGATGACTTGAAGATTAACTAGCCCAACTTTCAAGCTCTGTTTGTCTTCAAAACTTATCCCTAGTGGTATTCCCATGTAGACAAGTGATTATCTCCCCTTGCTATGACATCACAGCGCGCAACTTGGAATAACTATGACTTAGTTTAAAATTTCATTTCCATTTCTGTTTCCCTTTGAAGATTTCTTGCCTGCACAAAAAATATTGCAACATATTCCTGGAATATTGCAGTAACACTAACTTTTCATTTTGTAAAATCATATAAATAATTATTTTGAAAAGCTGAGAATGAAAATAGTTACTATCTAGTAAATATAGGTTTCAGTAGTAATTCAGCTGATATATCTTTTCAAACACAGGGTTTTATTTGATACCCCATGATTGACCAATCAGAATCAAGCAATTTCCTAATTCATAGTGGAATGTTATCGAATTTGAAGTCAGCAATATTTCAGCTACATGGATGTGACCTGTAAATAATCTGGTAAATCATAGACAAAATACATGAACAGTATGAGATTCAGACCCCGGATCCGAAATAAATGTCAGAGGCACCCAAATTAAACGCAGAAAATGTTTGAATTAATAAAATGCATATTAGAACCATTTCGTCAATATTTGGCAAAATTTTCATAAACGTAAATGATCATAACTTACTGTCAACAGTGATCAAGCCCCATTTCTTGAAGCAAACTTAAGTTTTTACTCAAATTTCAAACTGAGTTTGAGTTTTCTAAAATATTCCATTTCTCAAAAGAATCTCAACTCAAACTCAATTGAGATTTGATTTGAGATCTCGCTGAATAATTTTTGTCCATGTTGTACGCAACATGAAGTGGCCGTAACCTCCGTTTCTACCTTGAATATGTTATCCCATGTACATCATTTTGGAGGAAAATAATTACAATTCAATTTGAGTTGTTGAAAACCAGTAAAACAAATCAAAGTATAATTGTGTAAATTGATTAGTTTGGTTTGTTTAATGACGGACTTAGCAATATTCCAGCTATATGGCAGCGGTCTGGACCTGACAATCCAGTGATCAACAGCATGAGTATTGATCCACGCAATTGGGATACAATGACAAGTCAGTGAGCCTGACAACCCGATCCCGTTAGTCGGCCTCTGAAGACAAACATGGGTTGCTGAAAACCAATTCTAACACAGACCTTTACAGGTCCATTGCAAATAAATTGTCTAAGCTGATGTAATGTTTGCTGCTGTCATCGATGTTAGAATGCATATCATGGTGTAAGACATCAGATACAGGCTTCTCCCTGATGTGTAAGTGATTCAACCACTAACTACTTCATGGTAAACACAACGAAGATGTTTTTCCAAATTCTCAACAAGGCCGACCAATTATACAGACTATTGATGTCTGGTTGAGTGTATTTTTTCAAATTTACCAGTATCACACAGACACTACCATGCGTAGTGCATTGATTGGCCATTGATTAGCCATTTGAGCAACTGCAGTATCTGAGTTTGATGACAGACAGGTGGGTGTGCTTCATCTTCCCACATGTCACCAATAGGTACTGAACAAACACTGAAACCATTAGCAGATGGCCCGGAGAAGTCATCCATCTTTCACAACAAACATCTTCAGAAATGTCCAACCTGGGATCTCCTTTAGTATGGCTTGTAGTTTTCCAATATTTCAGCTTTTAAAGATTGCTGTCTGTAAATAACTGAGTCTGTATAAGTGAGTGAGTGAAGTGTTGCACCGCTTTTAGCAATATTTCAACAATATCACGGTAGGGTACACCAGAAATGGGTTTCACACATTGTATCCATGTTGGGAATCGAACCCAGGTCTTTGGGATGACGATCGAATGCTTCAACCATCCCAATCTACCCCATCGCCCCGAGTCTCGATGAGACAATCCAGTGATTGATATCATGAGCATCGATCCAGGCAGTTATCTGACAGTGGCATCACTGCATCAGCTTATACTCATAGAATAGTACTTCTTGTTTCAGTTATTGTCAGTAGGCATTTTAAACAACTGTATGTTCAGTTATAGGTTTCTATGTGAAATGTTGCAGGTTAAAGGATGGATGACATTTTTTGTGCAAAAAACAGACAAGAAATCTGCAAAGAGAATGTTTTAGGGTGAGTATGGGTTTACACCGCTTATTCCAGTATTCCAGCAGTATTCCAGCAAAATCTCGGCGGGGTACACCAGACATGGGCTTCACACATTGTACCCATGAGAAGAATCAAACCCGGGTCTTTGGCGTGATGAGCGAACTTAAATTATGAAATGCACCCTTTAGTATAATAAGAGGTGATCCTTAGCAAACATTGAGTAGTACATGATTTTTAGGCAACTGAAGGTCAAGGCATCAATATGGTTAGTTTGATTTGGGTTGCTTTAAGTAACGTTGAGCTGGTGCTGTCTGCTCTGGAGCACATACATACTTTCACCAAAATTCATGTAAACTATGTTGAATGAAATCTTGAAACTTGAAATTTTTATAAAACAGATAAAAAAGTAAGTCATGATATACAACAATTTTACAACAGATTGCGTAATCACAGGATGAACTTGATTATTTAAGTATGGATTTGTTCACGCTATTCCAGAACTTTATGCTCATGGTAATGTGTTTGCATTGGAGAAATAAACATAAAATTCATTGCATGTGCAATTTATCCAAAATCTATAATTTCCAGCAGATTAATAACACAAGAAAAGAAAATGGCCTTGACTAAATGCAAAATATACAGTTATGTCCAAGGTGTAATGAATCTGGGTAAGTTCATTTACATGTGCATGTTATCTCTATGTACATGGTTTATCGGGATCATGTTGTGAATCATGCAGACATGTGTGTATTTTATAATTGTGTAACAGCTCCTTCATTGCGTAAGTGAATATCGAGTCCATGTTTAACAGGATACTGGTTCATTTTCCAGGACACTATCAGACTATCATCTAATGTGTGCTAATATTTTTTGGTCCCGAGAAACTGAAAGACAATATTTTAGGCACTTCACATACTATTTTCATTTTATATCTATTACTGTTCTATATTTCTGTGAGACACTTTAATATAGGATACAACTGAAATATTGCTCACTGGGCAAACCAATGACCTCTTTATGTAACTGTTCCTACACTGTGCTTTAGGCAATGTCAAATATTCACTTCACGTGACAATTTCTACATTAAGCTTCAGAGAATGAAAAATATTCACATTATGTAACAGTTTCTTCATTGAGATTTGGGCAATGTCAAATATTCACTTTATGTCACAGTGTCTACATTAAGCTTCAGAGAATGAAAAATATGCACTTTACGTAACAGTTTCTAGATTGAGCTTTAAAGCATGTAAAATATTCACTTTACATAAGAGTTTCTACACTGACCTCAAAGAACATAAAATATTCACTTTATGTAACTGGTCCTACACTGGACTTTAGAGAATGTAAAATTTTTACTTTATGTAACATTTTCTACATAGAGTCATGAAGAGTGTAAAAAGGGCCAATTACATGCATTGTTAGTAACTGTTAGTAAATGTACCTTTGGATCAGTGATTGAAATTATTTTCAAACTCAACCAGACAGTCGGGCAGGTGACCAATAAATGTTGCCTGTTCGTCTTGAAAGTTGCCTGGCCGCACTTTTGGTGGAGATTTTTTTCAGGCAGCCCGACATGACGGCAGGCTGTTATTTCGATCACTGCTCTGGATTATGGTTGCCTTTCAAACTAAGTCACAGTTATCCCTTGTGGTATTCCTATGTAAGCAAGAGATTATCTCCCCTTGCTGTGACATCACAGTGCAACTTGGAATAACTACGACTTAGTTTAAAATTTCATTTCCATTTCTGTATGTCTCAGTGGTACCCACAGATAAAAGGCAACCATAATCCAGAGGGAACGTTAATGACATTATTTATTCACTTTATTTAACTGTTCATCCTAGAGCTTGTATAGTGGCAAGTAGAAAATATTTATACTTATTAAATGTATGTGCATTACCAACCATGATAACATGCTGATTTGTTTCCTAAAAGTAAAACAGATTGTGGCTTACATACAGTGTTTGTGATGTTTTTAGGGATGCATTTTGTTAGATTTCTGCCCCCTCCCCATCTCTACTGAAGTTACAACCCAATGCTGGATCCCGCCCTGACAAATACATGTCTTCGTACCTCTTCTTGTACAACATTTAGGTCCATGCTGATATGTCGGCTCAGCGTGTGTTGGACGGGGCTCTCACACTCAGACTTGTTCAACTTGGACAAGTCAGGCTCGGAGGCTGTGCGCATCAACTGCAGAAACATAGAGTTTACTTTCAGCGTCTTTTAACAGTATTTAGATGTTCTTCACATCATCTTATGATCAAGAAGGGTTGATATTATAATATTCCAAGAGATGGTGTAATTTTTTTACATCAAATGTAACTGAAGATGAATTCCAGTTTTTGTTGGTATATCATTATTACAATGATTTAGGGACAAAATATCTACCACAATATTACCATTCATATCCTAATACATGTAAATTTAATTTGTTATGAACATAATAATACAAGAAATATTCACAAATTTGCTATGTATATCCACCATGGTTTTGTATATGGAAACAACCATCTGCAAACATTTTGATTGGTTTGTTTGTTGTTTAATGCCGCACTCAGCAATATTCCAGCTATATGGCGGTGGTCTGTAAATAATCAAGTCTGGACCAGACAATCAAGTGATTAACATGAGCATCGATCTACGTAACTGGGATATGATGACATGTGTCAACCAAGTCAGCGAGTCTTTCAATGTATGTTTATTCCTTCTTTACTTGGTCAGTTGTAAATGAGGAAATCTACACACCCCAATATCTCGGAGGTCAAACTGGCCTGTTGTTATCCCCTTGGTCACCAGCTTGTTTTTATCACCACTGAAACACAATCACACAAATAAAGGATTAAGTAGTGACAGCAAGTAACTAGACCTCCATTGGATCACAAGAATCATTTTCAAACTTCCAGTTGGATAATAAAGTATGATCTGATCTCTGATCTGATCTGATCTGATCTGATCTGATCTCTGATCTGATCTGATCTGATCATGTATGTTTGGATGATCTCAAACCAGAGGAGGCAGTTTCCCTCATAGTTTAACTGTCTAGCATCTGAGGTGAAGAGCTTACCACTGCCTACAACCTGAGCAGCTCGAGTGGCACTGCCCCACAAACGGTTCAACCCTTCCCCCAACTGCAGAGTTCAACACAGCCTCCGAACTCCACACTGCTTCTTAGCAACAGAGCTTAACACTGCCACCCTGCTGAATAGTTCAACACTCCCTTCCAGCTGCAGGGCTAACCTTATTGCTCAACCACTTGAGTTCAACAGTATCTAGCAACACGGATGTCTTCTGGTAGAAATAACTGTACTATGACATCATGTAGCATGTTTTCCAGAACACTTCATACACCCTAACCTTCTCCATGCAATACCTGTCCTGAGTATCCAACTCACCTTCCACCCATGTTCTCAACAAGCACCTGCTTCTTCTTCTCCTTGTCCCCTGCTCCCTCTTCCTCCTCCTCTTCCTCCTCCAGCTCCACCTTGTCAAACAGGCTGCCTGCCCCCTGACTTCGCACAATGTCAGGACCAGTCACTGGTGGGATAAACATCTCCATCATCAAAACATCCAATACAAACAGCCAACACCTTCCGAAACCAGAGTATAACATCAACTTGATTGTCCATTTTGTCATATCATCTGACATACACTATCATTCCAGGTTATACATCCGTTCTTTGGAAAAGAGCAACATGCTTATTTTGACAAACAGAGTTGCAAACACAAACATGCATCATAAATAATAATAATCAGTCTAAGTAAACTTAGGATCAGTATTAGTCGTTACACTGCTATACTGAGTCTAACAAAATCTTGTGGAAGGCGAAGCATCAGCTGACCTTTTCAAAAACAATCAGAACACACCTTGATAGAAAGCTGACATTCGCACATACCTTTTGAACTTTTACCTCAAAATGTTTTGTACCTGAGCGATTCGAATGCTATTTTCCGTGCGAGGCTTCCGAGTGATGCACATAGAGCACGCCACAACAGTGAGTAAACAGTCGCTGAGAATAGAGTTTTGTCAGTATTCAAGGATGTCAGCTTGGGGAAATATCAGCTAATGATAGCCATGTCAACAGAAACCCAAAAGCGTATATTCTGCAGGTCACATATCTGTGTTTTAAGCGGGTTTTCATTTGTAATGAGATCAGTGTTGGCGACCGGGGAAGAGAAAATCCATTTTGTAAGTCCTGCCAAACCCTAAATAGTATCCGTTGTCTGATTGGTTAAATCCGTTCGGCCGTCTCACGTTTGATTGGACGGTCATAGGTCGCTCAAAGGTTACCTGATGCAACCTTACACATGGTTTTGTTAAACTCAGTATAGCAGTGTAACGAATAATACTGAGCCTAAGTTTACTTAGACAGAATAATAATGACTGTATAATCAAAGAAATGACGAATAAGCAATAGGGATAGATACAACAAAACACATAATAACTCATAGAAAATATGTTACAGTGTAAGCAAAACATAAGTAATAATAACGGAAAGATGTTGAGGTTAGTAAGCATACAAAGTTTTGCATATTTTGACTCTAACCATAATATTAGGTGCCATTAAAACTATACAGGTAATGCTATATAGCCAAACACCTATAACAACTGTGAATGAGTGAGTAAATGCTGTTTATCCAGCAGTCAGCAATATTCCAGCTTTAAAAATTATATCTATAGACGTGCCATGGATCGGGTGAGAAAGTCATTACAAGTCACGGCTGATAAATCAGGAGATTAACCTGCAAACTGTATATTGCTTGCTACAGCTGAAATTCATAATACTGGTGCTATGTTGACAAGACAAACGGTGGTCAACAGTATGAGCATCAATCCATGCTATTAGGTCACAATAATGACAATCAGGGCACACATCGCAACCACCTGTTTCTCTATTCTGTTCTAAGCAAACAGTACAATTGACAAATCCTGAAAACCACCTGAATCTTTGCAGTCTGAATGGTCACCTGCGCATCTAGATTTAAATTACACTGCAGGGTTACTCGAAGTGAGACAAATGGAAGCAATATTACTTGTTGTTATGTTTTCGTTATCAAATTACTTTAATGAATTCATGAATTACTCATCTAGTTGTAAGCAATGGTAAATGCACGAAGTAATAACATGGAAAATACACATTGTATATAGAACTGAGTTAGTGAGTGAGTGAGTGAGTGAGTGAGTGGTTAGTTTAGAGCAAATGTGATCACTATAAATACCCTGTGTATAGTCATGTGTATTGACACTAGTGTTGGGAACTGGTTAAAATCTCATAATTGATGATTGGTTCATTACCACCGATCAATCATCGAAAATAATTGGTTAGCGTCATTTATGAAATTTGTTAATGCACAAAAAAATAAGGAAAAAAACCATGTAGTTATTTTGGGGGGTTTGGGCAAAATTTCACATCTCTAAAGGATGACTAGTATGTTAGGAACATAAATTTCTTGGTGTCTTTAAGATAAATTCAATCATGACTTGGAACGAGCTTATCAGAGCTCCAGATAAGAGCTGTACCCACTGTATTTGGGTATTATGAATGTTGAGTATTTCATTTTCCGTTACCCACTGCTTTCAAATATGTGGGTATTTCAGTGATTTATAATGTCATTGAGTAAGTTTATGAAATGTAACAGAACTGATTTCATAAAAAAAACCAACCTTGTGATACCAAAATATTGTTGTGGAAAACAAGTGTTCCAGAATTGTTTGTAATTATTTTTCAATGATTATTGAAAGCGATTTTACCCAAATACGCAGCTTATCTGGGCCTCTGCTTATAATGCTTATGAAATGTAACAGACAAAACCAACCGAAAATATTGTTGATGAAAACAAGGGTTCCAGAATTGTTTGTGTTCATTATGATGAAAACGTGATCGACCAATCTTCGATTATTTCAATTAATTGGATCACCACTAATTGACACTAAACTAAACTAACAAAGTTTAAGGCATTGTGAAGCCTTGCCAAGGGCATTCTGAATAAATAGGCAAAGACTTTATGCAGGGCAATAGTGAAGCCTGGACAAGGGTACTGTGAATAGCACTGATACTGACATTATGTGCAGCATTTTGAAGCCTCCTGTAGGCCATGAAGAGACAAGGTGACAGTGAGCACGATGAGTTAGTGTTGTTGAATTTGACAATCAAAATAACGACATTATAGTCCGTTTTGGGTCAAATGAGAACAATGAATGATTAAATAACTCGAAATAGGGCTAAGTGCACAAAATATAAATAAGACACAGAAAAAGTTGTTTAAGAAACAGTCATGTAATATTGTGCTATTTTCACGCTTCACTGCGAGGTATGACAAGTGGCTGGTGGAACAGTGCTGGCACGCACTTCAGGTGCAACTCAGCACAGCCAGGTGAGATGATCCCTACTAGTCAGGAAACAGCCGGCGCTCTTCCACCAGCGGTTTATCACCCCTCGGTGTGACGCGTGAAAATACTGACTGACTGAGTTTGGTTTTACGCCCCTTTTAGCAATAATCCAGCAACATCACGGCGGGGAACACCAGAAATGGGCTTCACACATTGTACCCATGTGGGGAATCGAACCCGGGTCTTCGATGCATGAAAATAGGACAATATTACATGATGGTTTCTTTTTCCGTGATCGATCATAAAATGTCAGATTTCAGATCCTGTTGGGTACAGAGGATTTAGGACCATGTATCTTATTTATGTTTTGTGCATTTATCCCTATTTCGAATTATTTAATCATTCATCATTCTCATTTGAACCCAAATGCACTATAGTTGAAACTGTTAGTACGAAGATAATTTATGAAGCCAGTGTAACCAGAGTTATGTTGTGAGTGTCAAGCCAGTATCATGCAGTATCTGCCACACACAGAGACAATGCTGACCAAATAGTTCCTCGGGCAGATCTGGTTTAGGTAGAAGCCTAGGTTTAGGAAAGACATCAGCAGCTTGGTGAGCAATACCAGATTTCTCCTCCACTCTGACATCCTGGAGTTCCTCCACCTTCTCCTTAACCTCCTCTTCAATCTCCTCCACCTCCAGATTCTCATCGGTAACCTTCACCTTATCATCACGAACACTGGGCTCAATATTAGCTTGTTTCACCTCTTCGGATTGGCCAACATTCTCTTCATCATTCTCATCAATGACCTCTGCAATTTCATTGGATGAAAGTTTTCCTTCCTGACCAATCATATCTGATTCCTGGGAGGACTGTGTGGCTGAAGGATGTGCAATGTGTGAGAGTGCATCATCTATGAATTCTACATCACACATAGAAGAGAAGGGTCACTACTTGTGCATTATATTTACACACAACAAGATTTGCAAATTCTTTCTTAGTGGGAACATTGGTATTTCTTTAAGTCAAAACAAACGAGCAAAGATTATTCATGATCTTCCATATTAAATAAATGAGAAAAGAAATAAGCTTGGTGTTTTTATTAATTACCGATGTTATATTCAGTACTGGACATTTTTGGGGGACCCTATTTTATATTCTAGGACTCCTAAAAGTTTTTAATTCCCAGGACCACCAAAATAATTAACGCATCTGAATATCTCATTTAATTTGTATACGACAGCATTTAGGCACAGACTTAGTTAATAGTATCTATATTGCTTCCCATATCTGTACTGAATAATACTTTCATATAAATCATATTCATACAGTCACGATGCTTTAGTGTTATTGCAGACTACAGTTCATAGGAGGCGAGGTGAGGTGAAATTGGGTTTAACGTCGTGCCTGAGAATATTTCGCTCATATGACGACGTGCATGCGTGTTTATGTGTATGTGCGGCTGCTTGTACTAGCCCAGACTGAAGCTGGTTTTATAGTGCTAGCCCACTGAGATACCATGCCGCAGTGAAGCATGAATACCCCACTCAGACACATTATACTGACTCCAAGCCGACCAGTCCTTGTTGTACCCATTAATGCCGAGCGCCAGGCAGGGACCAACAAGTACCATATTTTAACTTTTTTTGGTATGACGAGGACGGGGATCGAACCTGCGACCTTCCGCTATCCGGGCGGACGCTCTAACCACTACACCACGGAGGCGGTACGGTTCATAGGAACTGATGCCTAGCTGGATACATTTTCTTCATCAAGTGGTATCACCTAATATCCAGGCATCACCTTGAAGTGAATAAGTGAGTGAGTTTAGTTTTACGCCGCACTAAGCAATATTCCAGCTATATGGTGGTGGTTTGTAATTAATCGAGTCTGCACCAGACAATCCAGTGATCAACATCATGAGCATTGTTCTACACAATTGGGATACCATGACATATGTCAGTTAAGTCTGTGAGCCTGACCACCTGATCCCGTTAGTCTAACGGATCCAATTCTAACCCGGATCTTCATGGGTCTCACCTCGAAGTTAGCTGTTGGGTTTTATGTTGCTTTTAGCAATATTACAGCAATATCATGACACAAGATATGAGCGAACAAGTTACCTACAGACCCTATCATCATGAAAGTGCAAGAAGAATTTTGTAGACTACAAGGATGAAGCATGCATGCATGGGTTACATAAAGTAAAAGAAGAAAATGATAAGACAGCAATAAGGCCACACAAAAAAGATTTGTTTGTAAGAGTGAAAGACTTCAGTTTAACAGTATTCTTAGCAATATTGGACACATGAAAAAGGCATTGTACAAATAAGGATAAGTAAACTAGGGTGTTAAGCATGACAAACTTTCACTTAAACCACTGGGCTACCCCACTGCACCATCATTGAATGAATTACTGCTACCTTTTCCTAAAATGTTTGTAGCTGATATTTCATAATTTTGAGGCTAAAGCGAAACAATTAAACTACACATTTTATTCATATTTTTATTTACTGTCTTTCTGGAGAAAAACCCAAGTTGCTAGGTGAAAAAATAAAGCAATATATTTTTATAAACAAGTCTTTGCAATATTCAGCTATATAAAAGTGAACAGTAAATTATTGAGTCTGGACCAGACGAACTGGTGATTGACATTATGAGCAACTACCCACGTATGCAATTAACCAAGGCACCTAGTCTGACAACACAAGCTGTTTCTGGGAACAATTCTAAACTTGAATTAATTTCTGTTATTCAAAATGTCATCTGAATACATTCTTGTATGTGCACTTTAACCCATTCCTGATGTTCTGGCAGTTTAACATAAAAAATCATACACAACTGTTCGTGGTAAATGTGCATCTTTGCACTTAGTCAAATGAAAAATGCTTTCAAAATGTTATATTTTCTACTTTTTTCCTCTTTAAAGTGTTGGCAGATTGATAATTCTATTCCAAAAGTATCAGATCAATAAGATGTGTTAGTTAGGCAAACCAATCAATTTGTTGTGACCTTCAGACATGTAATATAGCTACTTATGACAGGATTACATAAGATACTGTCAACAGCTAGGCAAACATACACAGCTCACATACACCATTATTTCTGGGTACATATGGGTTTATGCAAATTTTGAAATACCAAAGAACCAATACAATAACACTTAACAAATTGTTTTCCCAACTTGAGATAAGCATAGTGAAAATGATTCTGTTTATAGTAAGTCTTTGCTTCACTGGAGGCTACACAATTCTTAGACCTTAGACAGGAACCCTCTCATAAAACAAAATTTATTGCAAAGCACAATAGTTTTCAGATGATAAATACAAAATAAAAAGAAATTCTCAACCATCAGTGATCATGTAGATACGCAAATGGTAAACACACTTTCATAACAACATCACTCTTGCAGATCTGCAGATCTCAAAACACACTTAGAAAAACCACATCGCTCTTAACGTTCTGCAGATCTCAAAACACACTCTCATCTCATCAATCATGAAGATCTGCAGACTGCAAAACACACTTTCATCACATCACTCTTGAAGATCTGCAGATCGCAAAAAAGACTTTCATCACCACATCACTCTTGAAGATCTGCAGACTGCAAAACACACTTTCATCACATCACTCTTGAAGATCTGCAGATCGCAAAAAAGACTTTCATCACCACATCACTCTTGAAGATCTGCAGACTGCAAAACACACTTTCATCACATCACTCTTGAAGATCTGCAGATTGCAAAACACACTTTCAACACATCAGTCATGAAGATCTGCAGATCACAAAACACACTTTCATAACCACTGAAAACAAAAATCTACAGATCCCAAAATAGACTTCCATCACTACATCACTCTTGAAGATCTGCAGACTGCAAAACACACTTCATCACCACATCAGTCATGAAGATCTGTAGATCACAAAACACACCTTCATAACCACCCTGATAACAAAAATCTACAGATCTCCAAACACGCTTTCTGAGCCACATAATCATGAAGATCTGCAGATCGCAAAACACACCCTCATAATCACAGTGATAACAAAAATCTACAGATCTCCAAACACGCTGAGGCACAGACATCCACTTACAAGTTTTGTCAGCAGTATCAGCATCTACACCTTTGGCAGCTTTGGCCATGGCAGCATCATCAGCAGCTTTAATTGTAATGGTTCCTTTCTGTATTGGAGTCTTGGAGATGGTTATGGTGGCACCCACCCCTGATGCAATGGGGGGTACTACAGGAGACGGGGAGGGTGGCGCTGGGGACTCTGAACCCTGAGAGCTGGTGCTGCCACCTACAGTATGACAATAAGAGTGCTTTGTTTCAAGGTCAATTAATCTGATTGTGTCAGTTAACAACACAAAGCCAGGAATCTGTCATCCTATTGATCAAAAACGTGAGTGAGTATGGTTTTACACCGCTTTAAGCATGTTCCAGCAATATAACGGCCTGGGAAACTAGAAATGGACTTCACACATCGTACCCATGTGGAGAATCAAACCTGGGTCTTAAGTGTGACAAGCGGACACTTTAACCATTAGGCTACCACCCTCCTATCGATGGAGGTGTCATAAGATGTTTTAGCAATTTAGACAAGAGTATCAATACAAATCTTATACATTTAATTCTTCAGTTACACAACAGAGATTATCAATTATCAAAAATTGTGCCACATTTGGACAGGCAGGGGGCGTAAGAATTCTGTCAGAGATAGACAAATACTTTATTAACTCACACAGGAGTGGCGGGACAAATTCTGTTATAATATATAACAAGTTTTATGGATAACAACTTCTTTATTTTCGTGAGTGCGACGTTTCGATACAGATTCTTGTACCGTTGTCAAGCAAGAGTGATACATGAAGTGTAGGAGCTGCATATATATACTGTATATAACAATGAAACAACATAATAGACAAAGGAAACAACATAATTGCCATGATTGGCTAAGCAGTAAGCTGATGAAGCCAGTAAGTACATAAAGGATAGTGAATGGAAGCCAGAGATGTAGTTACAATGAGATGTTTGTACAATGGATGGCGATGTTTATACAATAGACTGGGCTTGGTGGAGGAGTGGATCATAAGCAGATGGAATGAAGTATCCTTGGTCACGGTTGATGGTAGGCTTGTGGCGTTTGATGTGAATGGCTTCTGTGAGCTTGCGTTTAGTGAAGTCCGTTTGGTTGTTGGCGAGAATGGTGATGTCGGACCACTCTATTTGATGATTGGGGTTGGCTTTGTACGGATCAATACATCCACTACAACTCCAACCACCCCCCTAAAGTCAAGACCGGCGTCATCTCTACATTGACCAGAAGAGCCAAAAACATCTGCTCAACAAACCTACAGGAAGAAATTGAACACCTGAGGAAAGTCTTTGTAGAACGCATAACCACTACCCACCTGAAATAGTCAACAGAACCATCGAAGCAACGCTTTCACCTCCTGCCAAAAGATCTAAACCAGAATCAGCCCCCATCAAGATATCCATTCCCTACATTGGTAAACCATCACACCAAATCAGCCGACTCCTGAAACAACAGGCAGGAATAGACACTACCTTCTCAGCGTCCTCCAGCCTCAACAACCTCCTCCATGCCAACGGAAGAAAACAACCCACCGTCAACAACAACAACCCGAAATGTGTTATTTACAAAATAGACTGTGATTGTGGACAATGCTACATAGGTGAAACATCCCGACCCATCAACACCCGAAGTCAAAGAACATCGCACCTCTGTTGCTAATTCGACACCAAATCAGCTATCTCTGACCACATCAAAGCCAACCCCAATCATCAAATAGAGTGGTCCGACATCACCATTCTCGCCAACAACCAAAGCGGACTTCACTAAACGCAAGCTCACAGAAGCCATTCACATCAAACGCCACAAGCCTACCATCAACCGTGACCAAGGATACTTCATTCCATCTGCTTATGATCCACTCCTCCACCAAGCCCAGTCTATTGTATAAACATCGCATCCATTGTACAAACATCTCATTGTAACTACATCTCTGGCTTCCATTCACTATCCTTTATGTACTTACTGGCTTCATCAGCTTACTGCTTAGCCAATCATGGCAATTATGTTGTTTCCTTTGTCTATTATGTTGTTTCATTGTTATATACAGTATATATATGCAGCTCCTACACTTCATGTATCACTCTTGCTTGACAACGGTACAAGAATCTGTATCGAAACGTCGCACTCACGAAAATAAAGAAGTTGTTATCCATAAAACTTGTTATATATTGTACGTCTCAACTTCTAAAATGCCACTCAAACAAATTCTGTTATCTTCTCACATCACTAACAGAATATTTATCATGTCCAACAAACAATATTTCACAATTTTTACTTTTCTCATGTTCATCTTAAAATTCTCTCTATATTGACACACTGACAGATGAAGGACAGCAGAAAAAGAACACAGACCTGATCGGTTACTGTCAATGGTCATGGTGGCATCACAGATTGGCATCTTCTGTAGAGCACCGACCAATGTATTGCTTGGCTTTCCCCACTGGTTCCGTGGCGTCACTTGTGGAGGGGAGGTCACTTCTGACTTCACAACCTGGTCTCCTGCAGATGTAGCTGAAGCCACACAAGATACAACCAAATGATCAGCATTGTGTAACTGTGACTCAGTGGTTCACAGCATCCAAATGATTATCCAATACAGCACTCTTAGTTAATCAGAAACCATGTACAGACATAACACAAGTTATGGACTTGTATAGTCCGTTTGGCTCAAAAGCGGACCGATGAATTGCAATCTAACTCGAAAACTAATAAACATAAAATACTCAGTGAAATGCTGATCATAATCAAAACATCATACCCACTCTGTGAGGTTTTTGCAGAATTTTTGTCCTAAAAATAATAAACTTGTTTAACAAACTATCATTAAAATATTGACACAGTTCACTATTTGTTACGAGGAAGGAGTGCAGAGAAAGGGACAGCCAGGTGTTCGAGAGCGGATGGAGACAGCACAGCACAGGTTAATGAATAAATAACTTTGTCTGTGAACGTGCTTCTCGAACACCTGGCTGTCCCTTTCTCTGCACTCCTCCCTCGTAACAAACAGTGAACTGTGTCAATATCTTAATGATAGTTTGTTAAACAACTTTTTTAATTTTAGGACAAAAATTCTGCAAAAAAATCACAGAGTGGGTATGATGTTTTGATTATGATCAGCGTTTCATTGAGTATGTTATGTTTATTAGTTTTCGAGTTAGATTGCAATTCATCGGTCCGCTTTTGAGCCGAACAGACTATAGAAGACAAAGACTGATTTGTGTCTGTCAGCACTTTGAACAGATATGTCAGGGAAGGATAAAGAATGTTGATGTTTCCACTTCAATGATACCAACAAGATTCTGTTTGTATGTTGTTTAACGCCACATACAGCAATATTGCAGCCATGTGGCGGCGGTCTGTAAATAATCAAATCCAGTGATCAACAGCATGAGCATCGATCTACGCAACTGGGATACAATGACATGTGTCAACCAAGTCAGTGAGCCTGACCACCCGATCCCGTTTGATGCCTCTTATGACAACCATGGGCTACTGATGACTAATTCTAACCCGGATCTTCATAGGTTGTACCCACAAGAATTATACTGACAGTATCTTTCCTTGGTAGACGTGTCTACAGGCATATTTCAAAGCCCAGTTTATACCCTAACTTTTTCACATCATGGTGACTTGAAATACCTAGAATATGTTGTACACAAGTAGAACTGCATCTCAGTCACTACAATAACCATTTTAGTTAAACACAATGAAGTTAGTGCTCAAATATTTGAAACACACTTTTGCAGAGAAGGACTTAAAAAAATAACTGCCTTCGCATAATTGTTGGAATAATTTCAGAAATGTTTTTGAAGACTGAATGAATTTGTGAAATGTTCTCTGATTGGACAACTGATATACACATGATTATACTCTCCCAAGCAAACCAGAATGGTCATCATAAACAGGACAGGAGAAAATTAGACTTCTATACTAGCCAGTAGAAATTCTTGGTTTGGGAGCTAGCAAAGCAAAGATTATACTCATGGCTAATCCTGGACTTAAACTTATGATAAGCTGATTCTTGCACAACAAAGGATTACAACTCGGTGCATAAAACTTTGAAACGATAAACTGAACCACCCATTGAAGGGAAAACACAAAATCACCACCAAAGATCACTATCTAATGTCTGTCTTTAGTAGATTTAACAAAACAAACAATACTGGTATTCTGGGGAGATGGGTGCACATTACCTTCCATCTGAGAAGCAGTTTGTTCGAGGGGTAGATTGGCCAGTTGACCTTTCTCAGCTTCACCCCATTTCGACCTTGCACTTTCTGACCCATCATCCTCTTCCTGTATTGCAAGGTCAGGGGGTAGAAGGGTTTTCCCACTGACTCCGACCTTGACCCTACAACAAAGGATGTGGTAAGTATGTATCCTGTAAAAATAAACACTTGAACCTACCACATAGATCTTTAGTGTCTGTGAATGATGTTAAATTAGATAAAATTGGAAATCTCCATCTTTTCTGCCAAAGATATATAAACGAGTTCTTTCCATACCGAGTTTTACTTACATGACTAAATTGACTAACTGCAAACTGAATGAGGCAACAATTCCATTGATACATCATCCTGACATCTGTTGCATGTGTACATAGCCTGTGATCCAAGAGCTTCTGGCGGTTCTAATAAACACTTTTATTATCGAATATATGGTGGAAGAGCAAATTTCACCATTATCCATCAATGTTTCATCAACAGACATCTTCCTAGTGACAGACAACAGTACATGTCTATAGTTGGACTCTATCTTTGAGTCAACAAGGTACTGTCAGGACTCACCTTATCATTTAATCGCTTCAGTATTTCATCCTTTTTCTGCTGCTTAGCGCTCCTGGAATTGATGATGGATATATAAAAAATGTGTTAAAGTTAAACCTGTGGATCAGAAACAAGTTTCAAGATAAAAGGCAATCAAGTGTTCGAGGGACGTATTTGTAAGAACTGTGTGCTACTCACTTAGGTCTTTCTGGGGACTCCTTCTCTTCGACCGCCCCTATTGCATGTAGAGCCCCCGTGATTGGAACTGCTGCCACAGGCTTCAAGTTCACTTTGGGTGTGAATGGTCTGGAAGATATTGACTGGATATCAACGAATATTCCATGTAAGAATAAAGCCAGTTTGGCCAACTAGTAGCTAAGGGTTCACACACTTGACTGATCCAACAACCTTACCAGTTATACCTCACCCTTTCTACCTTACCCTTATTTGAAATATCTTACGTTAAGCCAGTGTGTCATAATCTACGCTCTGTTACTTCTTCCTCATCTGCTATATCTAACCCTCCCCTTTTATATTATCATTAAAACCTACCCTACCTTCAGCTATTACATCTCACCTTCAACTATATCTCACTTCATCTGTTACATCTCACCTCACTTCTTATACTTCACCCTCACCTGCTATATCACTATCAAACCCCTATTACCAGTCATATTTAACCCTAAACTGTTGTACCTCACCATTACATTTTAGACTTTACTCTCATCTGTTACAACTCACCTCTTATACTTCACCCTCACCTGCTATATGACTATCAAACCGCTATTACCAGTCATATTTAACCCTAAACTGTTGTACCTCACCATTACATGTTAGACTTTACTCTCATCTGTTACAACTCACCTCTTATACTTCACCCTCACCTGCTATATCACTATCAAACCCCTATTACCAGTCATATTGAACCCTAAACTGTCGTACCTCACCATTACATTTTAGACTTTACTCTCATCTGTTACAACTCACCTCTTATACTTCACCCTCACCTGCTATATCACTATCAAACCGCTATTACCAGTCATATTTAACCCTAAACTGTCGTACCTCACCATTACATTTTAGACTTTACTCTCATCTGTTACAACTCACCTCTTATACTTCACCCTCACCTGCTATATCACTATCAAACCACTATTACCAGTCATATTTAACCCTAAACTGTCGTACCTCACCATTACATTTTAGACTTTACTCTCATCTGTTACAACTCACCTCTTATACTTCACCCTCACCTGCTATATCACTATCAAACCCCTAATACCAGTCATATTTAACCCTAAACTGTCGTACCTCACCATTACATTTTAGACTTTACTCTCATCTGTTACAACTCACCTCTTATACTTCACCCTCACCTGCTATATCACTATCAAACCCCTAATACCAGTCATATTTAACCCTAAACTGTTGTACCTCACCATTACATGTTATACTTCACCCTCACCTGCTATATCACTATCAAACCCCTATTACCAGTCATATTTAACCCTAAACTGTTGTACCTCGCCATTACATGTCAGACTTTACTCACATCTGTTACAACTCACCTGTTTTCTCTAGCTCTCTGCTCTTCTCTTTGTTTCATCTAACAAATGAAAAAAGGCAATGAAAGAAAACATTTTTAATATATAAGACGAGTATATGGATGGCAACTTCTTGTTTATTGTGTTATATAATAAACAAGAAGTTGTCATCCATATGCTCATCTTATATATTCACCATCTTCTAACTGCCTCTCAAGAATCTCATTTTAAAATCTACATGAAACCGAAAAAGCTTCATATAAACTATTAGACCTTCAGATTCTGTCTGTGAGGAATGATGTGACCAACAATATCACATTCTTTTACATACCAGTGACACACCTATTTGTTGTAAGACCTCGTGGATAACTTTGACAAGAAGGGAATCCGGATGCATATGATCTACTCTTCAAGTCTCCACCATACTACCATGAGCATTGTCAGCCAAATATCAGTCCACATTGACCTTTGTTTATTGGCATTCGTTTGTGTCCACAGTTCCAAAGTGAAGACAAATGGAAACAAGTGTTTCATTCACAAATTCATGACTCATTAATTTGGTACTTTAACGACAAACAAATTTTAATCAGGACAATAAAATATGTGTAACTGCCTATTTGTTAAATAAGATATTCTCTTTGACTGACTGACTGACTGAGGAGCAATATTCCAAACATATGGGTAACAGAAATGGGCTTCACAAATTGTACCCATGTGTTGAACCCAATAAGATAGGCTACCCCACCCCTATTCTCTTTGAAGTTCAGTGAAGCAATTACTCCTTTCACTGATGAAACAAAAAGAAAGGTTTATTTGTTTGTCATTTAACGCCACACTCAGCCCTCACATAATCCTCTCTCTCCTTCATTCTCTTCATGATCTGCTGCTTCTCCTTGTCCAACTCTTCCTTCTTCTTCTGGCTCCACTCGTCAGCCTGCTTCTGTACACAACACAACACAATCACAATATTGCAAATAGCAGGGTTCTTGAAGCAAGTGAAACAATGATTGTTTGTTGTTTAATAATAATAATAGATTTATGAAACAATGATTGTTTGTTGTTTAATACCACACTCAGCAATATTCCACTTATATCATAGCTCCCAGTTAATAATCTGTCTGAACCAGACAATCAGGTGATTGATGCTGAGAACAATTCACAAGACTGGAGTATAGCGACCACCTCATCCACATCACCATCATCAGCTGTTGTGGAGCAATTCGACCATGGAGTTATGAGGGTATAACTTGTGTGGCAACAATGTTGGTTGCATTCAGTATATTCCAGGTATATGGAGGCGGCCTGTATATAATCTAGTCAGGACCAGAAAATCCAGTGATCAACATCATGAGCATCATTCTACACAACTGGGATACAATGACATGTGTCAACCAAGTCAGCGAGTCTGACCACCCGATCCCATTAGTCGGCTCTTACGACAAGCATGGGTTACTGAAGACCCATATCTTCACGGGTAGTGTGTCAACATGCTTTTGAGAAATCCTAGACCATGTGAAGGACATTGGCATCAAAAGTTCATTTGAAAATAAGTTTTCATTTGTAAGTCTGGCAATACATTTTTTCAATAGTATACAGTTAACAATATTTCTTTATACTTACGGTCATAAATGCATGATGATTAAGTAACTGATGATAACAGATACAGATGTTCTTTGATCTAATGACGCAATTACATATGCCACTAACATGCAACATGAAACATGCGACAGCAGTTATACCATGCACAGTGAGTGTTGGTTGACCATAAGATGCTCCTTTAACACTATTTTTGGGGCAATGATTTTAGTAAGTTGTTGGGGGAATATTCTTTGATATGTCACAGTATGCATTTATTATGTTCAAAAGGAGAAGAAGAAGCCTAGCAGTTAAAGCATTTGCATGTCACACCAAAGACCAGGTTTGATTCCCTACATGGGTACAATGTCTGAAGCCCATTTCTGGAATAAATTCAGATCATAATCTCACCCCACCCTCAAACCTGCCAAGTATAGAACATACCCTTAAAGCCTCCATCTTCTTTTTTCTGGCCTCCTGTTCACTTTGACCACTTGGTGGCTAAAGTCAGAAGCAGACAACTTCATTCAGCGTGATTTCCAAAATGTTTAAACCCACACTCAAAAATATTCCAGCTATATGATGGCAGCCTCAAATTATCAAATCTGGACCAGACAATCCACTGACTGACACTGTGAACAACAATCCGTGCAGGTACGATCACAGGATATGAATTAACTCACTGTGACCACCCAATGTATTTGGTCACCTCTTACGACAGCAATGGATGCTGGTGACCTAACCAGGAGGACCCCACTAAGCCCTTACACTGGACTAGGATCCTGTCTCATACACGTTCAACATAGTCATCATTGTAATAATATCCAGAACTTTCTTTAAAGTAAACTATCAATGGCTGATTTCATACTCAAGGGGCTGATTTACAGCATGTGCATGATACATCACATTACCTGTAGACATGTAGGGGAGTCATCAACATAGATGAGAAATAATTCTAGATCTGATTTCATAAAACTGTCACAACCACTTATTTAAGAAAATGAACCGTAATCAGTAAAGTCTTTGACAGCAACAACCTTTGTGTTAGATTCTGTCAAATGAAGTATGGGGAATACAATCCAAAAATGTCACCATTTATGTATGGCTATACACATCAATTCATATTATATCACTACTCAGTATGTTTACTCACAAACACACATTAGGTGCTGATAATTCAATCAGTGAAGCATGTGGTAGGCATAATGTGACACCCCTACTATCTACTGTCCCTTATTGAGAAACCATTAACAACTAATATGTAAAACATATAGCTATGCAGGCAGTATGCACTACTCAAAACAGAAATAGTAACTGGCAATGAAACAGATGCGTTATATCACAATCTACCACAGTGCAAAACACTTTAATTACAGCCTATGACAGGTTGACACAAACCAGACAGACAGACAGACAGACAGACAGACAGACAGACAAATATATAGAACATAGAGACAGGGGAAGAGAGCAGCCAAGCAACACAGACAAGGGAACAATGGCAGACAGAAGCAGAGAAACAAACAGAGAAACAGAAAGACAAATATATAGAACATAGACACAGGGACCACAGAGCAGCCGTGACAGAGTGACAATTCTAAGATGCTTTGGTGAAAGATCAAAGGTGCTGACAGTGCTTTATCAGATGATAATGTGCACTTTTTGCATTACGTCACAATGTATTGGCGTCACTGCGCCATGCTAGTCTGCCCCCTCGTAATCGAACACTTTTGCGTTACATCACAATATAACCGACGTTACGATGCATGTCAGTTGTCATCGCTTCATACAGCCTCCTACAGTAAACTACTCCGTTGCATCCCGTTTCTTGGTTTGCAGTTGCTTCACTCAGCTAACATCACTAGTGGAAACATTACATTTATGTTTTCCTACGGATAAAATGTCTCAGTTCGACTCACAATTTTACAGCGACACGGTAACGTTCGCAATGTTTACATTCCCACAATGAAATCGTGGAATGTCACTTGACTAGTCAGCTTCATCTGGATCTGCTGATCTAAACTTTTGTTGGTAGTAGAAATGTGATGTTCATATTGCCCCATATTGTTTACTATGAGCACAGATGTAATTCAAATAATTTATAGAAGATATTTAACCCGAATGTAAACCGTCATCAAACTGTTTATCATTTGTTTTTCTGGCAACGTTCGCCTTAACGTAGGGGGGCAGACGAGTCAATAGAACAGCTCGTCAGTTATCCCTGTGCGAGGATTCTTAATTTAGGTCACCGACACCGTCGTTTGTTTTCTGCCTTAAATTAATCGTAATTATCCTTAAAAAATATTAACTTTGGCATCTTAGAAAAGAAATACAGTTCACTCTACCACCATGTATAGTGTAATAAAGCACACTTTCGCCCTGAACTATTATAGTTAAAGCACGAGGATGCTTGCGGTACAAAGATGTAAACACAAGAGTAAACACAGAGATCACAGTGGCAGAGAAGCAATGACACATAGACAGATCGCGAACAGAGACACAACTTCGTTTTGTTTAACACTGTACTAAGCAATGTTCTCACTAAATTTCTGAAGATGTGATCAGATACAGGGAGAAGCAATGGCAAAAAAAACACAGAAACATAGAGCCAGAAACAAACAGACCCTTTCTTCTTTTCCTTGTAACTTTCGCCGTTCCCTCATGTTCTGTTCCCGGATCTGTCTCAGCTTCTCCAGGTACTCCTGAAAGTGTCGTGTCATTCTCAATACATACTTGTACATCATCCACAAACTACACCTTGTCTGTGGCTTAAGAATGTTTGCCAGTCCTTGAGTAAGTCATGACCTTAAGGTGTCATCCTACGCTTTATCAGAAGATATCAGCTTTTCAGTGATATCAGTATATCAGTAGCATCAGAGTATATATGCAACTCATGAGAGCTCACCACTTTGACTGAGCTGACACAAACATGTAAGGTGTCAATAAAAGATCAAAATACCTACAATCTGGGAATTAACCCATAACGGATCCTGGTATGACTAAGGGGCATAACCTAGTAAATAAACTGTGTGAACTGAGATCATTGGGCCAGCCATGCCTGTTACCTTATTTCAGCCAATCATCACTCACCTGTTCTTCCCTGTTCCTGGCATTGGCTGCCCCTCCAGCTGGCCTGGCTCCCTCTGGCAACAGAAACAGTCACAGTCAACTGTGTTGAGGTGAGGTGAGGTGAAATTGGGTTTTACGTCGTGCTTGAGAATATTTCGCTCATATGACGACGTGCATCCGTATGTATGTGTATGTGCGGCTGCTTGTACTAGCCCAGACTTAAGCTGGTTTTATAGTGCTAGCCCACTGAGATACCATGCCGCAGTGAAGCATGAATACCCCACTCAGACACATTATACTGAGTCCAAGCCGACCAGTCCTTGTTGTACCCATTAATGCCGAGCGCCAGGCAGGGACCAACAAGTACTATATTTTAACGTCTTTTGGTATGACGCGGTCGGGGATCGAACCCACGACCTTCCGCTCTCCGGGTGGATGTTCTAACCACTACACCACGGAGGCAGTCCAACTGTGTTGAAGTGTCATGAGACTGGTAAAAAATATATACCTCAACTTCATATGTCAACAACTTCAATCTGCTTTTTACCTATGTCTCATTAAAAACACTAACAATTCTTCAGTTGCCAACTTCATCATTACCTTATCAGGTTTGTTTCTTTGTTGTTTCATGCCGCACTCAGCAATATTCCAGCTATATAGTGGCGGTCTGTAATAATCGAGCCTGGACAAGACAATCCAGTGATCAATAGCATGAGCATCGATCTTTGCAATCGGGACAAGATGACATGTGTCAACCAAGCCAGCGAGCCTGACAACCTGATCCCGTTAGTCGCCTCTTACGACAAGCAAAGTCGCCTTTTGTGGCAAGCATGGGTTGCTGAAGACCCACCTCATCAGGTAAAGAGTGAGTATGGTTTTGCGCCGCTTTTAGCAATATTCCAGCAATATCACAGCGGAGGACACCAGAAATGGCTTTCACACATTGTGCCCATGTGGGGAATCGAACCCGGGTCTTTGGCGAGACAAGCGAACGCTTTAACTACTAGACTACCCATCCGCCCCCTTCATCAGGTAAAGAGGGTGATAAGGAAATACTAATGTGGCATTACAAATGTATTCTCTGACTGACATTAATTATCAAACCATGTCTATGAGACTTACTTGCAGAGCCAGGTCGGGAGATAGGTGTAGCAGGAGGTGTGTACTGGAGGTGAAGAAGTAGATACTTATTATATATAAACATACAGGTGAAAATGAACTCTTATACACTGACATCTTAATGCTCCAGGAATCTTAGGATACCAATATTGAGATATATGAAACATTCCTACTAAAATGTCATAAACATTATTTCGTTGTCATTAGAGTGGACTGAGCCATACAATAAAGTACAGATTTGGTTTGCTTAATGTCGCACTCAGCAATATTCCAGCTATATGGTGGTGGTTTGTAAATAATCAACTCTGGACCAGACAATCCAGTGATCAACACCATGAGCATCAATCAATGTAATTGGGATATGATGACATGTTGTCAACCAAGTCAGCGAGCCTGACAAACTGATCCTGTCACTTGAGAAATCAATCATTTCATAAAACAAGAGAGAGTCCTAAACCAGCTGGACAGCTACATATTTCCATGAGGAAAACGCACCCCATACAACTGTGCATGTCCCCTCCGTTTGTTTAAAGCTGCTTCTCTCTTCCTGTTAACAAACTCCTCAGCAAGTCTTGCTCTCTCAGAGGCCTGTGCTGCAGCTCGTCTGAAACCACACATTCAATGTATGTCACAACTCGCTCGGTATATACTTTACAAGCAAATGCTTATTGCAATTTCTGGTTTGAAAATATTTTCAGCAGGTTTAAACATGATAATTTCCTAATTCAACAGCATTATTTCACACATATGACAATGGGCCTGTAAATGATCTAGTTTAGACCAGTCGAACCAGTGACTGATAGTATGAGTGACATCCCACGACATTGGGTGCGATACATGCAGTCAACCAAGTCACCAAACTTCATCACCTGATCAACTACCACCAGCCAGAATCCCCACAGACAAACACATTGATTGAAACACTGACACAAGCACTGTTCCTGTAGAATGCAATTTCTGGATAAACACGTGAATTCAAGTACCTGTTTTCCTCTGCCTGTTTTACGTGATTGTTGACGACATTGGGGCCTCGCTGTAACGCCCTGTTGATGTAGTCTCGATCGGCCTTGTTCTGACCATACTGCTGACCAGGTCTTGGTGCAGCCATGTAGTTCTCTATAACAGTCATCATGATACTAACACCAGCAGGGGGAGACATGTAAAGCAAGCACAGGAATGAGTAGGGTTCAATGGCGAGTTGGGTTGAGAACAGTATTTCAGCTACATGACAGCAGGCCAGTTTCATTACATTAAACCTTAAGTTACAGGTAAAATAATGAGAGACAAATGGCTTGGGTTAGGGCAGCACATCTGCATACGCTATTGTTACACCCTAGACCACTGTAAAACTTGCAACCATATTTAAGATGGTGATGTGGGGAGAATCAGGAGAGAGTCATGTACAAATCTGAACCAAAGAGGATAGGAGTGCCCCAAAGATGTGAAATAAGAAAATTGGACGGTTGTTATTTTGGTACCATAAATCATACTTCTTGGATTGTCCCAGTATCAAAGGAGGATTTCAAACAACGTACAAGAATATTTTTTAAAAACCCATTATTTTGCTGAAATTGTTCAGCGAAATGCAAGTCACTTCTACAAAGCGAAACATTAGTCCTTACTACATAACATGAAACGAGAAAGTTGTATTTCCAACTGAGCAATTTTTACTATTTTGCTGCAGATGCAGGGCTGAAAATAGACCTCTAGGCAGGTCTAGATGGATACTTGTACAAATACTTCCATAAATACTGATACCCAAATTTTCCTTGAAACAACAGTCTATGTCAGAGGGTTGAAATAATATCAATGTTTCACTATTCCATCTTTCTCCCAGAGAGCACACACCTGGATTCTGTCTCGGTGCTGGAACAGGTGGGGCGTCATGGACTCGGGCATTTCTGTCATCCTGGATCCTGTTGAGGTAGGCATTGTACTGGTCGTAGTTGCCTCGATCCTTCAGGGGAACCTTGTTGTCGTCAGGGCGAATCACAGCAGGCTGGTGCAGGGCAATGATAAAAGGCATGATAGTGTCTTTATTTCATTCAAGATCATATCATTCATCGCTCTTAAACTAAAAATTGTCAGTCATCAGCTACATGCACCATCCTCCATCCCTTTACAAAACATAACTCCAGTCTACAAAAGTTAATCTACATCAGTCTTCTGTGGCAGTCTACTTTAGTCTATAAAATACACAATGCCATTTAGAAAGTGGTCAAATGTAACGTGTTATATTTGGGATTACACTTTCTTTGTAAAGTACAGATTCTAGTACTTTTTTTGTTGGGTTGAGTCCCATCCGTGATTCGAACCTACACCCTCAGAATCAGGCACCTAATTGCCAGCACACTTACCAGAGGGGTACCCAAAGTCCGCAGTCTAGTCTACCAGTTGTCCGACTTCCATTTTTGTGGAAGCCGCAATGGCTGAGCGGTCTAGGTGTCTAGTCGACCATATGTATATGTACATATGTTACTCTAGTCTAATCAGTCTACATTAAGTCTGAGGCAGTCTACTCTAGTCTAATCAGTCTACATTAAGTCTGTGGCAGTCTACTCTAGTCTAATCAGTCTACATTAAGTCTGTGGCAGTCTACTCTAGTCTAATCAGTCTACATTAAGTCTGTGGCAGTCTACTCTAATCTAATCAGTCTACATTAAGTCTGTGGCAGTCTACTCTAGTCTAATCAGTCTACATTAAGTCTGTGGTAGTCTACTCTAGTCTCATCAGTCTACATTAAGTCTGTGGCAGTCTACTCTAATCTAATCAGTCTACATTAAGTCTGTGGCAGTCTACTCTAGTCTAATCAGTCTACATTAAGTCTGTGGCAGTCTACTCTAGTCTAATCAGTCTACATTAAGTCTGTGGCAGTCTACTCTAATCTAATCAGTCTACATTAAGTCTGTGGCAGTCTACTCTAGTCTAATCAGTCTACATTAAGTCTGTGGCAGTCTACTCTAGTCTAATCAGTCTACATTAAGTCTGTGGCAGTCTACTCTAGTCTAATCAGTCTACATTAAGTCTGTGGCAGTCTACTCTAATCTAATCAGTCTACATTAAGTCTGTGGCGGTCTACTCTAGTCTATTCAGTCTACATTAAGTCTGTGGCAGTCTACTCTAGTCTAATCAGTCTACATTAAGTCTGTGGCAGTCTACTCTAGTCTAATCAGTCTACATTAAGTCTGTGGCAGTCTACTCTAATCTAATCAGTCTACATTAAGTCTGTGGCAGTCTACTCTAGTCTAATCAGTCTACATTAAGTGTGTGGCAGTCTACTCTAGTCTAATCAGTCTACATTAAGTCTGTGGCAGTCTACTCTAGTCTAATCAGTCTACATTAAGTCTGTGGCAGTCTACTCTAATCTAATCAGTCTACATTAAGTCTGTGGCAGTCTACTCTAGTCTAATCAGTCTACATTAAGTGTGTGGCAGTCTACTCTAGTCTAATCAGTCTACATTAAGTCTGTGGCAGTCTACTCTAGTCTAATCAGTCTATACCAGTCTGTGGCAGTCTACTCTAATCTAATCAGTCTACATTAAGTCTGTGGCAGTCTACTCTAATCTAATCAGTCTACATTAAGTCTGTGGCAGTCTACTCTAGTCTAATCAGTCTACATTAAGTGTGTGGCAGTCTACTCTAGTCTAATCAGTCTACATTAAGTCTGTGGCAGTCTACTCTAATCTAATCAGTCTACATTAAGTCTGTGGCAGTCTACTCTAGTCTAATCAGTCTACATTAAGTCTATGGCAGTCTCTCTCTAATCTAATCAGTCTACATTAAGTCTGTGGCAGTCTACTCTAGTCTAATCAGTCTACATTAAGTCTGTGGCAGTCTACTCTAGTCTAATCAGTCTATACCAGTCTGTGGCAGTCTACTCTAATCTAATCAGTCTACATTAAGTCTGTGGCAGTCTACTCTAATCTAATCAGTCTACATTAAGTCTGTGGCAGTCTACTCTAGTCTAATCAGTCTACATTAAGTCTGTGGCAGTCTACTCTAATCTAATCAGTCTACATTAAGTCTGTGGCAGTCTACTCTAATCAGTCTACATTAAGTCTGTGGCAGTCTACTCTAGTCTAATCAGTCTACATTAAGTCTGTGGCAGTCTACTCTAATCTAATCAGTCTACATTAAGTCTGTGGCAGTCTACTCTAGTCTAATCAGTCTACATTAAGTCTGTGGCAGTCTACTCTAGTCTAATCAGTCTACATTAAGTCTGTGGCAGTCTACTCTAATCTAATCAGTCTACATTAAGTCTGTGGCAGTCTACTCTAGTCTAATCAGTCTATACCAGTCTGTGGCAGTCTACTCTAGTCTAATCAGTCTACATTAAGTCTGTGGCAGTCTACTCTAGTCTCATCAGTCTACATTAAGTCTGTGGCAGTCTACTCTAATCTAATCAGTCTACATTAAGTCTGTGGCAGTCTACTCTAATCTAATCAGTCTACATTAAGTCTGTGGCAGTCTACTCTAGTCTAATCAGTCTACATTAAGTCTGTGGCAGTCTACTCTAGACTAATCAGTCTACATTAAGTCTGTGGCAGTCTACTCTAGTCTCATCAGTCTACATTAAGTCTGTGGCAGTCTACTCTAATCTAATCAGTCTACATTAAGTGTGTGGCAGTCTACTCTAGTCTAATCAGTCTACATTAAGTCTGTGGCAGTCTACTCTAGTCTAATCAGTCTACATTAAGTCTGTGGCAGTCTACTCTAATCTAATCAGTCTACATTAAGTCTGTGGCAGTCTACTCTAGTCTAATCAGTTTACATTAAGTCTGTGGCAGTCTACTCTAATCTAATCAGTCTACATTAAGTCTGTGGCAGTCTACTCTAGTCTAATCAGTCTATACCAGTCTGTGGCAGTCTACTCTAGTCTCATCAGTCTACATTAAGTCTGTGGCAGTCTACTCTAGTCTAATCAGTCTACATTAAGTCTGTGGCAGTCTACTCTAATCAGTCTACATTAAGTCTGTGGCAGTCTACTCTAGTCTAATCAGTCTACATTAAGTGTGTGGCAGTCTACTCTAATCTAATCAGTCTACATTTAGTCTGTGGCAGTCTACTCTAGTCTAATCAGTCTACATTAAGTCTGTGGCAGTCTACTCTAATCTAATCAGTCTACATTAAGTCTGTGGCAGTCTACTCTAGTCTAATCAGTCTACATTAAGTCTGTGGCAGTCTACTCTAGTCTAATCAGTCTACATTAAGTCTGTGGCAGTCTACTCTAGTCTAATCAGTCTACATTAAGTCTGTGGCAGTCTACTCTAGTCTAATCAGTCTACATTAAGTCTGTGGCAGTCTACTCTAGTCTAATCAGTCTACATTAAGTCTGTGGCAGTCTACTCTAGTCTAATCAGTCTACATTAAGTCTGTGGCAGTCTACTCTAGTCTAATCAGTCTACATTAAGTCTGTGGCAGTCTATTCTAGTCTAATCAGTCTACATTCAGTCTGTGGCAGTCAACACAAGTCAACAGGCTACAGAGGTCTATATCAGTCTGCTAGGGTTGGGTCTCCACCAGTCAATCTGAGCTAATATACCAGTAACTTGGTTGATCAAAGTAACACAAGTTTATCTTAGATTAACTTAGATTAACTACAAACTTACACTATCAGTAACTTGAAAAAATTGTTTAAGTAAACCAACAGGCCTTACCCTTGGCAGAGGTCTGGGAGCAGGTTTAGGAGCCTGAAAAACATAGGAAGGAACTGTTAGCTTCTACAGTATGCTAGCATCATGGATCCAGGGAAACACCAGATATTACACCACACTTAGCATCGCCACAGTTATACCACAGGTTTTGGAACATGTTCCTGGAGTGAAAGTTGTTTTGTTAAACAATAAACAGTGTAACTGTCGATCAGACCAGTCAGGAAAGAATCAAAACAGAAAGAATAAGCAACACTATCAGGTTACCATGATATCACTGCACAAACCTGACACATCCAACTCTTAGTGGAAGTGGCGCATCTCCCAACACAATCAGGATACCATGCCAAGCGACTGTCCTGACACATGCAACTCAATGAGAGTTGTGCATTCAACACAATTAGGATACATTAACTCAGAATCTCTCAAGTAATACCTGAGTGTTACCTTAAGTGCTGAGTTCTAAGGACCGCATATGACGTATGGCTAGGGGGTGATGATGCTTTATATGGAGAAGCATGTACAATGCGAATGACACCCCACCCACCCCTAAAATGTATGTACAAAGTGACTTACAGCTTGTGGGGGATTGTTGTCCTCAGACCCTGCTGAGTCAATGAGGCCCTTCCATCCCTCCTCTCGTGCCTTGTTCATACGAGCCATCTGAAACATCGCCATCTGTCAGTCTCTACACCACAACATCCTACATACAACAATACTGTGATATAACAACAATAATCGCACAAAGGGGCAGTGGGGTAGCCTAGAGGTTAAAGCATTCGCTCGCCACACTGAAGACCAGAGTTCGATTCCCAACATGGGTACAATGTGTGAAGCCCATTTCTGAAGCCCCCTCGCCGTGATATTGCTGGAATATTGCTAAAAGCGGCGTAAAACTAAATTCACTCACTCACTCACTACAATCACACACCTACAGAGCAACTAGGTAGACTCAGGATAGTTGAATTTTGACAAAACAACAAAACATTCAAATAAGTGTTTGCCACTAATATGGCAATGTCCCCCGCCGCTAAAGAAGAATGAGATATTTATAACATGTTTACTACTTTTTATTTTTAGGTCATACACAAGATGCCTGAAATGACTGGTGTCTGCATAATCACCCAGTGTAGGCTGTCAACATGACTGAAGATATTGGGTGCTATGTTTTATGAGTTATCACATTAACAACAGTCTGAAAAGTGGTCAAAGTGTCATGGTGACCTTGAAAATAAGGTCAAGGTCACCAAAATCAACTGGTGTCTG
This sequence comes from Haliotis rubra, assembly GCF_003918875.1. Classification (NCBI taxonomy): domain Eukaryota; kingdom Metazoa; phylum Mollusca; class Gastropoda; order Lepetellida; family Haliotidae; genus Haliotis; species Haliotis rubra. Next base: position 781,509 of record NW_025766259.1, read on the forward strand.
CGTAATACACCAATGTAGGCTGTCATCAAATTTGAAGACATTGGGTACAGCAGTTCATGAGATACCACGTTAACAAGAATAGGGACATCATGGACGCTGCTGAATACATAGTCCCTGGTGTATAGCATTTGGAACATTTCAGTATAGATTCTTACAATGTCATCAAGAAGTTGTTATTTATAAAGATACTAGCCAAGTCTGCCAATCTAACTTTACCAGACACTTTGAAAAGATTTCTGACCTAAATCAATCCATCATGGAATATTTGTCAAACTTCATAAAGATACAATTCCATTCCTCTCCATCCTTAATTACACTGTTTGTAAACAACATTTCAGTTGAAACAAAGCGTGTGAGAACTTGATGGGAGGAAAGCCTGAAGTAATGGAAGTCTGACCCATGTAACACTTTAGTGAAACCTATTTGTAAAGAACGCGTTTGCTGATATACGGTAACTAGAAACATAACCCGAGGCAAACCCGGCATTTCACTTAGGGCCAGTTTGATTATTGCGAAACTGGTTTTGGTTTTGAAACTGGTTTCACCTGTTATCAACGCGTGTCTAGTTTAGGATACATGGTTTCAAAGTGAAACTAGTTTCTAGTTTTATAAACGAGTGGATAGTTTCACCATCCGGTTTCAAAATGGATACCCAAAAATGTCTCAGATACAGCATATGTTTTTCATTTTATCAGTGAATTAACAAATAATAAAGAGATGAGATACTTTTGGAGGTAAATATTTAGCATATGTAATTATACTGTTACAAGTAATTATATATACAAGTTACATTAAATAGTCATGTTCAATAGACTGGGGTTTTAAATAATATTTTCCTAGTTCTCAGTTGATTTTTATCATTATTTTGGTTCCAAAACTGCTGCTCTATTTTGCCACCAAGATCAGCTAAACTTGGCTTTCGTTTCCGCCATGTTTGTTGTGAGAACGCTGAAACCAAAACTCTTGAAACCTGCCTCGGAGATGGTTTTGAAGTTTCAGAACCCAGTTTTAGGTTTCGACATAATCGAGTGCATGGGTTTCCTGACACCAAAACTGGTTTAGCATAATCGAATAGGCCCTTAATTAACATTAGGTTCTGGTACACCTAAGGGAGGCCACTCTGAATATCAGACACTGCTACAGTTTCACACAAAGCATATGGTCAATAATGGTGTGAGACCTGCTGGCAGGCTTACCTTCTGTCTCTCTACAAGGTCCTTGTGTTGTCTGGCATACATCTCCTGCTCCTGAAACAGAGGAACTAGTCTATCAGTGGGTGATTGAGTTTGGTGAGTTTCACTATTCTGTTGGAAAGCAAACAGTACAATTGACCTATTCCATCCTGGAAACCTCCTGAGAATGAATGGTCACTTGTGCACTGGTTATATTGATCGAAATCACACTTCAAGGTAACTGGAAGTCAGACAAATGGAGTTTAGTTTTACGCCTCACTCTGCAATATTCCAGCTGTATGGTGGTGATCTGTAAATAATTGAGTCTGGACCAGACAAACCAGTGATCAACAGCATGAGCATCGATCTGTGCAATTGGGATACGATGACATGTCAAAAAAGTGAGCCTGACCACTCGATCCTGTTAGTCGTCTCTTACACAAGAATAGTTTACTAAAGATCAATTCTATCCTGTGTCTTCAAGGGCTGAATCCACACAAGTTGCAACAAAATATATATGAGTGAAAAGCAGCTAATATTTTGAAGAATGTGGATTTGAAATCAAGCTGTCAGCATGACAACAGGGCAAGAAAGCATACCCTTTTCTTCATGTCTTCTCGTCTCTTATTCTCCTTCTGAAGCAAGTCCTGTCTCCTCTTCTCCCAGTCCTACAACAAGACAAACAACAGTGATGCGTAACAGCAGTGAAACAGTGAAACAAAATTCACACAACAATAGGAACATATAAGAACACTGACAGCAGTGACGCACAACCGATACACAGCAGTGACGCACAACCGATACACAACAGTGATGCACAACAGCGATACACAACAGTGATGCACAACCGATACACAACAGTGATGAACAACCGATACACAACAGTGACGCACAACCGATACACAACAGTGATGCACAACCGATACACAACAGTGATGCACAACCGATACACAGCAGTGATGCACAACCGATACACAACAGTGATGCACAACCGATACACAACAGTGATGCACAACCGATACACAACAGTGATGCACAACCGATACACAACAGTGATGCACAACCGATACACAACAGTGATGCATAACTGATACACAGCAGTGATGCATAACCGATACACAGCAGTGATGCACAACCCGATGCAACAGTGACACAACTGATACACAACAGTGAGTGACGAACAACCGATACACAACAGTGATGCACAACCGATACACAACAGTGGACGCGACAACCGATACACAACAGTGGCGCACAACCGATATAACAGTGACGACAACCGATAATACACAACAGTGATGCACAACCGATAATAACTGTGATGCACAACCGATATAATAACAGTGAGTGGCACAACCAATACACAACAGTGATGCACAACCGATACACATAACAGTGACGACAACAGATATAACAACAGTGATGCACAACAGATACACAACAGTGACACACAACCGATACACAACAGTGATGCACAACCGATACACAGCAGTGACGCACAACCGATACACAACAGTGATGCACAACCGATACACAACAGTGATGCACAACCGATACACAACAGTGATGCACAACCGATACACAACAGTGATGCACAACCGATACACAACAGTGATGCACAACCGATACACAACAGTGACGCACAACCGATACACAACAGTGGTGCACAACCAATACACAACAGTGATGCACAACCGATATACAACAGTGATGCACAACCGATACACAACAGTGACGCAACAGCAGCAGGGTTTTACCTCGGCTCACATAACATTGGGGTGCCAGGCACCCCTAACTATCAGAGTTAAGTCTTTGCAATATGAGGGTCCTGTGGAGAACTGTATGTTTTAATAATTTCTTTATAGCCTGGAATGAATCATTGATCATATGGACTGATGGATGAAATGATGTGCATTCCTGCTCTGAAAGAAACAACCAAACACTTAGCAAAGTCATAGATGTGTTTTGGCTACAGTGAGTGAGTTTAGTTTTACGTCGCACTCAGCAATATTCCACCTATATAGCGGCAGTCTGTAAATAATCGACTCTGGACCAGACAATCCAGTGATCAACAGCATGACCATCAATCTGCACAATTGGGAACCGATGACATGTGTCAACCAAGCCAGCGAGCCTGACCACCCGATCCCGTTAGTCGCCTCTTACAACAAGCATGGGTTACTGAAGATTCATTCTAACCCGGATCTTCTCTGGTGCTGAGGGTACACAGAAGAATATTGTGCATCCCTCTGGATTTTTTTTTCTGCGTCATTTCCTCTACATTTGTGAGTACTGGACACACATTTATGCATCGCGTAAAACCCTGCAACGGTGACAAACAACAGCAGTGACTCGAACAACACTGACACAGCATTCTCATTGTGGTCTACAGGGGACAGTTATCAATATTGCAACCCCCTTAGTTAGTTGATCAAATAGCTACAGTCAGTTGAATCTAGTCACAGACTTACCAAGAGGTTCCATTACATAACAGTAGCTTTGTTGTATTCTGAGTGTGTGACTGAAAGCTCACCTGCTGTCCTGGGATGATCTTTCCTCCACTGGCATTCTTCTTCTTCAGGTCAGGTCTGGAAAACATAAAACATGTCAGAGGTCACACTCATATTTAGGTTTAAGTAAAACCTTTTATGTTGAAGAAGATTGAAAGCTTACATTCACTGGTTATCAGATGACTGAAACATCATCAAAGTTCTGAAAACTTCAAATTACTCATCCATACTGTCTACTTCTAACACGATTTGGACCATCAAACTGATACAATTCAATTCAAATGTTAAAAACAAGCTATTGACAGCCAATGACTCAAAGCAGATTTAGGATTTTGAAGAAGTTGGGGTACACACCTTTAGAACTGTGAACAGGCCAACAAATGTACTGCACTATAGTGCAATACAGGTATCTATCTGTATTGCTACGGTATGTGCATTGCAATATATTGGGAGCAAAGGTGTTAGCAGTTCTTGACATTGGTACATACTAAAGTAAACACTTCTCAGCATGGTCAGTTGCTGCCATTTTGTAGTCATGGATACAGGGGAGATAACACTGGAGGGGAAATTACTTGTGCATTGTTCCATCAATCAATTTCCAACAGAAACACCTTTTGCGAATGGGTTTCTATGGTTTAAAATACACATAAAAACAAAAACTTTTTAATAACTAATACACAGGAAAAAATAATATAAATAATATGGCAATAAGAGAAAAATATTGCAATAGAGAAGTGTTTACCAGAATACTATACTGGTAATACAGTGCTGTACATGAAAACTCAGGAATAATTCCAACCAAGGAACATTAGTATTCATCCTCCTAAAGCACGAACAATGTTATAGAGATATGTACCGGACTTCCTTGGACTTCCGTGCTAGAGGAACTCCATACACAGCAGCTGGGTTGTACCGCCCTGCTGCAGAGCCAGGTCTAGGTGATGGAGCAGCCCTTTTAGGTCCAGCTGAAACAACAGTGTTCCAACTGCATGTACATGTGTTACAACAGCATCAAAAATCAATCTCATCTGGAGGATGAAACAATATTTTTCTTCATTTTAAAGTAACAACAAGGTTTCATGTGAAGCAGAAATGAGTGTCTAGTACATACAACAATATAGAATGGACACAGGAAACAATAAATATTACATCACGAGGGACAGACAATTGCATTCATTGTACCAAATTCTTCACAAGAAGTACAAAGTTCCTCTATTTAAAGTGCATATCTTGCAGTGCACTACACTAATCCATTTCATTACATAACATCGTCACGATATGGCTGAGATATTGCCGATGTGACGTTAAATATTAACTCACTCACTCACTCATAACACATTTTCCCTGTGAGGACCTTTAAAATTACGAAAATGGGGCCACCTGGACCCCTAGTTTTGAAGATCAGGTAAATCCCTCAAACAGTAACATAGATATCAATAAAAATGAATTTTTTTGATGATAAGTGATTCTTAGAACTTATTATTTATAAAAGTATCAAGTATCTATTGCCAGAACGTACAAGCTGAAAGCCTGAGAGTCACAGAATATTGTACCTACCTGAAGCAGGCCTCGGTGGTGGGGGTAAGGCACGAGCTATTTTCTGTCCGTGTAAAAGGGTGTGGCTGAACTCCTCTGCCATTTTCTGTGGGGAGATAACAAACATGAAACTAGCTGGTAAATGGTCCTTTATCTTTATTAATATGGAGTTAATACGCCTCACAATAAACTTTTCTTTACACTCACTGAACAAAAGTGGATTATGCATACTTGGGGGATATTGAATGAAATATGTATCATCAATCAACACAACAAATCATGTCCCACAAGATGCTATGATTGCTGGACATTTTTAGTTCAGTGTAATTCCTTGCAGTTATCATGCCTCAGATTTTGACAAAACTAGTTCCAATTTGTTTTGTATACATAAGAATCATCCAGTAGAATCATTAATGGTACTGTGGTCCACCATCAGCTCACTACTTTTCTCACCTCTTCTGTTAACAAATTTCTAACTCTTGTTATGATGAAATTCTTCTTGAGAATGGAGTTTATTGATGGACGGTCTCTGCAAATAAGCATTTGCAAAATATATCTCATTGAAACACTTTAAGCTCGCATATAAACCATCCCTAAAGAAAACATGAAAAGACATTTCATGAGATATGACCAAAATAATATCAGATAATAAAATCAAATTAAATGAATTGACAAAAATACACACCAAACTTCTTACATACATAACTTACATAACTTGTTGGAACCGATCATACAACGGATTAGCCAAAGAATAGCCTCTGATTGTCACAAAGAGAAAGAATAGCTGCATGTCAGCTGTCATTTGAAAACTTTAAAAAAAATGACAAACACTTTGAAAATAACTTAGCTGGAAGAAACAGTGAAATGCTTGCTGCCTTACCTTGGAGCTCTCTTGAACAGCTGGGCAATCAGGCCTCTCAGTTCATAGCTGTACTTGGGTGGAATCGGAGGGTACGAACCTCTGTCGGAGAAAGAATTAAATCTTCAGCAACTACAAACTGAAGTGCCACGAACATTAAACACTACACATAAGCATGTTAAATGCCAAGAGTCAAATATGACCATGATAAGATATTCCAAATACAACTCACCTGATGATCTTCAGTACTAGGTTTTTCATATTGCCAGCTTCGAACTGAAAAAGTAATTATAATAAAGGTATCAATTTCATGTTCCTGACAACATTTTAATTATTATAACATCATAAGAAGATTAAGACAACTCAATCAAAAACAGAATTTCACATTCTTTACTTCTTCAAAATTCAAATTTTGTATATCTGTGGAGTCAAATGAAGCTGGTCTCAATTTTAGGACCATGTTATTTAAATTTATCATTATAATATGATTAAGGAGTAAAACAATTAACTGAACACAATTCAAAAGAAGTCTTCAAAAAGCCAGAACAATCTGATTTCTCAGTTTCAAGTGTTCCTTTGCCAAAAATATCATGATGCAAGAGGCAAGAGTTTAATTGCCAAATACAAGGAACAATTTGAAATATATTTACAATTCAGTTAGTTATTTTACATTTTAGTTATTCTGTAAATTCCTGTTGATTTGAACGCTCAGTATGTAAGTCTCGAAATGAGAACAATAAATTGCAAAATAACTAAAAGTCAGAAATAGTCTATAACATGTTAATACAGTACAAAGTAATGAATATCCTGTGCCAACAATTTCTATGGATTGTTATTTTTTATACCCATCACTTAAAAAAAGTTGTTAAAAACTATCATGTTGTTATGTGTACAAATTGACTTCTTTAACAGAGGGGACACAACAGTAGAAGGAACAGCACAAACATGTACCGGTACTACACATGCCACATAGTATATACGTCCTTGTTGATTGACAAGATGCGCTACTCCTCAAGTGAGGTGAAACAGTCTATTTTCAAAGAGAAGCAGAGGAAGGAAAGCTGTTTTATCCATTTATAATAGATACTTGAAACAAGCTTCTTAAGCTCTTGGTATGTCTCCTAACAAGCTGAAGAATGCTGTCCATCAGTGAGACCTGAGAAATCAGGTTAAGCAGGTGGTGAACATATCACAACCATGTACAGTTAATAAGACCAATGTATACTTACTGCGTGTTTCAGTGTAGTCAGTTCATAGAGAACACAGCCTAAAGACCAGATATCACTGAAAACAAGCACATGTTGCATAAAGCACATTCAGGTATATTGATATGCTTTTGTTTGTTTGTTGTTTAACGCCTCACTCAGCAATATTCCAGCTATCTGGCGGCGGTCTGTAAACAATCGAGTCTGGACCAGACAATCCAGTGATCAACATCATAAGCATCGATCTACACAATTGACAAATGACACATGTGAAACCAAGTGAGCAAGCCTGACCACCTGATCCTGTTAGTCACCTCTTACGACAAGCATGGGTTGCTGAAGATCAATTCTAACCCGGACCTTCATGAGTTATATTGATATGCACTTGCTAATGCATACCAATGCTGAATGAACAGGACAAGTATGATAAGACCATATTTGTCCCATGAGAAAATTAAAAATCAGTAAAACCTTTAGAAATAGGTATGAAACATTCAGATGTTGTCATAAGGAAGGGTGAGAGAGTAAGTATGATTTTAGCAATATAATAGCAATATCAACGACAGGAACACCAGAAACGGGCTTCACACATTGTACCCATGTAAGGAATCAAACCTAGATCTTCATCATGATAAGCGGACACTGTAACCATTAGGCTACTCATCCCCATACCAATAGGAACCATATGTCCATTTCAACATTTTTGAACATCACTGCATGTAACAAGAAGACATATACATGTATTTGTCCAAAGGCTGACCTAAAAATTTAGCCAAGAACACATCAAAACACAAGGTGAACAAACTCATCTGGTCACAAACTTGTTTACAGAGATATTTTCTCTTGATCGTAAGTAATAGAAACCGTATCACCAATTACAGCCATTCTTGTGAAATTGATCATGACAGAAGTTCCAAATTTGCTATTCAATACTCAGATTCACCCCAATATTTCTTAACTATTATGTTAGATAGGCCATACTTGATTATCCAGTGTATTGAATCTCCATTCTATTATAATCAAACCCCAGGACCCATTCGGTCACAGCATGGTTTCAGCAGAGACATCACTATCTCACTGGCATGGATCGGTTTTCAAGAGACCTCATCTGAGCTTGCCCTTCATGTACTTTAAGCGTTTTAGCTGGAATGGATATTTTCCTGAATACGAAGATGGTGGAAAGAAGTCCTTTTCATTCCAGACAATCTGGTTTTATCTGTAAAGGTTTGTGAGTCTATTTGGTAGTGTTGTGTAATTACAACTGGAGAACACGGGAAAACAAAGCTGGGATGGCAAAAGGGTCCAGAGTATAAATTATACCAGCATGGAGAAATGGAAGACTGGTTAATAGAGGATGCATGTGGGCAAAACATATGTCCAACCTTTGAAGAGTAGACACATTTTCAATTTGCATTCCTGACTATAAAAGACGTTCATTCACACTCCAACTTACCTCTTGTTGTTGTAGGGCTTGTTCTCAACTATCTCTGGAGACAGGTAGTATGGTGTACCTATACAAGTCCGAGCCAGTTCTACAGTACTGAAACACAATCAGTCCTTTGTAGAAACACTCCACTGAATATGAAAAAGTTCACAGATGCCTTGATATGAAATATTGATATCGGAAACATGAAACATCACATATACTGACATAGTTTTAGAACAAACTTTACGGATGAACAACTTCTTTATTCGACGTTTCGTTATAGATTCTTGTATCATTGTCAAACAAGAATCTGTATCAAAACGTCGCATCCCCCCGAATAAAGAAGTTGTTTATCCATAAAGTTTATCCTAATCTGATTCACCAACTTCTAAATATGCCACTCAAAGAAGTTGATATAGTTTTTATCATTGTTATTTTAGAATAATATCCTTATCTGAGAAACACTTACGGTTTATTGAAAAATTAAAGTTCATGTGAAGAATTTTAGTGGCCCTTTCAGTTTCCATCCAAACAACTATTCATTGATTACCTAATCCATAAATAGCTGGGATATAACGAACGTGTAAACGGATAAAATATATTATGTGCATTAATCTGAAATTAATAATAAAAAGAAATGAAAACAATATGGTTACCTGTTCAAGACTTTAGCAATTCCAAAGTCTCCAATTTGTATCCTTCCATCACTTGTCAGAAATATGTTCTGAAAAGTATACATGAGATTAAAGTCTTTCTTAAAATAAGTAAAGGATAAGTCATCACTATTGTTGTGCAAACAAACACATCATATAACATCTGCTTCACCATACCACCTTTACATGCTGAAGTTTCACCCTCTCTTCAACATCTTTAAAACTCTTCCCATCCCCACAATCAAGCCCTCCTTGACCTCCCTCTCTTATTATCAGGAATTCCTGCATAGAATTACTTTCTCAGTCCTATTCAGTTTTTGTGAAAATTTCATCTTTCCTTCATATATAAATCAATTAATCCTTCACCCTTCCCTACATCACCCTACATCTTTCCCTCACACCTTCCCATCATCCCCTCACACCTTCCCATCACCCTCACACCTTCCCATCACCCTCACATCTTCCCATCACCCTCACACCTTCCCATCATCCTCACACCTTCCCATCACCCTCACACCTTCCCATCATCCTCACACCTTCCCATCACCCTCACACCTTCCCATCACCCTCACACCTTCCCATCATCCTCACACCTTCCCAACCCCTTCACATCTTCCATCACCCTAACATCTTCCATCACCCTCACACCTTCCCATCATCCTCACACCTTCCCATCATCCTCACATATTCCATCACCCTAACATCTTCCATCACCCTCACACCTTGCCATCATCCTCACACCTTCCCATCATCCCTCACACCTTCCCATCACCCTCACACCTTCCCATCATCCTCACACCTTTCACCCACACTTTCCATCATCCTCACACCTTCCCATCATCCCTCACATCTTCCCATCACCCTCACACCTTCTTTACATCACCCCTTCTCTACATCACCCACATCTTCCTACATCACCCTTACAACTTCCCATCATCCTCACATCTTCCCATCACCCTCACACCTTCTTTACATCACCCCTTCTCTACATCACCCTCACATCTTCCCTACATCACAACTTCCCTCACCACCATCACACCTTCTCTACACCACCATCACATCTTCCCGACATCACCGCTGAACTTCCCTACATCAACCTCACACCTTCCCTACATCACCCTCATACCATCTCACCATCACCCTTGCCTATATCACCCATTCCCATCACACCTTCCCTTCATATTTCCCCATTCATCCCCCATACCCATCTCCCCTCACCTTCATTCCACCTCACCTTCCAAATTACCCCAGACCATCCCCCTCCACTCCTACCTACCTGTGACTTGATGTCTCTGTGCAGGATCTTCCTGTCATGGATGTGTTTGATAGCCAGGCATGTTTGCACAAACCAGTTCATTACCTGGTAACAACACAATTACATAATGTGATGAATCCACGAAAATGAACACAATCTGAAGTACAAACAGTCCATCCCATCCCCAAAATAACAATTAACCCGACTGTCTTTGATAAACAAGTAACAATAGCAAATTAATTACAAAGCAGAGATACCAATGACAAAGGCAAACCAAATGCCATGCTATATGAAGCATATACAGCTACCGAAAACTCCTCTTGGATGCAGATAATTCATTGACTGACTGACTGTTTGGTTTTTACGCCGCTTTTAGCAATATTCCAGCAACATCACGGCGGAGGACACCAGAAATGGGCTTCACACATTGTGCCCATGTGGGGATTCGAACCCTGGTCATCGGCGTGACGAGCCAACGCTTTAACCATTAGGCTACCCCACCGCCCCTATCAGTGACAATCCTGAAATGATGTAAGACTATTGGAATCAAACTAATCAAAATCACAGATCACATGTTCCATAAACAGATGACAACTGATTTTCCAACTCTTAGACATACACTCAAAGTTCGGAGTGGTATTTTCTTCAAATTAAATCAGTACAATTCTTGGAATTCAAGTGAAAATGTAACATGCTACCAGCTTACCATCATACCAAGAAACTTCAAACATTATTACAGACAGTCCACAAGAGTAGATGGACTCCGATTAACACATGGTTAATTCCCAGACTTCCTGGTAATGTTACCATTTTGGACAAAAATCACAGTACCTGGTCTTCTGAAAATAACAGTCCTCTCTGATTATTGATCCGTCCATAAAGGTCTCCTGAAACAGACAGAAGATGAGAGCTTGATGTTTGATCCTCCACAACATGTCACTACTACTTCTCCATGCATTATACACACAGTTTTCTTTGATTGGTATTATGAAAGTTGAGGAGATGAAGAATGAGGACAATTTTTATGGATAGACAACTTCTTTATTCTGTATAGGCGACGTTTCGACAGATTCTGTGTCATTGTCCTCATTCTTCATACACACAGTTCCTCAAAGTCATTACAACATAATGTTAAATCTAGAACCATGAGACCCGTGAAGATCCGGGTTAGAATATTGATCTTCAGTAACCCATGCTTGTCGTAAGAGGCGACTAACGGGATCGGGTGGTCAGGTTTGCTGACTTGGTTGACACATGTCATTGTATCCCAGTTGCATAGATCAATGCTCATGCTGTTGATCACCGGATTGTCTGGTCCAGACATGATTATTTACAGACCACCACCACATATACTACCCATCAAAAGTTTAGACTCACTTAAAGCACTCACTACATGTTATGTATATATATGTGGTTCGAATATGAATTTCTCCCCTAACTTGGGGGAACCAACTGCAAACGTTATGCAGATGAATTGCACGATGATCATGCATCAAATTGCTGAAAAGCATGTGCAAATATCGTGCATGTGAACAGCTGCGTTTTGGTGTAAAGATTTGTTAAGAATTCGCCAATTTTCATCATTTATTGAACTCATGACAATAACCTTTTCAAGGTTACGAATTTGTTTAACAATATATCAGTTCATGTGTAAACAGTACCTTTAAACAGTATGGAATATTTTTCAAAATTTAGTTTAGAACAGTTGACTGAAGTAAGTGGCTACACTACACTAGTGAGTCTAAACTTTTGATGGGTAGTATAGATGGAATATTTGTTGAGTGATGCAAAGTCAGTGCAATGTACATCATTGCATCCCAGTTACATAGATTCATGCTTATGATGTCAGTCATTGGTATGTCATGTCCAGGCTTGATTCTTTACAGACTGCTGTCATATAGCTACAATATTGCTAAACACTAGGGCTGCAATGAATACACTATGTGGCGAATATGATGCGTATCATGAATATTGGATAACGAATACGAATAATTATTCACGAATACAATATTGTAGTTAAGTGATTGACGTGCAGTATGGAACGGACATGTTGACAGGTTTGATTTGTCACAGCAATAACCAGTGATCTCATGACACTCAAATTTGGTATGTAATAGTTATAGATGACAGTAACATGTGCAGCCTTGGCCAACTAACATGACTTGTACTGCTGCAATGCTAGTACATGTTCCATTCTTGTATATCTCACTTTGGAAAGGACATAAGGGTTCAAGTAAAACATGCTCCCTTAAAAAAATTGTAAATATTCGGTTCTGGTGACCACAAATAACGAATTGAATTCATGAAGGGCTACGGTTCGATTCACCAAATATGCAAGTGAATCGTTACAGCCTTACAAAACACGGCGTTGAACCACAAACAAACAATATTTGAGGAACAGGAATGATTTTGTATGGATAGACAACTTCATTAATGCATTGGACGCCACGTTTCAGTTTAGATTAACACTGTTATCAAGAAAGCATCTACACCGTAACATTGAATCCATTGCAATAACAGTGTCTTCTAAATGCTATTCAAAGAAAAAAACATATTTGAAGAAACGATAATGAACACACCTCCTGCACAGAAGTCCATCACGATAAACAAGCAGCCCGTCTCTGGAACAACAAACATGACAAGATCGTCAGTCACCTATTAAATAGAGTGTGTCATAAAACCTTAAACCATTCCTTCTCTGGCATTATGTTCATGTTACTATATTCAAGTTGTACAGTCCACTCAGAGAGTAAGATAGCATTTCATCCTTATACAACAAAAATACAAGGTGGCGGGAACAATCCCAAGTCATAATACAAAGAATATTTTGACTTTAGTAAAAATTAGTATGGCATCAAGACATACAGAGCCCAGAGGTTAAAGTGCATGCTTGTCGCGCCGAAGACCCGGGTTTGATGTGTGAAGCTCATTTCTGGTGTCCCAAATCGTAACATTGCAGGAATATTGCTAAAAGCGACATAAAACCCAACTGACTCACTCACACAAGCACTTCACAATCCCAGATTTCCAGCTTACCCTCAAAAGACTCCCTGTAGGCCACAATGTTTGGATGCTTCAGCTGAGCCAGTACTGCAACCTACAACATGTCAAAACCCTCACTTAAAACATTTAAAAAATAAACACATGTCATTACCATATACAGTCGAACCCCGTTTATCCGGACATTTTGGTTACACTCGGATATCGTCCGGATAGCGAGGCGTCCGGTTAACTGGATCAAACAAGCAAAACGCATTGACAATGTATATTGAAAATTTATTCATGTATGTATATCAGTAAGTCAATAGTCAAACACGTATAATCATAACAATACCATATTCAATATCACACCAATAAACTTGACTCGATATCACATATCACATGTAGCACATTATTTCCTTAAAAAGTCTGTGATAGGTGTCTGCTTCCTTGGTTTTATTTCTTCAAATCACTTCACCAAGTCCATCAATAAATTCACTGAACGTTCGTCTCCAGTACATTCGTAGAAGGTCAACAGACTGTTAGCGTAACAACTGCTTGTTGTTCATCATCATCTGACTGGTCGTCTGTCGGTGGCTGCACTCTGTTGATGATTTCTTTATCAGTTAGCTCATGGCCAGTTTCCACGACAGTATCTTCATCAACGTACTGTTCAGCAGTTGGGACCTTGTCGGCGTCACTTCGTGGTAACTGCTGCATCAAATTCCGCGGCTCAGCTTAATCCTAATCCTAAAGTACTGTCGGAAATACTAGAAAAATGCTTTTTAGTCCTTAATATCTTTATAAAGGTGATAAATATACTATGTCAATATATCAACTCGCCTATTGTCTACCTAAATTTATTTCAATCGATTTAACATCCCCATGCATTTAAAGGGCAGTTTACAGGAGAGAATTTGGTACCAAAGCAGCAACTTAAGGTTTTTTCAAAAACAGAAAATCTGAAATAGCCTTTACATTTATGCTAATAATACAGGTGGTGTAAAAATATGAATTAACGTTTTTCCTAAACAAATAAATGTTGAATGTTTGTGTTACTTTACTTAATTATCGTTTTCTTTATTGAAGAAATATTAATATAAATGTTAAGTCTTGATAAATAAGTTTCCCGTCATGCATGCACATCTTTATCACAGCGTCCACTATGGCCAACGATTTGCAGTCGATTGTTGCAAAGGTTTATAGTTTTTTTTCTGCTTAAAAAAGACAGAGGTAAACCTTTCATTAGTTTAGAAAGGGTTAATTACAGAACGTGTAGAGCTGTTGGCATGTCTTACCAACAAGTTTACAATATTGTAAACAAATCAGACAAGACAGGGACAGTCTCAAATACAAAACCGGGACATAAAACCATCCTTGACAACTTTGACAAGGGAGTGCTTAGATGGGCGGTCTACAAACTTTATGAGAAGAAAAATATATATATTCTAAAGAAGCTACACCAGTGACTTCGTTAAATCTTTGTCCAATGTTCACAACTAGATTAAACTGACCGAATTACATCCATATTTTTTCATTGAAATATACTGTTGACATGCAAAACATTTATTAAAACGTTGCACATTTCTACAATCAATCGATAAGATAACACAAGTGATAGGATTTTTTCCAATGTACAGTAATTCGTATGTTTATTTCAAAACAAACACATACACAAATGATCCCTTACATAACTGATATGTATACTATAATGCACATATTCAACATTTTGCAGAAAACATCTATTGAGATGACCCTCGCCCGAGCGTGTGCTCAGGTGTCAATTTCACCTGTCGATAGCGTGCATGCTGATGACGTAACACAGGCAGTTAATGTTTGTTTCAAATAACGTCCCACTACCCCTTATTTTTCTAAGTTTTTGGTATTTTCATCAGTAAAAAAATATTTTAGAGCATGTCTCAAAATTTATTCCCTCGGTCTACATTAGGTAGATGTTTCTTGAAGTGATATTTGTTATTTAAGTAACTGTAATACCTCTGAATTTTAAATATAAGTCAAAAAGCATTTTTCTAGCATTTCCGACAGTACTTTAATTAGCATGTGTTTTTGTTACTGATGTGATGTTCTCACACCTGCCACAAATGAAGTGACACGAGTCCCTAGTGTTTTAATGGGTACTCAATTCACAGCAAACGCCTGCCGAGAGATTAACAATGAATACACTTAGTCGTCCTGTAAACAATACTGACGTGAAACATACATGTACACATGCACATGTGCCCAGATCTTTCCGTCCAGATAACTGGATCATGTTAAAATGGAAATCTATGGGAATGGTCTGAAACTTCTCCCTGCGGGTCCGGAAGCGCGGGGTCCGGCTAAGCGAGTACAATTACTGAAGGCAAGTTTCGTTTCACCTAAAAATCATCCGGAAGGCGGGGTTTACGGATATACGGGGTCCGAGTAAACGGGGTTCGACTGTATTACCATTTATGGTCATTTTTGTTGGAATCAGGGGAGTGTCTCACAAAAATATGACAGTCTCTGTAGGAAGACATGACAAATAATACACATACAGTAAACAAGTTTATAACAAACATTCTTTTTGTCATGGCCACTTACAGTATATTTTAGCCAAAATACTGGTAACAAACTATGGTTGTAATAGACTAAAATCAGTGGTCTCTTTGAGTTCGTTACAAATGTAGTTTCCTGTATTTGGGGAGGATCAGGGCAAAATGGACACTTCATAACAAAACAGAGTGGTTAAAAATGTATGTTGTCCTTACAAGGAGGGCCATGGAAAGACACATCCAAAACATAACAAACATGATGGGGTCATTATTTTCAATACATTACAGCAACAAAGAACATCTGCATCCCAACACAGTACGCCCTAGCTCGCCCCAATCCCCAATTTCTATTCATTTTAAGGGCTTATATATACAAAGCTACCATATTCCAGTTCATAAATTGCATTCAGCAGCAAGGCAATCCAAAATAATCTTATATTATCAATACAGCAATTCATTAGATATATATGTTTGTCTTTTTCTTACCTCTTTCCGCGACTCTACTCTTTCTTTCTGGCTCATCTGAAACCAATGGGAAAAGAATCCATAAACTGATTAGGTAGGTGTAAGTTACCATTGTCATTGGATATGGGAGACAGAACTGAGTTTCACACTGACACTGCCTATAACAATAGATGATGCCAGGGGAACACAATATTGGCTTGAGGACATAGTCACACGAGTCATACAGGTAAACACAGGTAAACTGTTCAACCAGTAGGGGTGCGGTGGGAGAGCTGCCTCAGGTGCCAGGCTAGTGTCATAATCAAGCAAGCTTAAGGTGCTGGGTTCGAGCTCACCTGTAACCGGATGTAACTTACCTTTCAGACTCTTTCAGTGTTATCACAAACCCTAGTGTACAGTACACAACCCTGTGCACATAAAAGAACCCATGAATCTGTTGGTAAATGACCAGAGGGTGGCCACATGAACATGTGCAAACACCTAGTTGCGGTTACAGCAACGTGCAGTAAACTTGTACAATGTCCCAGTCCACCCAGCTGTGAATGGATACCTCGTAAGGATGGGAAAACCACATTAACTTGGTGCGCCTAATGACTGCACAAGTTTTATGATCCCCAGGGAGTTGAGATTGAACATATGATTGCGTGTGTGTGTAACATTACAAGAACTGGTCCTGATTGAGAAATTAGAGGTCATTTGCTTTATGAATAAGTATCAAAATTCATGACAAGCACTGCAGGTACTACAACAGAACTTTTCTAAACATTAATGTCACTTAAGGTTTGTCTTATGCCAGTGTGGATAGAAAACCATCAGATGGGCAGTGTAATAGCAGTGTAGTAAAGATGTAGAAAATTTAGCCTGTCCACAGGACTGGCAGGTCAATTTTTTTACCAGCCCTGCCAAAATCTAGCCGGTCCTCCAAATATAAATAAAACACCATTTCAAGACTTAAAACTGGTTTGTTTTATTTTAAGCTATAATTTAATATGCACACACAGAGCTTGGACTGTTAAATCTCTCCTAGTGGAATCATCTGGTTACAACATGACAGAACTAGTCTTCAGACAAGTCATCAACATCTCCATCAAGATCTGAAGTCAGAGTCATAGTCTGAATCTGCATCCTTGCCAGTTGCACATTCAATATTGACTAAAATAAGAGTAAATTCGCTCAGTCATAGCAGCAGACCGACCGATGAGGGTCGCGCCATTTTGGTTTGAAATTGGGGGAAACAAGAAACACATTTTCCTATTGTTGATTCTGTGACAACCGGACAATCACGCACTTCCTTACTAAACTCGTTTCAAGAAGCTAAGGGAGAGAACTCTGTTCTTATAGCAAACATATCTCATCGATTTCGTTTGCGATAATTTTATCTGTTTGATTATTCTAGTATCCTTTGGCAGTAAATATTCAAAAAGGTTATAATATAATAATGATTATGTCATTGGTTTGCTAAAACTGACCTGACATGAGGACGGACAGGATTTTTTGTAACCCGTCCTCCACAAAATTCACCTGTCTCGGACGTTGGGACGGGCTATCTTTCCTACACTGGTGATAGGGTGACAATGCTAAAAGACCTTGTGTCTTTTCCCATCTATTTCTTGAAGTTAAACTTAGAGACTTTCTACCAAACCGAAGTACTGTCTCTGTGTAACCACTACTTAATATATGTAGTAAGATATTACAACGATGTGCCTCACTCTGAAAGTGTTGGTTTGAATCCTGGATGGGATTCAAACCAAGAACAAACCCACTAGAATCTCTACATAGTACTTTACTGAGAAAGTCTTAACTCAAATATACCATGTTACAGCAACAAAAACAGCTTTGCTAACAATATAGGATACAATATTCTTACAGTTTGTGTGACATGCTTGAACCCTTTTTCAGTCAGTGTCATTGATAACATTGATCAGCGGGTGATATTCTCACACCAAACAACCTGTGAAGGTCCGAGTTAGAATGTTGATCTTCTGTAACCCATGCATGACTTAAGATGTGACTAACGGGATCGGGTGGTCAGGCTTGCTGACTTGGTTGACACATGTCATCGATTCCCAATTGCGTAGATCGATGCTCATGCTGTTGATCACTGGATTGTCTGGTCCAGCCTTGATTATTTACAGACCGCCGCCATATAGCTGGAATATTGCTGAGTGTGGCGTAAAACTCAAGACACTCACTCACTCACACCTAACACATCTACTACATATGACCAACTAACATTTGATAATATGTCGTGACTGAAATGACATATATCTGCAGAATAATGCAGGATTTAACAAGTGTTTGCCACTTTGCTATGGTTAAAAAATTATGAAATTATATTTTTATTTACATATTTACGGCCTTTACAAAATGGTTAACTCAATCCACTTTCTCACATGTTTCTATAATAATGACTCATTACATTTGCTATGGTTAAAAAATTATGAAATTATATTTTTATTTACATATTTACGGCCTATACAACATGGTTAACTCAATCCAGTTTCTGACATCTTGCTATAAAAATGACTCATTACAATTGAAACAATATTTGAAGAAAATGGGCATGGGTTTTCCAGATTTGTGTACAGTTGTGCAGATCATCTATATTTGTTTACTGGTCAGCCAAATAAAGTGTGAATACTCCAAAGAGGCATGTTTGGTGGATATAATCTGTTCTGTTTTGGTAGAGATCATCTAGAATCCCTTAGACGTATCTATTGTCACATCCTGACAAAGCAAAGTTACACATTAGGGAACAGACCAGATGGCCATACTAGTTGGCCAAGCAATGACTTCAGTAATCAATTAATTATTTATTGCTCATTGCAGTCCAAGCTCTATCTCATTGGCACCTAAATCGATGACAACATTTTATTAGCAGCTAATGATTGAAAATAAGACATAAATTCAACAAAACATTTCTCAATGAAATGACAGATATAAAATGACACACTTACCTTTCCAATATTGATTTCTTTGATAACAAATTGTCCTCCAGTTGCTTTTGCTTTCACTAACAATGCTTTTCCAAAAGCACCCTCACCGATTTTCCTCACTCTCGTGTAATTATCCATATTGAAACGTTTTCAGGCTGACTAGAAAAAATATCGAAAAGATAACGCACACAAACAGGAAGAACTCGGTTAGGAATTCTTTCTTGACTTGAACTTGTCTTCTAGATTCAAGTGCGATAAAGACAGTGACATTCAGCTATCTGACTGAAAGTGTAAAGAAAACGCTCTTCTGTGAAGAACAATTTACAAAATATATCATCATTGTTTTGTCTCGTTGTCTCTCATTTCGGATATCCTGTAAAACAACAAAGTTCGTTGCCTTACGCATTTAGCAGATGATCGGACTCCAATGTAAACTATGCAATGTACTATTTCCCTAAACCTGTTTTACTTTATTCACCTTCTGTGTATCTTCTTTTAATCATGGTCAATTTCTACTGATTTTGTAATACTTCTATTGTATTTAATATACTTATTAAACTGTATAATATCAATTAAAAGAGATTTTGTAGTTTCTGGAGAGCAGTATGTTCTTTTTCCTCTTTACATACTCACATAGTTGTTTACAATATAGTACTCCAAAACTACCGGAAACGTCTTGATGCTTAAAATCTGGAACATTTTGCATAACATTTTCTGGTTGAACTTCAAACACCATAGAAAGATCAATGTGTGTTTTGTAAATATTAATGTATGGATGACATACTATGCTTTCGTAACTGTTTTCAGTTACGTACAAATATATATATTGGAATGTCCCGGTGTTTTGATCCGATGTAAAGAAACCTCGTAGGCTCTTTACTACGCTTCCTTTACAATATATACAGGTAGGCAGCGCTTAAATATGCAAAGAGCTCGTTGTGTATTTCTTGCAAAGTGAGAAATTGTTATACGAAGGAAAGCATGCCAGCATGCCTTATCCATTCGTTTAACCATATTTGACGTTGACTGCTGTGCCCCATCATTAAATCGCGTTTTTATCAAAGCTTCTATCCCTGATGTGAAAAAATACGTTCCTGTTATTTATCTAGCATACATAATCCGTTTTCGTTGGGTTGTTCAAAATTGGCACAAGGCAAAAATGGCTGCTTCAGCTTTGAGGCTTGGGCAGCATCTAAAAGAACTGCGCTTTCATTTATGCCAGAAGTCACCAGCTAGCAAGGGCGTAAGGTGTGGTTTTCTACATAATGTAGCTGGAAGTGGAAGAAAATGCTATGACAGAACGGCGTTATTTACTCTATTTCTGTGTTGACATTTTGAAGGGCAAACGTATCCAAGAGATTTTGTCGTTTCTGAGTCAGTAACAATTTAACTAACCACTGAACTGAAATATTGTTAATTTTAATCATGTTCTTTTACAATAAATTCGACAAGGTCTTTCAGTTTATTGCACAAGACCGCCGATTATGAGGCACAGCATAGGTGCAGCGCTGGCTGAGTTTGTTGGCTGGCTGTTGTGGCTCACTAACAGGTTGGGGAAACCTACCGATCGGCCTATAATAGGCCAAATGGGATATTATAGGCCGTTCTGCCTATTTTGCTATAGGCCGATCGGCCTATAGTTATGATATTTATCAAATAAATTTTAAGCGGTGCATGTCCGCATGAGGATATTAACATCATTCAAGTTTTGATGTCCAAAGGTTTTCATTCAAACCCTTTTTGAGAATTTTCATCACATAATAAAGGAGTTTGGAAATTGCTAATTAAATATAAGTCTGTAATATTTTTTGACAGTTTGCATTGCAAATTAATGACATAGATATTCAGTGTTAGTTTTCAAAAGGAAAATCTATGCAAAATTGTGTTTTTAATGAAACATCTTTTCCTGAACATGATATAAATTTCCATTTTGTCCAAAAAACGTATTTTTTTCAAGCTGAGGAGGTCCATTAACTATTCATCTCTATAATCATATAAAACCATTTCGTGCGGAAATTGATAGTTTGTGAAATAATTAGAAAAATGTTCAAATATAGCCCGATCGGCCTATCGCAAAGTAGGCAGAACGGCCTATAATATCCTGTTCGGCCTATTATAGGCTGATCGGTAGGTTTCCCCAACCTGACTAATACTGAAGGGTTGTTGTCGACACCTGTATGTACTACAGACCTGTACCTCAGGTACATTTCTGTATACAGAAACTGAATTGAGTTAAAACTATTTAAGAGAACATGTAGTCAAATCCAATACAAGCCGATCCCTTAATTAATGAAGTTAGACTCTCCCATTGTGTTAAAACAGTCTGAAATTGACCGATTAGCACAAAACCACTCGTCACTGCTGACTGTTCAAAATTCAACGGATTAGGTCGTAATCATACTAAAGATTGCTGGAGGGGATATACACATTTAGAATACATAAAGTAATGACACTGTGTAATTACTGGCCTCAGCTTGTGTATGTATCTTTACAGATCTCTCTTTTTGTGGCATAATGTATACATATATTCTGATGCAGTGAATAGTGCAATAACCTGTTTGCCATATTCCAGTTTACTTGTGTTTATAATATCTATGTATTATCACAATGGTCAGTTTTCCTTATTTGTTTCAGGGATTTTGTAGAGAAGTACTATGTTGATCTAAAAAGACACAACCCTAAGTTCCCGTTCCTCGTCAGAGAATGTAGCAACGTCCAGCCCAAGCTATATGCTAGATATGGTAAGGTTGATGGAACATCAATGCAATGTAAGTTGTTCACTGGTCTCGAGAGGGACATGGGCTGATGTGCCCTCGATGTTTGTTTATGTTCCCTGAGCCCAAAGGACGTGGGGAACATAAAGAAACATCGAGGGTACATCAACCCATGGCCACCGAGGGACCAGTGAACAACATATGTATCTTACCGAATGCCTCAATGGTAATTTTGAACTGTTTGAGGCATGGGGATCGGATCATAGTATGGAGTACCAGATGACAAGAAAAACAATTTAGAGTTATCTCCCTTCCATCAATTAGCATTCGCAAAACATTGGTAAATTCCGTACATCATACGTGATTCAGTGTTATTCGAGATAAAGAATTACTACAACGAAGTACCAAATGAGTTTAGCATTCCCAGCGGGGTACATAGAAAATGTTACTCGCTTGTTAGCGGGGTACATTGAAAATAATAGTAGAGCACTCAGCCAATCAGAAAACAACATTTATGTGTGAGGCAAGATAATGATTTATGACTGATGAGTGTTGTCAATAAGGCTTTATTGAATGTGATGACTGCCAGAAGGGATCCACATGACAGGTCATCACAGCCTGTTGCAGTGACATGCTATATACTGAAGTCAAGAAATTAAGCAACAATAAAAAATTTTGGATGAATAATTTGTTGTTGCAAGTTTTGGATGTCATGTGATTCAACATGCACCACAGTAGCAGTCAGTTTAATATATGGTTAAGACAACACAGTAAAAACCTTTGAGTACAATACTGTTGGAATGGCCAACAAAGCCTGCTGTGTTGAAAGAAACTTTCCCACCAGTACTGCTACTTCTTGTGTATGATGTCTCAGTTCTCATCCAAAACTACTTTTCAGTCAATTAAATAAAATAGGATTGTTAAAAAAGCATTCCAAAAAATATTCACTTGTAACCAAGAGAAATTATCTGCAAAGTTATGGATAAAGGAGACTGAGACGGTTACATTGCTTCCTAAACGAAGCAGTAGTAGTGGTTAGGTCAAAGTTAATTACTAACCGGTTGGTAGTTAATGAACAAAGAACTCAGCACTATTACAGCTATATGACGACAGTCTGTAATTGGTTAAACCTTGCCCAGACAATCCTGGAGTAGTTGTCCTAGACGTGATAATCGAAAGGGGATATGATGCTCAGACTTCTTATGATTTTTTATATATTTCTGTATTGCATGACATGTATTCCTTTGACATTTGCTGTCTGTTACAGAATTCGGCAAGGAGTCCAGCCTACCCCTTACTGACATGACAGCTGAGCAAGTGTTGAAGGCCGTAGAGACGATGGCCAAACGATGAATGAATGCTGCATTGTGTAGACTTTGTGTAAATAATATTGATAACGAGTTCCATTCACTATCAAGGAGTGTAGAAATAGATGTTCCTTTGAGAAATGAGTTCTCTTTCGTGAATAAAATCAAGTGAAAGACTTACCTTTGTATTGTTTTTGTTTCCTTCATGTTTAGTATATCATGGTGAGAGTTCAGGCACAGGTGCAACACCTTCAAGGTACCATAATTTGTTGTGCAGAGTTGTGTCCCTTAGTAGGGCCAGGACCCGCTGATTGTGGTTCCTTTCTGATTATGATCTTTAGTTGATTATGAAATTTACACTCTGTGATCGAACAGAAATACTTTTCAAAGCAGTGATAGCAGTTGGGGGGATTCCCATGCTGTCTACATGCAGATGGGAGGGCCAATGGTTATTCAGGCTGACACATCAACTGTATTTAATAATACACTTCTTCCATTCAAACACTTGAACTCTCCATCCCATGCGTGTAAGAATCACTTCACAAGTTATTTTATTGAATTCACTGTTTGCACATCAGACAGTCACAATGTGGTACTGATCACAATTTTTCTTCTTTACAAAGTCCTATTTCTAAACCAATTACATATTAATGTTTTGAAGGGTTGACATTGATATTCATCTAACAAGCTACATGAGGCGACGGGGTAGCCTTGTGGTTAAAGCCAAAAACCTGGGTGCGTGTTCCCACATGAGGACAATGTGTGAAGCCCATTTCTAGTGCCGCCTGCCATGATATTGCTGGAATATTGCTGAAAGTCTCATAAAACTAAACTCACTGACTACAAGCTACATTGGCTACTTGATAGAATTATCTCGGGCTTGTCAAAATTATTTTTATCAGTGGCGCAACAAATCCTCCATCCATGCTATTATACACATCGCAGATATTGGATTATTTACTTACTGATATTGATATTTGGTAATAAATAACAAGAAGTCAGCAGTTGATGAATTATTCATTATATTCAATGGAACAGATACAAAATAAAATATTTGCTATGTTGACAGTGGTACTTTATCATAACAGTAACCAGTAACAACATTATTGTTGAATTAAATGTATAAAGTGTTGACTAATATCCAGCTTTGTTTGGATATGTTCCATTTTGCATGTGTCAGTTTCAAACATAACACACAAACTGAAATATAAACACTCTTTTTTAAAACATTCATGAATATTCCAATCTAGTGATCTCGCATCACAAATTGAATTCATGAAGGGATACAGATGGATTCACTACATGCTCAAGTGAATTGTACGATCCTTGTTTACCCATCATTGTAGGTCATTTCATGATGGTTGGTATTGTGGGAAGTTCCATTTTGTTACATCAAATAGAGAAACTTTCAAAGGGAGGAGAACTGAATCTTTTAATGTGTTCCATTGGACTAAGCATCCTCTATGGGAGGTCAGTGGTTCAGTCCCCTGGCCACATCACATCACACATATGTAGATATGGTACTTCTTGTTATATGCAGGACTTGCTGTGGTATTGAAAATAATAGCAAAGCATGAATACACAATAGCTAAGTCATGAATACTCAAAACCAACTAAACATATTAATAGAATATTTCATCAAGTTCATAACATGACCTTGAAGCACTATAAAATATCCATTTTTTGAATGATACTCCCCAAATATTTGAACTATTTTGATTACCTCCTACTACAAAGTGTAATATTTTTCATCTATTTAATCGTAACACAATATTCACATGTAAGGGCCAAAAAAACCGAAAGATCTTTTGGATATTCAAACATATGTTAAGAAAATAACACAAATAAATTTTGTTACAAAATTAATCGGAAATTTGGTTCAAAATCATTATTATGTTTATTATGAAATTTTAAAAAACATCTGTATTCTGGAAGCTATGGTTCGTTTTAGATTCGTACTTTAAAAGGAATCAAACTGGTTCTACGTTTTGTATGCGCAGAAAACTACGCTTTTATAGTAGACAGAAACTCAGTTTCTGAACTCCGATCCTGAATTTAGAGAAACCAATATGTCAGCCTCCATGTGGCATGTGAAATAACAATAACAGAAACACTGATTACATACCACAATCCCTGAGTAACTAGTAAGTAAACCATTTAGTTGTATCTACTATCTACACTATGACCAGTCGTAATTTAAAATCTGGGTTGTTTGTGACAAAGATCATCTACACTCTCACAGTCACAGTCGAGTTTTTTGGTGACCGATCTGAAAATGAAGTTCATGAACACATGTATCGAAATAGATGATAAACCATGTTTTATCGCCTGGCCCTCAAGTCAACTACAATCAAAATGGTCCGTCTGGACAACTGGCAGTCTACAGCTTACAGAACAGCGGACACCTGTTCGCCAATCTTTTGGAGTGAGTGATTGAGTTTAGTTTTACGCCGCACTCAGCAATATTCCAGCTATGGCGGCGCCAATCTTTTGGAAGTAGGGTGTTGAAGTTCGAAATAAGCGAATAAACACCCCGCTCCGCCAGAATGTATACAATATGAAAATGTTGTAGAGATAATCAAGCGGCATGAAAAGGTTATGGTTATGTGCTATATCCTGTTAATATAGTTTCTGCCAGATGTGTATCCAGGATCTTGAAGAAGGTCGGGTGCACAATGCTGCACATACATAAAGTGTCATGGCAAAGGTCACAGTTGACATTTATGAGAAATATGGTGGGCTCATTGCCAGGATCTGCCCAATGCAGCTAGTGCATTTTGGCGTAACTACGTGATCTCTATCATTATGTTACTACTGGCTAACGTGTTGATCAATCAATTATAAACATAATCACAGGAATTTCTTCATCAGAAGCTGCTCATCAAAGATGGATGTCAAGTGGACTTCACTATCCAGTCTTTTAAGCAAGGAAACATTAAGTGCTATTAAAGCTCTCAAGTTCAAACGGATGACCCCAGTTCAGGTATGTCTGTCTGTTCCCTCAGCAGTGAGTAGGTACCAAGTCCTGCAAAAAAATCCATATCTACACTAAAACCCTCCTAGTCCAAAGACCGATATAGTGCAGAATCTCAACTAAGTCTAGAGACCCTGTCGGTACATAGATCTGTTAGACAAGGAACCCTGTTAGTCCAGAGATTCTGTAAGACCAAAGACTTATTCAAGATGTTTAAGGGTCCTTGACAATCAAGCTCATTATTAGACCAGAGGCACAACTAGACCAAAGACCTTGTTAGACCAGAGACTGTCAATTCAGACCATGTGACCCTACAACCTTGCCTTTTGAGTGATCATCTTGGAAGATCTATAGTATAAATACAGTACCCCATATGCATGACACATTAATCCTGACAATTTCTCTGGGCATAGGAGGGCGGTGGGGAAGCCTAGCGGTTAAGGCGTTTGCTCGTCCTGCCGAGGCCCTGGGTTCGATTCCCCACATGGGTACAATGTGTGAAGCCCATTTCTGGTGTCTCCCGCTGTGATATTGCTGGAATATTGCTAAAAGCGGGGTAAAACTAAACTAACTAACTAACTAACTAACTAACTAACTAACACTCACTCACTCACTCACTCACTCACTCACTCACTCACTCACTCACTCACTCACTCACTCACTCACTCACTCACTCACTCACTCACTCACTCACTCACTCACTCACTCACCTCACTCACTCACTCACTCACTCACTCACTCACTCACTCACTCACTCACTCACTCACTCACTCACTCACTCACTCACTCACTCACTCACTCACTCACTCACTCACTCACTCACTCACTCACTCACTCACTCACTCACTCACTCACTCACTCACTCACTCACTCACTCACTCACTCACTCACTCACTCACTCACTCACTCACTCACTCACTCACTCTGGGCATAGGACTGTACAGATAACCCATGTTCCAGTAAAGTGTGTTCCCCCTCGAGAGTGTGTTATTTTTACCCGACTGCCTGTTTCTTGCTCATGCGATCAACCTCTGGTTTGCCTTACTAAAACTAAATTGTAAACCAACAGTCACTGTGTTCTTTAATCTGATTGGTTGAAAAACATGATCAAATGGTATTCGATTCTCGGAAATTTGCTGCGTATTATTACATACAAACATCGCTCACACCATTGTATTGTTATGTCGTCAGCTGTGATGACGTCATTCAAATCATATTGTGAAGTAAAGTCCGAATGATGTCACAAATGAGCAGTTCCAGATGCTACCATATGAGAGACAGCCGAAACGGCCGGCTGATGACATTTCACTGCTGTACCCGTACTCGATGTCAATGAGTGCAGACACAAAACATGTGTGGACCTTTTGGCTTCAAATTACAGAAATTTTTGATGTTTATCGACATGTCGATAAAACATTTTGTTTAGTGCAGACACAAAACATTGTGGACCTTTTGTTATTGTGTTTATAATGATAAACATCATGTTGGAAGTTATTGGAATATTTCATTTGAAACCTCCGTCTGATGCCGTCGGTTCCAAATGAATTCCCGTGCTTCAAATACTCAAAAACACCCAGAAATTGGCCAACACATGATGTTTATCTCCTAGCCAACTATCTTGGTATTGCTAAAGTTGTAGCTGTGTGCATTAGCAACATTTATTCTTCGATCTTTATCACGTTATGCATCTATTCCAGGCAGCATGTATCCCGCAGTTCCTGCGGAACAAAGATGTTGCTGTTGAGGCAGTTACAGGAAGTGGGAAGACGCTGGCCTTTCTTCTCCCTCTGCTGGAAATGTTGAAGAAAAGAGAGACTCCCCTGAAGAAACATGAGGTAATTGATGAATCTGGGCAGTCTCCCCTTATCCTCCAGCTCTACTTAATCTCATAAGATCAAATTTCTTTAAGAAATCTCCAGTCTCAACACATTTACTTTCTAAACCCTGATTGATAGTATATAGTTTTCATATTAGTCCATTGTTGAAATAAAATTGACTTCAATGTTTAAAATTCTGATAAATTTGAGCCAGTTTGCCAGACAAGCAAGTCTAATACACTTCCAGTCTGGTTACAAACTTGTCAATTCAGATATTTTCCTTTATGCTATGAACTGAACAATAAGGACAAATAACTACAGATGCGAATAATTTATGGCTGTGTAATGAGTTTATATTATCAATTCTTTCAAACCAAAATCTTCAGGCCTGCATGTTTTGAATGTTGACTGTCTATTACTAGTATCCTGATCTCTGAGAATGGTCTATTTGAAATGCTGGTACCTTGTATACTGTTATGAAGCAATGGGATAAGCGTCGATTTGAAGGAATTGCTTGTCAAAAAAACTTTCATTGTTTGATTCTCAATATTCCTATGGACCACCTCCATGGTGTAGTGGTTAGAGCGTCCGTCCGGAAAGCGGAAGGTCGCGGGTTTGATCCCCGACCGCATCATACCAAAAGACGTTAAAATATGGTACTTGTTGGTCCCTGCCTGGCGCTCGGCATTAATTGATACAACAAGGACTTGTCGGCTCGGAGTCAGTATACTGTGTCTGAGTGGGGTATTCATGCTTCACTGCGGCATGGTATCTCAGTGGGCTAGCACTATAAAACCAGCTTCAATCTGGGCTAGTACAAGCAGCTGCACATACACATACACACGCATACACTTCGTCATATGAGCGAAATATTCTCAAGCACGACGTAAAACCCAATTTCACCTCACATTTCAATAATGCTATGATTATTGATATGTGACATCTGTCCTTACTGTCCCCCTGCCTTGATGTACCATTGCTCACTCACACACCTGCAAACTATCCCAACCTTGTCAGTAATATATGACACTGGTAGAAATTAGTTGAAGCATGGCGTTACCATGGTTACAGGTGGGTGCAGTGATCCTGACGCCGACGCGAGAACTGGCCATACAGATCGACGAGGTCCTCTCCCACTTCCTCCAATACTTCTCTGACTTCTCCTCAGTACTCTTCATAGGGGGTGCTAATGTTGGGGCTAATATCGACAAGTTCCTCGCACATGGGCAAGTAGCTTCATAATTCAAGATTGATGCATTGATATGTATTGTAATGTAAGTTTTCAAACACAAGATCCCGAGTGGAATCCAGGTAAGTACGTAGATCCAAGAACCTATGATTGTTGTAAGAGGCAAGTAAATGAATTGTGTGGTCAACGTGTTGACGTGTATGAATAATAATAAGGCTCATAATGTCAGTCATTAGATAGTCTGGACTAGTGGGGCGGTGGGGTAGCCTAGTGGTTAAAGCATATGGCTCGTCACGCTGAAGACCCGGGTTCGAATCCCCACATGGGTACAATGTGTGAAGCCCATTTCTGGTGTCCCCTGCCGTGATGTTGCTGGAATATTGCTAAAAGCGGCGTAAAACCAAACTCAGTCAGTCGGTCAGTCTGGACTAGTCTTGGTTGTAACCGAATATTGCTGAATATGGGTAAAACGATAACAAACAAAACAAGCTGTGTCCATGTTTTGATATGCATGTTCATATCACTATCAGTATGAGGATATCATTTTTGATACTATTTCCAAATATAATCATTAATAAAATCATGCATTATTTTTATCAGAATTCAATGTCTGATGTCAGTTTAGTCAATGATTGGACCCAGTCTCTTTAATCACATTTTGCTCCATTGCAATACCTCCCGGTGTGAGGATCTGGCAACACCTGCATAGAAACACATCATCTAAACTTCTATAGATGCGCGAGTGGAGCTTGGAGAATGGCATGTTTAGTGTCAAGTCCCAAGAATAACCATAATATATACAGTTTTGCATGGAAAATGATACACAGCATGCTATTACATTGACAGGGATGGTGTATGTCCCCAGACCAAAGGGTAGACTACTGAGTTTATATTTGTGTTCTGATTAGGTGTGGGGTGGTGGGGTAGTGTAGTGGTTAAAGCGTTTGCCTGTCACACCGAAGAGCCAGTTCGATTCGCCACATGGGTATGGTGAAGCCCATTTCTGGTGTCCCCTGCTGTGATATTGCTGGAATATTGCTGAAAGTGGCATAAAACACAACTCACTCACTAACTGAATAGGTGTTCTTTTGTCAAGACGGGGCAGTGGGGTAGCCTAGTAGTTAAAACATTCACGCGTCACACTGGAGACCCAGGTTCGATTTCCCACATGGTTGCAATGTGTGAAGCCCATTTCAGTCCACCACCGTGATATTGCTGGAATATTGCTAAAAGCGGCATTAAATCATACTCACTCTTTTGTGAAGAAGTTTTATAGCTAGTAAAGAAACAAAGACTGGTTGGTCCGAGTTCTCTCGTGGTTACCCTGACATAACTAAGTTTATCGTCACACATAGCATGAGGGAAAAAGATGTGGTCGCCTCTTCATTTTGTTTATGGTATGTTTTTGTGTTATCAACAGAGGTAATATTGTGATAGCTACACCAGGTCGGATGGAAGACATGTTCCAGAGGAAGCAAGGCGCATTTAACCTGGCTGGTAGCGTCAAGGCCCTGGTGGGTACAATTGGGGGTTGCTCTTTTGTTTCTACCAGTTCTACTTTAGGTGTTCATTAATCTACAATTAACTGTGTTGGAATTTAACGGACTGTGAACCTTTCTCCTGCTTCAGCGAGCCATCTAAACCCTAATTGTTTTACTTTAATCGTTAGTGTAAAAATACTTGTTACTTTGTGTTTAAAGAAAAAGGAATATCGTGGGATATTTGAAATATGATCGACTTAGGCTTTTAAGGTTTTAACGTCTGAATTCACTTACTTCTACATTTATTCAGGAGGTGCTTGTCTTGGATGAAGCTGACCGACTGCTGGACATGGGATTTACAGCCAGGTAAATGTGCATATTTCCTATCTTTATGTTCAGGCTTCAGCATGCCGGTATTTACTGTGATTGTATTTACTGTTTTGGGGAATGTGTGTTGAATAAAAGTCTTGGTTCCTACTGAGCCGTGAGGACAGATTCAAATAAGGGCCAGGTGATATTCCTATTGCCTCTGCCGATTATGTACCATCATTCCCTGCTCATGTTCACCATTCATGCTATCGATCACTGGTTTGCCTAACCAGTTTTTTTTATCCACTTGATATGAGTTGTATATTCCTGTGTGGAACAACAACTGGAACAGTGTTGTCGCTAAAGTAAGGCAAGAAATGCTTGGAAAATGCTTTTTGGCAATTATTTGATAATGGTTGATATTTCAGATTAAAAAACTCACATTAAATCATTCATACCACCTCGACCTAATATGGCATGTGAGTAATCATGGTGTATCATTTCCTAATCAAAATGATTACTCATAAAATATCGAAAAAACTTCAAAGAAACAAACTATACTGTGACCCACCTGGCAGGCAGACAGGGCGACAGCATTATGTAATGCATGGGCAGTACATGTCAGGGACCCGTCTCAAAATATCAAGTGTCAGTATCACTGCTGGTCAAGGACTCCAGCGGAATTACAACAGGTGCCGCAGACGGTATTCGTCCTTGATTTTGAGAACACA
The DNA here is from genome assembly GCF_003918875.1 of Haliotis rubra. Taxonomy (NCBI): domain Eukaryota; kingdom Metazoa; phylum Mollusca; class Gastropoda; order Lepetellida; family Haliotidae; genus Haliotis; species Haliotis rubra. Next base: position 813,561 of record NW_025766259.1, read on the forward strand.
GTCTTCAGCCTTTTGCCACACATCTGGGGTAATTCTCACAAAAGAAGCATACACAAGCTCTTTAAGGTCTGAAAGCATGAATGTGGTATCATTGAGAGCAATAAACTCCTTACAGTTACCCCAGATCAGCTCGATGGGACTAAGCTGGTGTACATGTACGCAGTGCTATGTGGTCTTGTTTTGCAGCTAGTTCGTCAGTGATGTACTGGATTGGCTTTTTTTGCTGCCGGATTTTTTTCCATGAGCTGGGCTTTGTTTCTGATTGCCTGTAAGGCACGTTACAGGAAGTGAGAAAATCCTGTAACTGAGCCTTGAGATTGCTCATGGTGGGTGAGATGGTACCAGGGACATACAGGTTATGGTAAAGTTATCCAAAATGCTAACGCTTGGTTCGTCCAGCTGCGGTAAAAGCTGATGTTCGGACCAATCCAAAAATACCTGCCCGTTCATTTCGCTATGGTAATCACCATCAGATTTCTTGGCCTCAAAAACAAAGTCACAACCCCCAATCAGTCCCTTGCTACGGGTACCAGCATGCAAGATGATCGGGTGTCTATCTTTGCCTGATGGTAACACTGGTGCCTTAGAACAATCTGAAGGAAGCCATATCCGATCGGTTGAGTGATTTTTATTACACCAGGTTTCATCAAGGTATATAATTTGAAACCCCAAATTGCGGTATTCTTGAACTGTTCTGAGATAAGCTGATCGCATGGACAGGATTGAGTACTTTTCTCTAAACACAGCTCTGACATCTCCCCTTTTGGTGTACCTGAACCCCATTTCTACCAGAGCTACAATAAGTGTTGTTTTCGAGACTATTGTATCTTTGATCTCATCTTGTATTTTAGAACACGTCATACATACAGTTTATAAACTGCATGGCATATGACACCCTTATCAAACTATCCAATTTGTGTTTCCTACCTGGCTTTGATTTTGACACGACCCCTGAGGTAACTGATTTGTTTACAACTTTGTAAACCTGACTATATGTCAAATTAAGGGCTTTACACTATAGTAAAAATTGTCATAGCTGACGAGAGGTTTCCCCCTTTGTTTCTCCAGTATGAAATACTGGCATAAAGTTGAAATTAATTGTTCTACAGAGATATCAAGTCACATGTTGCCAGTTCAGTGCTCATACACAAAGTGAAACTTCTATGGGTGAACAAGATTATCTATGCAATTTGAATTAAGAGATTTTTTACGTAAGTATTTTGAATATAACTACTACAAGAGTTCCATCTTTTTCACATATAGGTGTTAAAAAACCAAAACTTCTTACAATCATTTATGTAATTTAATTAGTTGAGGCTATATGAATAATTACAGTCTGTATTATAGTCTGTACAGTTTGTACTTTATTTATGAATGTTGTTAAAAACGTCAAAATTTCCTCCTGTGAAGTCACCCTCAAGTGCATTTTTTCATCTGAGCTTTAATATCCAACTAGGTACATGTATCATATATGTGCTTTTATCTTGTGTCAAATTCATCATATTGATATTGAAGCCAAAAAGCGTTTTCCAAGCATTTCTGGCCTTACTTTAAGACTTTTCAAGAAATGTTGAATTGACTATTAGGTGAGCTGAGAAAAAAACTGATGCTGATTATGTTGGTCTCCATTCACAGACAACCACTGAGGTCCCTTGGACTGATTTCACAGGCCAGTCCATAGATGTTCATGACGTTGCTGATATTTTAGCAGACAATAATTTCAAAGAACAATGGACACATCTGTTCTCATACCGCTGAGATGCATCCATGCACCCAGACACACACACACACACCCAGACACACACCCACATATCCACACACCCACATATCCACCCACACACCCACACCCACATATCCACACACACCCACACACCCAGCCACACACCCACCAACACACCCAGCCACACACACACACACGCAGCCACAAACACACCCACACACCCATCTACAAGCTCACTCAAATGACAAATGACAAATGAGGCTGGGATTGTTTAGTAGCTACCTTTCTATATTCCAGCATCAACACTATCCTGAGTTACCTCCCCAAACAGCGGCGGACTGGTCTGTTCTCGGCCACCCAGACAGATGAGGTGGAGAATCTGATCCGAGCAGGGCTGAGGAACCCATTGAGGATCACAGTGAAGGAGAAGTTGTCAACGGAGTCTGAGTCGCTGCAGAGGACGCCACTGACTCTCAAGAACTACTACATGGTAAGGGCCGATCCACTCACTCATCCTGGAGAAGACACTGGTGCCCTAACAGAATGTCTTCTGTTATGTTTCAAACAGGCCATTTCTTAATGTGAAATGTACAAAGTCAGATTTTATTTTCTCACCTGTCTGAAATTCAAGTGTCTTGCATGCTTGGCTGTGATCATTCTGAATCTCTTAGAGAAGCTGAAACATTCTTGTATCAAACAATGAAGCCACTTGAATTTGACAAAGAACATTCATTCTTTTTTCAGAAGAAGTCCTCCTTGGGGTACATATAAGCATTTAAATGTCCATTTTAAATCCTACGACAGTTGTAACTATATTTTTTAATAAAATATTGACAAAACAAAAAACTCGTTTTTGTCTTGTGAGACCACCCCTACAGGGCCCCACCAGACCCCCTACAGCCAAGATGAGCTTCGGATTCTCTGAGCCCCATGGGTAGCACCAACCCAGGCTTCGGCACTGGTAGGGCGCAGATTCCCGGCGCCGGTAGTTCAGGTCTCGGCCTGATGTTTATCGACGTCTTGACCAAGATGCTATCGAGTGTGCCGGTTGTGCTACTTTGACCTTACCACTGAGTAGGTTCGTCCCTGAGGCAAGTGCGAGATAGAATCGCGGCTGTGTTGCCTCGGGGTGTTGTCCACGTCGAATACCCGAACCTTTGGAGTTCGCCTCCCGGAGAGAAGCCTGCTTCCAGCAAGGCATACGGGACAAGGCCTCACACTCTGCCGTCAGTCTGCCGTTCTTTCCCCTTAACAGCTCAACATTGTATGCTCCACTCGGCGCATCTCTCAGCTCTGCTGAGGGAGCTGGTGGAAAGGGGAGAGAGCGCCGGTGGTATTTTTTCGTCGGCGACTCTGGGCGGCATCTGACGGAGGTCTCAACTCTCATCTGGCTAGGGACTGCATTGTAGCTGTGCCAGCCAAATGATGAGTGCGGTTATGGGCCTATGACACCCGGGACTGTCTCGAGGAATACGGAAGTCCGTTGAGCTTCTGGTTAATTCCTCAGGTGCCCAGGCACCGGCAAACATTAAGTTGCCGACTGCTGGGGTTTACTGTATTCTGCCGCAATCCCCGGTCGGAGCGACACACTCCAGTGTCGGCTTCCCGGGAGACGGCGAAAATACTCCGTGCCGAGATCCAGTCTCTGCTGGGCAAGGCAACCAACGTGGTGGTTTCCAATGGTCAGGACAATGTGGGGTTTGACTCCATTTATTTCATCGTTGCCATTAAGAACGGAATGTGCAGACCCATTCTCATCTGAGAGCTGAACAAGTTAATAGAGGTACTGTCCTTCAAGATGGAGACACCGCGCTCGGTGATCTCATCTGTCGACAGGGGATTGGTGCACATCAATCGAGCTGGAGGTCGCGTACCTCCTTGTTCCATTGCACCCTGATTTCAAGACTTACCTTCGGTTCTTGTTTGACGGGACGCGCTACCAGTTTCGTGTGCTCCCCTTAGGCTACATTACGGCGCCAAGGGTGTTCACCAAATTGAGGTTTATTACAGCTCAGATAGCCAGATCGCAGTGCCGGTGTTGTCACCCGTACCTAGGCGACTGGCTCATCGTGGTTTTAGCATAACTATTGAGTCTGGGGACCTCACGATCAGTGTTGGTCAGTCTTACGAAACTGGGCGGAATTGTCAACCTCACGCAGTCAGATGGACAGACGTCAGGCGTCTCTCCGAGGGTCCCCCCGCTGGAGACACCGTCGCTTCAGTCCAGCCAGATACATCCCTACCGGGTTAGGGCGATGTTCTGGGCGACCTGCAGTCTCTTGACGACGAAGTCACAACCTGCACATCAATGTGCTGGAATTGACAGCAGTCAGGTTGGTGTTCGATCCCTCACGCCGGGATTCGAATGACCTTTTCGGCCAGACATTCTCACTCTGAACGGGGCGCCACACTCGGATTCACTGGGTGGCTTGGCCTCTGTCGGGTATAACACCCAGACACGCGGAATTCCTGCAACCGTTGCAGACACAATTCTGGCTTCGAGGCGGGATTCGACACCCGTTCAGTGTGTTGATAGGTGGGGCGCGCTGGTGTGCAGATAGGGGGATTTCATAATCCCTATTCTGCGGATTTAGTTCGGATATTGGAGTTACTATAACCTCGTTTTGGTTGAGAGCCTTATGACCTCCACCATTCCCGGGTACTCCATGGCTATTTCCACGTTTCACATCTCGTTCGAAGGTGCTCTGCCTAGGCAGCATCCTCTCGTACATCGCGTCGTAGCTGGCATGAACAGGGTTCGACACCGGGCGGCGACCCAGCCCACCTTAAAATTGCCACTTATTCTCAATTGGCTGTCTGGCCCTGATTTTTCAAGTATATCGTCCCTCTCACTTCACTTGTTGACGTGGAAGACGACTTTACTTGTTGTGGTGAGCTCTGGTAGAAGGGTCGAGTACATCCATGCGATTCCCACTGACCCGACACTGACAGTATTTTATACTGATCATGTCCGTATTCGCCTCCCGGATACCTACCACTCTCAGTGCGATATTGCTTTCCACGTGACTGCTCACGTCGCACTTCCACCCCTTACCTAGCCTTCCACACCAGGGACCAATCTTTCGATTGCTCACCCATGACTGTCACGAACGAACGAACAAAAGGGATCCGTACGGGTACCCATGTGTTCTGTTTGGTGGCGGGAAGACTGGGGAGTCTGCTAGCAAGCGCACTTTATGTCGTTGACTTGTTTCCGTAATTGTTCGGTTACAATGATAAGGTGTACCTCCCCCCCGAGGGGTTGAAGGCAGACTGGGTAGGGCAGATGCCGCTTTGTTGGCAATACACAGCGGCACTGCTGAATGAAGAGATCGGTTCTGTCGCTCTTTCGAGCCGGCAGAACACCTTCATTCGCCATTACCAACTTGACACGCATTCTAAGGATCGTGCTATGTTCAGTCTTTCGGTTCTCTCCAGTGGAGAGTGTCCTGCCACCCTGACCAAGTTAGTAACTGGTCATTGGTATCGGTTCTGTGTTTAATGTCGATATATTTCATATCACTACATCGTATTAGCCTTACCATCCTTTCGGGTTGGGTCGAGTTTGGGTGTACATACGTCCCTTATGTCCTCTTCAAGAGGGGCGGGTCCGCTTTTGAACGCTTTAACCAGTCATATGTTATTAACCCGCCTTTGGCGACGGAATTGGGCACGAATCCCCACGGGCACTGTTTGGTATGCCTCTTCGCATGTCACGCATGTCACGTGAGTGTAATGGTGAGCCAACACATGTTCGCCACGCTTTTCGCTATTCAGGGATTTTTGTACGCTTACAGTATTTTCCCTCTTCCCGAGACTTCGGTATTTGGGAGTCTGTGTTAATCAGCTTTGTGGGATGGTGGTCTACACTTACCCTCCTCACCGAGAGTATTTGGTGGGGGTGTTTTATCCTGTTTTTCACTGCACAATGCATGGCGCTTTGTACTGCTCGATTCCTCAGAAAGATTTTAGCCAGGCTAATAATTTCTCTGGGTTTTATCGAGGTCCCGGCAATCCCTCTTCCAAACAGGAGGGGTGCATTCGAGCATTAGCTTGCAGTACTTATTAGCTCGACTCCTGGGTTATTGGCTTTTTAGCGTTTAAATTTTTACGCCATCCCTACCCTTATACCTCTCGCCACGCTTCTCTGGCTGGGGCTATATTAGGGTTGGGAGTTGTTTCGGCATGTCCCCATACATTTCTTTCCATTGTAATGGTTGGGGATGGGGTTTTATGTCATAATTGATTTGAGCCAATTGAAATATAAGCTTGGGCTCTCTAGTTCACGCCCCCGTCTGATTGGCATCAGCGGTCAGGTGGCTCGCTAGGTGTTTTTTCTATTTCCGTATCGGTTGTCGATTTCACTCCACCACGGGTTTAGTTGTTGCCAGACAGAATGCCACTCCCGTTGTCTAATATCTTTGGGAGTCTGTCATATGCTTATATGTACCCCAAGGAGGACTTCTTCTGAAAAAGAATGATACAAACCTGTAGAGGTTATGAATTCTTTGAAGAAAGTCCTCCTTGGGGTACGGCCACCCGCCTCCCCTCATTCTGTCTGACACGTTCAGCATGAAAAGTGAGGTACGAGGTAGACGGCGAGAGTTACCTGCTCTTGGCTGTAGGGGGTCCGGTGGGGCCCTGTAGGGGTGGTCTCACAAGACAAAAACGAGTTTTTTGTTTTGTAAATATTTTATTAAAAAATATAGTTACAACTGTCATAGGATTTAAAATGGACATTTAAATGCTTATATGTACCCCAAGGAGGACTTTCTTCAAAGAATTCATAACCTCTACAGGTTTGTATAAATTTTACATGGTTGCTACAACAGCCGTTTTGAAAACCCATCTGGAACAACCTTTTGACCATTTTCCACTAACTGTAATTCAGTTTGATGTCCATTTATACATGTAGGATGTGTCACTGGCAGAGGACATTCGGCAAGGATGAGGGAAGAAATAATTTGACATCTTTGTGTTGACTTAGATCGTGGATGCAGACGAGAAGTTCAACCAGCTGCTCCACTTCCTCAAGGAACACAAGCAGGAGAAGGTGATGGTGTTCTTCAGCACATGTGCCAGCGTGGATTACTTCTCCCGTGCCCTCCAACAGTGAGTATATGTACTTCACATCGAACTACTTCTCTTTAGCTCCCAGGATCCTGGTTCACCCATATCATGTTTCTTGGTTTGTCAGCACTGTACCCGTGGTTGTGAGTGAGTGAGTTTGGTTTTGCGCCGCTTTTAGCAATATTCCAGCAATATCACGCCGGGGGACCCCAGAAATGGGCTTCACACATTGTACCCATGTGGGGAATCAAACTCGGGTCTTTGCCATGACAGGCGAACACTTTAACACTAGCCTACCCCACTGCCCCCATTAGGTTGTGGGTTACAGCAAGGTGATAAATGTGAGATCTGCATGACTTTGGTCTAACTTTGCACATCAAGATGGCACGCCATGATACAATTTTACAATGGTTGATGTTTTTATTTTCCAGCATTCTAAAGAAGAGCCAGATTCTCTATCCATGGAAAAATGAAACAGAAACGAAACAAGATATTTTGAATTTCCGACAGCTTACCAATGTGTACATGATGTGTTGACCTGTTTCAAAGCATGTGTGTTACAGTGGTGTGTTGACCTGTATTACAGATGTGATTGACCTGTACTGATGTGTGTTGATGAGTACATTGTGTTACCTGTGGTGTGTTGACCTGTACTGATGTGAGTGAGTGTGTTGACCTGTACTGATGTGTGTGTGTGTTGACCTGTACTGATGTGTGTTACAGTGATGTGTTGACCTGTACTGATGTGTGTTACCTGTGTTGACCTGTACTGATGTGTGTTACAGTGATGTGTTGACCTGTACTGATGTGTGTTACAGTGATGTGTTGACCTGTACTGGTGTGTGTTACAGTGGTGTGTTGACCTGTACTGATGTGTGTTACAGTGGTGTGTTGACCTGTACTGATGTGTGTTACAGTGGTGTGTTGACCTGTACTGATGTGTGTTACAGTGATGTGTTGACCTGTACTGATGTGTGTGTTGACAGTGTGATGTGTTGACCTGTACTGGTGTGTGTTACAGTGGTGTGTTGACCTGTACTGATGTGTGTTACAGTGGTGTGTTGACCTGTACTGATGTGTGTTACAGTGATGTGTTGACCTGTACTGATGTGTGTTACAGTGGTGTGTTGACCTGTACTGATGTATTGACCTGTACTGTGTTGTCCAGTGATGTGTTGACCTGTACTGATGTGTGTTACAGTGGTGTGTTGACCTGTACTGATGTGTGTTACAGTGATGTGTTGACCTGTACTGATGTGTGTTACAGTGGTGTGTTGACCTGTACTGATGTATTGACCTGTTCTGATGTGTGTTACAGTGATGTGTTTACCTGTACTGGTGTGTGTTACAGTGATGTGTTGACCTGTACTGATGTGTGTTACAGTGATGTGTTGACCTGTACCTGTGTGTGTTACAGTGATGTGTTGACCTGTACTGATGTGTGTTACAGTGATGTGTTGACCTGTACTGGTGTGTGTTACAGTGATGTGTTGACCTGTACTGATGTGTGTTACAGTGGTGTGTTGACCTGTACTGATGTGTGTTACAGTGGTGTGTTGACCTGTACTGATTTATTGACCTGTACTGATGTGTGTTACAGTGATGTGTTTACCTGTACTGGTGTGTGTTACAGTGATGTGTTGACCTGTACTGATGTGTGTTACAGTGATGTGTTGACCTGTACTGATGTGTGTTACAGTGTTACAGTGGTGTGTTGACCTGTACTGATGTGTGTTACAGTGATGTGTTGACCTGTACTGATGTATGATGTGTGTTGACCACTGATGTGTTTACCTGTACCTGTACTGATGTGTGTGTTACAGTGATGTGTTGACCTGTACTGATGTGTGTTACAGTGATGTGTTGACCTGTACTGATGTGTGTTACAGTGATGTGTTGACCTGTACTGATGTGTATGTTACAGTGGATGTGTTGACTGATGTGTGTTACAGTGATGTGTTGACCTGTACTGATGTGTGTTAGTGTGTGTGTGTTGACCTGTACTGATGTGTGTTACAGTGGTGTGTTGACCTGTACTGATGTATTGACCTGTTCTGATGTGTGTTACAGTGATGTGTTTACCTGTACTGGTGTGTGTTACAGTGTTGACCTGTTGACCTGTAGTGGTGTGTTGTTACTGAGTGTGATGTGTTGACCTGTACTGATGTGTGTTACAGTGATGTGTTGACCTGTTCTGGTGTGAGTGTGTGTTACACTGATGTGTGTTGACCTGTACTGATGTGTGTTACAGTGATGTGTTGACCTGTACTGATGTATTGACCTGTTACAGTGATGTGTTGACCTGTACTGATGTATTGACCTGTTCTGATGTGTGTTACAGTGATGTGTTTACCTGTACTGGTGTGTGTTACAGTGATGTGTTGACCTGTACTGATGTGTGTTACAGTGATGTGTTGACCTGTACTGATGTGTGTTACAGTGGTGTGTTGACCTGTACTGATGTATTGACCTGTACTGATGTGTGTTAGAGTGGTGTGTTGACCTGTACTAATGTGTGTTACAGTGGTGTGTTGACCTGTACTGACGTGATGGCTCGAGGAGTGGACATTCCTGAAGTACACTGGGTCATACAGTTTGACCCCCCAAGTTCAGCCAGGTAAACAAATGCTTATTTAGTTTAGATAGTAATGCCACTCCATGCAAATTTAACATAGCGAGTTAACTTAACGGAATATCACTTTGGTTTATAACACAACACATCAGCTTAAATCCACAGAAGAAAAATCGTAAAATGACGTGTCAGTTTAATCCTAAGTGTGAGTGTGGTGTGAACAAACCAATATGATGAGGTGACTATGGGATCCAAACTCATCATGAGCTGATCCCGGGCAGCTAAGGGACACAACTCACTTCTCATGTAATAAGGAAAACTTTCAGAATATACATCTGTTAATGCAGGAGGGAGGCGTGAGCAGTATGGGGTCACATTTAGTTTGGTTCTTGGATATAGTCTGTGTTTCCCCTAGATATTTTTTATCCCCCGCAACGAGTTTTGCGGGGGGTATTAAAATGGTCTCTGTCCGTGCGTGCGTACGTGCGTGCGTACGTCCATCTGTCTGTCCGTGCACATTTGTCTTTTCCGGAGCAGAACTCTAAAACCGTTCAATATTTCTTCACAAACTTGGCACATAGATAGATCTGGTGGTGTACTGGTGCCTGCTGGTAGTTTTGGAATACTGAATAAAATATTTTTGGCATTTCCATGGCAACAAGTTTGACATAGACTGAAATTGGTGATAGTGCTCCTTTTTGGAGCAGAACTTTAAAAACCTTTCAATACTCATCTTCTATAGCCACACCTAAATATTTGACATAATCATAACTTGTAGACATAATCATGAAGAGTATTTTGCCATTGCGGGGGATATTGATGACTTTGTCTTCTTGTTTTAACTTTGTTTAAGAATTTCTCCAAACCATAAAGTGAAGAGTACAAAGTGCTGGGATTTACCCATGTTTACACATTCCTTTCAGCTGAATGAACATGTAAAATTGCTGATTAATTATTATCATTTATCAATAGATGAACAACCATGCACACATGGCAGCATGTTCAATGGTTTCTTTGAAGGCCTAATATTCTTCTTTTTTTTTTCGTTTTTCCCCACCTCCACACCAGGAACTGTAACAAAATATTGCAATGTCTGGTCTTGATGTGTGTATTTCTGTCTGTTTAGTTCTTTCGTTCATCGATGTGGTCGTACAGCTAGGATCGGGAACAATGGCAACGCCCTTGTGATGCTGCTTCCGGCCGAGGACACCTACACCACCTTCATCAGCATCAACCAGAAGGTGAGCTGGCTGTGTGTATGAGGAGGATTCTTGGTGTGTACATGTCATACAAATTGTTGTTGGTTTCTCCAATGTTGTAAAAGTCCAGGGCCAAGACTTTCGAAGTTCTTTTAGCGCTATGATAGTCGAAAGTTAATGTTGATGTATGTTATTTACAACCATCTTAACACTAGGGGGAGCTTCGAAAATCTAGGTCCTAGATTGAATCAACTTGCTGTGATATAACTGAGCATTCATTGCACTATGTATTTTGCAATCTGTCTGTGATGTCTCCATGCAGCTCTCCTGACAGGTGGTGCAGTGGTATAAGGTGCCACAATTCTCTGTACAGAGTTGCTTCCCTAGGGCCAGCCCCTGTCACTTATGAGTCTGGGTTTGAATCCTATTTGCTCTGATTATGGTTTATTGGCAACTGACATTGACGGTAGGGTAGTCTAATGGTTAAAGCATCCACTCCTCACCCTGAAGACCCAGGTTCAATTCCCCACATGAGTACAATGTGTGAAGCCCCTTTCTGACGTCCCCTGCCATGATATTGTTGGAATATTGCTAAAAGCGGCGTAAACCAGCATAAAACCATACCTACTCACACACTCACACAGCACCTTAATTGTGACTGTGGGTGAACCCAAAGTGGTAAATATCTGAGACCTGCATCAATTCAAGGTTTCCTACAACATTAATCTGCCACGATGTAATATAACAAAGTGATGTTAAACCCAACTCAGTCTATACAGCTCTCCACATCTTCTGTGTTTATGTACAGGTGCCAATGGAACAGCTGGAGATGGCAGAGGAGGTACACAACTACCTGCCCGCGGTACAGAAGCTGGCTGGCAAGGACAGGTATGTGGTACATACATGATCCATTCTGTATCCTTCCCAACAGCTCTTTTTCACAGAGGGAGCAGTAGCCTAGTGGTGAAAGTGTTCAATCATCACGCCGAAGACCTGGGTTTGATTCCCCATATGGGTACAATGTGTGAAGCCCATTTCTGGTGATATTGGAGGAATATTGCTAAAAGCGGCGTAAAACTAAACTCACTCACTCATTCACTTTATTACAGAGGCCATTTTAATACATAGTGTCTCATAACACCTGAGTCTTGTGATCGAATCAATTATCGTAAAATGATTGCATGAAGACTAGCAAACAAAATGTATAAAATGAAAGCATCTATGTAGAATAAGAGTTAGTAGAATTGTGTCCTAAAATTTATAGGTGAGGTGAAATATTGGGTTTTACGTCGTGCTTGAGAATATTTCGCTCCTATGACGACATGAATGCATGTGTATGTGTGGCTGCTTGTACTAGCCCAGACATAAGCTGGTTTTATAGTGCTAGCCCACTGAGATACCATGCCGCAATGAAGCATGAATACCCCACTCAGACACATTATACTGACTCCGACCCGACCAGTCCTTGTTGTACCCATTAATGCCGAGCGCCAGGCAGGGACCAACAAGTACCATATTTTAACGTCTTTTGGTATGACGCAGTCGGGAATCGAACCCACGACCTTCCGCTCCTTGGGCAGATGCTCTAACCACTACACCACGGAGGCGGTCTCCTTAAATTATATGCTGCATAGACATATATATACATGTATATATCTATTGCAATAAATCTGTAATTTGACTGTTTATGTTGTTTCTGTGAGAGATACTCATTGTGCAATGTGTAACTTTCAGGGCAATATATGAGAAGGGGATGAGAGCCTATGTGTCCTTCGTCCAGTCCTACGCCAAACATGAGTGTAGCGTGATATTCAGGGTCAAAGGTCAGTACAAGAAAATTTATAGATGTATAGTTTCACAGTTCATCTGTATTTGTTGGGGTACCCTTGAGCCCGGGTTTCATTAGGTTGGTCACAACTCTTCTGCTTATCTACAAAGCTGGATGCAGTTCTTAGATTTGTGGGGTGGTGGGGTAGCCTAATGGTTAAAGCGTTGGCTCGTCACGCCGAAGACCCGGGTTCGAATCCCCACATGGGTACAATGTGTGAAGCCCATTTCTGGTGTCCCCCGCCGTGATGTTGCTGGAGTATTGCTAAAAGCAGCGTAAAACCAAATTCAGTCAGTCTTAGATTTGTTGACTTTGTCGATTATATGTCATTGATTCCCACAAGCTCATTTTATCAATCACAGGCTTGTCTGGCCTGCAACATGAACACCAAACAAACTTGTTGGTGATTAACAATGACTGTTAATGTAAGCCACACAGTGCCCTTCCAAGATAGATAGTAAGCAAACTTTGTTGTGGTCAGTTTTGTTCAGTGTTACTTCTCTCAAAGTTGGCTGAGTCAACTAATCTCTCATTGTTTTTTGTTTGTTTGTTTTTAGTTTCCAGGTTTTCCCTGATTATGTGTTTAAGTTTGTTAGCACTATAACCATGCCCATGGTTTTCACCAAAGTGGTAGAAAAAAGGACCTGTACCACCTGCACATGTAACTGGGAAGGGGTCACACTTCATCAAGAAGACACACCATTTTATAACTGCAATATTGTTAAAAGTGGCATTATGATGAACTCACTCTTACTTCCCATACTTGGGTGAATATGATACTTGGGTAAACACTGAACATATCACTGAAAAACAAGGTACCCCTCTGCAGTTGTTATGTTTTAGGAGTAGTGAACAGTCTGATGAAAAAATGACTGCATGATTAAACCATTGTGATTTTGTGTCACTCACAGTTTTCATAGTGCTCTTCATACTTGCAAAACTTTCAAGACCCTATAACTATAATATATGTGTGTGGTTGTAATATACAGAAATATGATTTTGAACATGGCTTCCTTTTCAAGAGTTATGTTTACCTAATTATCAAACAGCCTTGATGTTGTCTTCACAGATCTCGACTTTGGTAAACTAGCTACTGGATTTGGTCTCCTGAAAATTCCTAAAATGCCAGAATTAAAAGGAAAAGATATTCCCAACTTTCATCCAGCAGAGATTAATGTTGACAACATTCCATTCAGGTTAGTGGCTACAAATCACTACTGAGTCGGTAATTTGGAGGAGTTCACACCATATGTAGGTGAGCTGGGATGTGTCCCAGGTGAGTTCATACCAGATATAGGTGAGCTGGGATGTGTCCCAGGTGAGTTCATAACAGATACAGGTGAGCTGGTATGTGTCCCAGGTGAGTTCATACCAGATATAGGTGAGCTGGGATGTGTCCCAGGTGAGTTCATACCAGATACAGGTGAGCTGGTATGTGTCCCAGGTGAGTTCATACCATATGTAGGTGAGCTGGTATATGTGACAGGTGAGTTCATACCAGATATAGGTGAGCTGGTATATGTGACAGGTGAGTTCATACCAGAAAAAGGTGAGCTGATATATGTGACAGGTCACTTCATACCAGATATAGGTGAGCTGGTATATTTCACAGGTGAGTTTATACCAGATACAGGTGAGTTGGTATCTCTCACAGGTGTGTTGATCTGATTGATCAGACACAGGTCATCTGGTACATACCACAGGTGAGTTCATACCAGGTACAGGTGAGTTCATACCAGGTGCTGGTGAGTATGTATGGGTCACAGGTGAGTTCATACCAGATACAGGTGAGCTGGTATGTCCCAGGTGAGTTCATACCATATGTAGGTGAGCTGGTATGTGTCCCAGGTGAGTTCATACCAGATGCAGGTGAGTTGGTATGTGTCCCAGGTGAGTTCATACCAGATACAGGTGAGTTCATACCAGGTGCTGGTGAGTATGCATGGGTTATAGGTGAGTTCATACCAGATACAGGTGAGCTTGATATGTGTCACAGGGGAGTTCATACCAGATGCAGGTGAGTTGGTATGGTCACAGGTCAGTTGATCTAATTGATCAGGCACAGGTGTTCTGGTACATACCACAGGTGAGTTCATACCAGGTGCCAATGAGTTGGTTAAACATTTCTCTGTGATTAGACAATAGTGTAACGCAATGTAAACACATAATCAACTTTAACTCCAGTAATCATTGTCATTGGGGACCCGTGAAGGTCTGGGTTAGAATATTGATCTCAGTAACCCATGCTTGTCGTAAGAGGCGACTAACAGGATTGGGTGGTCAGGCTCGCTGACTTGGTTGACACGTGTCATCGGTTCCCAATTGCGCAGATCGATGCTCATGTTGTTGATCGCTGGATTGTCTGGTATAGACTTGATTATTTACAGACCGCCGCCATATAGCTGGAATATTGCTGAGTGCGGCATTAAACTAAACTCACTCACTCACTCACTCCAGGAACAAGGAAATGATTTTTGCACTATTTACTTGAATGACAAATAATGATGACTATGTCTTCATCATCGATTATGTCATGCCTAATTTCACAGAACACCTTAATTTGAATTTTTTGCAAATTTTACAAAAGTTCGAATGAACGTTTTCAAAATATTTCAGTATATGTTATTGATGTAAGTACATGCATGTATTTTAAGTGATGGTCTTTCATGGTCTTGATGTCAACTGTCAATATTTATGCTTACCTTTAACGTTGTCATGTTGACATTTGGGATGCACCAGTATTTGATTCATGTTCCATCTATGTTACTGTATCGCCTGATCAGGAGATAGGTATATATTTATCATTGTGGTTTCAGAGACAAGCATCGGGAGAAGCAGCGCCAGGTGAGGATCGAGAGTGGGGAGCTGCTGCAGAGGCATAAAAAGATGAAGAGGCCACCCAAAGTGAGTGCACAGATCTTTGGATTCTGGCAAAACCAAGGGAGACAACTATTGACTTTATTGAGCAATTTGTGAACAATTTATGGGCATCATTGGCATAGGCCCAGTTTGTTGTGCTCAAGGTATTTTATATTTTTCTCTCTTTCAACACCATCTTGGAAACTTAGAATGCTTAGAATTATTTTTAAAAAAACAAGTCAACGATGGTTTTGTTTTTTCAGTACAGTGACATTAAATTTGAACTCTGATATTTGCTTTTCAGTCCGTGCCGTGGTCCAGACAGAAGGAGAAGGTTGAAAAGAAGAAGAAGAGAGTGGAGAAGAAACTCCGTGCACAGAAGAGGAAACTGGAGGAAGTTCAACCAACTAACGACACTGAAGAGCTTGATGACCTAGATTCTGACTTGCGGCTCATGAAGAAGTTAAAGAAAGGGAAAGTAAGATATTGCTTAAGATGCAATCACACAAGTGATAAATGTAAATTGAAAAACTTGTAAATGTATACTACTCAAATATCTTTAAGGACTACTTTATTTTTAATCTTACCACAGTTAATCTGACAGAGCTTAAAGTTATGGTAAAGGACCACCTGATTTTGTCATATTCCTTTTGTTAATCTGTCTAATGATGCCCTGATTCTTTCATATATTTTAGTTAATCTGTCTAAGGACCACCTGATTCTTTCATATTGCTATAGTTAATCTGTCTAAGGACCACCTGATTCCTTCATATTGCTTTAGTTAATCTGTCTAAGGACCACCTGAGGAACCATTTTATGTACCTTTAGATTTGTCACAACTGTTTCCATCATGAGACACTTGGACCTTTCTGCTCACATCAAGCTGATATAGTTCAGCTTTCAAACAATTTTGTTCACTATCTCATATCCTTATGAATATAAAAAATGCATGTGGTATAGCAGTGAATCAATATGAAAGGACCCTTTTGTTTCATATGTGAATGTGTTCTCACCCTCTTTTGTCCCTTTCAGATATCAAATAACGAATTCAACCAGGAATTTGTGGGAAGTGCATTAAACAAGTTGGACAGTGACTCGGAGTGTGACACATGACAAGGAGTCGATGAGGCCATGCTGTGATGTAGTATATTCAATGTCCAGATGTTTTCTGGAAGACAAACTGAAGGTGAAGGTCACGGAAGAACTGAGGACCTGAAATAATCAGCAGGTGAACAGCGTATCACTTCTGATGGACATGAAATGGGGAATAACCTCTATGAATTCGTCCTCTATGCAGGATAGTGTCAATATTACGTTACATCTGAAGATGAGTGTCATTAAACAGCAAGATATTGCCCATTTAGAAAGTGGTCAGATGTAACACATGTTATATTTTGGAAGCCTCAGTGGCTTGACTGAGATGGCTGACTTTGTGTGCTGCAGATTAGATGCCTGACTTGGAGAGAGTGGGTTCGAATCCCGGATTGGACTCAAACCAACAAAAGTACTAGAATATGTACTAATGAGAAAGTGTAATCTCAAATATAAATAGCATGTGTTATATTTGCCCGCTCTTTCAGAAATAGTTTTGAAGAGACAAACAGATATTGATGAGGTAATCATGTAAGATTATTCATTTTCTTATTGAATAATTACAATAAAACAATACACCAAAGACCTTTTTTAAAATACTTCTTTATGCTAGGGTTACACTAAGTTCCCTGTGGGGGCGGTTGGGTAGCCTAGTGGTTAAGGCGTTTGCTCGTTACGCTCGAAGGCCCGGGTTTGAATCCCAACATGGGTACAGTGTGTGAAGCCCATTTCTGGTGTCGCCCACCGTGATATTGCTGGAACATTGCTAAAAGCAGCAGAAAACCATACTCAGTCAGTCAGTCAGTATGTTCCCTGTGGCTACGGCAGTCTCGTTTCACCAAAACGTAGTGCGCCTCGGGATTTTGGTTATTTTTTTCCTCCAAAGTTAAGTTTTGTTCAGTCCTGCTAGTTTTTCTTATTGTCTATCACTGTGATGGGTTGTTGGGAAAAACAGGCTGATGAGTCCCGGAAGCTCAAAGCCGCACTATGGTTTGACCCGCAGTCCGCTACGGATGCCCATACATTTCCTCCCGGCCAGTCACATTCCGATGGGTTCACTCACATTTCTAATGTTTTGATCAAGGTTTTGACACGTTTTGTCAAGACGTTTAACGGATGAAACGTGGATTCCGGCCAGCTTTGGAGCACATTTGTGCCCACGGTGACTGCCAAGGCAAATTTTTGGACCCAATAAAAATCTGCCACTGCATTCATGGACTGTGTCGTTTGCTCGGTCGGTCCCCCCACGTTTTCTCATGTCCATCCGGTTTTGTCCCCATTTTACTAGGTTTTGACAAAACAGGGCTGCCATGGCCGCCGGGAACATAGTGTAACCCTGGCATTAGGTTGGCTATGTTTTATATTTTAATGCCAGGGGCAAAAGTCCTGGTTCATTGTCCTAAAGTTGCGGAGTCGCCCTGAATGTGTGAGTGGCTGAGTTAGCAATATTCCAGCAATACCATGGCGGGGCACACCAGAAATGGGCTTCACACATTGTATCCATGTGGGGAATCGAACCCGGGTCTTCAGCGTGACGAGCGGACGCTTAAACCACTAGGCTACCACACCATCCTGATTGTGTTTCAGGTGTGATGGGACCACCTCCGTGGTGTAGTGGTTAGAGCGTCCTCCCGGAGAGCGGGATGTCGCAGGTTCGATCCCCAACCCTGTCATACCATAAGACATTAAGATATGGTACTTGTTGGTCCCCGCCTGGCGCTCGGCATTAATGGGTACAACAAGGACTGGTCGGGTCAGAGTCAGTATAATGTGTCTGAGTGGGGTATTCATGCTTCACTGCGGCACGGTATCTCAGTGGGCTAGCACTATAAACCAGCTTAAGTCTGGGCTAGTACAAGCAGCCGCACATACACATACACACGCATGCATGTCGTCATATGAGCGAAATATTCTCAGGCACGACGTTAAACCCAAATTCACCTCACTTCACCTCAGGTATGATGGACAGCATCCCTTGAGGTTTTGCTCTCACATTAAGCTGGCCCTCCCAGGATAGTGCTGGCAGACCATTTAAATGAGCATTGATGCCAACTCAGTTACTTTTAAAATTTGTTGCTTTTGCCTTCAGTGGGTTTCTTGTAAATGTTTAGGAAAGGAGCAAATGGACAGAACACCACCAACACACCTAATCTTAAAATATCTGGGGCGGTGGGGTAGCCTAGTGGTTAAAGTGTTTGCTTCCCCACATGGGTACAATATGTGGAGCCCATTTCGGGTGTCCTCCACCATGATACTGCTGGAATATTGCTAAAAGCGGCGTAAAACCATACTCACTCACTCACTTAAAATAACATATTACCTGAAGAAATTGCAAATGCAAATGGTGAACAAGTACAAATATATGGTACAGGTCTGTAGCTGAAAGTAAGGACAGAATATGGCAGGTGAATGTACTTCAACAATTATTTATTACAGAAGAATATTTAATGTTGACACAACACCCCTCAGTAACTTCATATCACCCAAATTAGTAAATATTCTTGTGAAGATCTGGGTTAGAATTGGTCTTCACTAACCCATGCTTGTCGTAAGGTACGATCAGGGATAATCTACAACTAGTCTCCCTGGTACGATTAATGGGATCGGGTGGTCAGGCTTGATGGATGTAATGCTCCCACTTATGTAGATTGATGCATAATATGTCAGTCACTGAGCGGCGGCGTCAATACTCGATTATTTACAGACACGTGTCATAGAGCTGGAATATTGCTGTGTGTGGGCTTATACGACAAACTAACAAACAATGCAATCGGTCAGGATGTAATATTTCTTTGTGTTTACTCTTGAATTGTACCTTGAACTCACTGGTTAATGAAACTTCCCAGGTGAGAAGCCTGGCCTAGAGCTACTCAGTACAAAGGTCAAACGACTGCCTGGTTAAATCTATATCCTTTATGCATGTCAGAAACCAATGGCAAGTCAAATGCCAAATTGTCATAGATTAAGTTTGAAGGTTTGTCCGTACTACACCGGTTCTCATGGATTCACCTAAATGGTCGACATTTAAGACCTGTATGCTTCTGCTTCCCCCTCACATCAATCTGACTGGGTGCTTTGTTTGTTTGTGTGTTTGTTGCTTAAACACAACACCAAGCAATAATCAAGTCTGAACCATGATCGAGTCCAGACAATAATAATAATGATAATAGTCCATTTATATTGCGCATTTATCCATGCACAATGCACGCTCAAAGCGCTGACATATATTACCCCTGGTCAACGAGTACAGAACACTCCCCTTGGAGAATACAACCGTCCGACTGTCAGGCGCCCAGGGTTCAAATTCAGACTACCATCGTATCATACCAGGTACCCAGTTTACAGCTGGGTGGACAGAGGCACATTTTGAACTGAGTCACTTACCCAGGCTGACACCACAAGTCGACTCATGTTTCAGTGTGGGGCAGAGAATAACCTTTCAAACTCTCAGATTAGCCAGATAAAAAATGTAGCGAGTCACCCATCCGTTGTTGTTGAACTTCACTGATAGCGGTCAACTGATCAAAGCACAGAACCACGTACCACCGCAATACAGTGATGAACAACATCATCATCGATTTACACAATATGTCGACCACGTCAGCGAGCCTGACCACCCGATCCCATCCTGTTAAGCGGCCTTCACACGGCAAACTGAAGTTTGACAACACATGTTGTCAAACTGGAGTTTGTGAGTGTGAACATTCTAACAAATCTCCACCAACACCAATTTCAGAGTTGTCAAACTGTTGTCGAGAAATAGGATTGGTCTCTATTCTCATCAACTTTTGGTGTTGTCAAATTCGAGTTTGTCGTGTGAAGTGTTGTCAAACTCTTGTTGTTCAGAAACAACCAATCGCAGTCAACCAAATTGTCACCAGACCACACCGATAGAGACATGTGACGCTCAAATGACGCGAAAGTTTGACGACTTGTGTTTCGTGTGAAAACGCGAGTTTGACAACTTTTAAAATTGTAACAATATGTGCTGTCAAACTTTAGTTTGCCGTGTGAAGGCCGCTTTACGGAAGCCTGGGTTGCTGATTCTAACCCGGATGTTCACTGGTGGCTGAAAGGGTATGGTATAAGTGGAATGCTGTTAAAATGGGTATTTTCAACAAAACCATCACAAGGCAACACAGGTCAGGGTGCATACCAACATTTCAAATATCAACTTACAGAAAACATTAGTTAAGCCATGAGGCGCATGATGCCATTTAAAATATTCCAAGAACGAACATGATAGCTCAAAAGTAACGGCAATTAGATACTAAAGACTGGTGTTGCAGTATTTCCCCTGATTAGGCCCCGATTTCTCGAAACAAACTTAAGTCTGAGTTTTGACTTAAGTTAGAGTTTTTACTCAAATTTGACAAAAGGCAGGAAAATGCCTTTCCCAGAATAAACTGAAATCAATATTACACCCAAACATAGTTGAAAATTTGAGTTTGGTGGGTGATTACTTAAGTCTTTTTTAGCATTTTTTAATCTTTAAAATGCAGTTGAGTTAAAAGATCAACTGTTTCAAATTGTCAAACTCAGTTTGAAATTTCATTAAAAACTTAAGTTTGTTTCCAGAAATCAGGCCTAGGAGAGTTGACGCTCAGAAAATAAAAACATATTAGGCCATGTATAATATATCAAATTTACATTAATACAATCAATATCAACATAAACCATACATCATCATACTCTGTATTGTTTTCTAGTAATATTTATTCAAATTGAAGTTTAAACATGAAACGTCATCAGAATATTGTGAAGGAAGATCAACGGTATAGTGAAATCGGAATTAATTATCTTTTTTCCATTTCAGTGATGATGGGATCTTTCGGTCAATGTTGTGAACTGAAGACATTAAAGACTGACACTGCAGCATTTCCCTTATTAGGAATGTTGACTCAAACAAGACCCTGTGTAATATTTCAAACTAAACTTAATACTGACAGCATTAACATAAATGATAAAGCGTTTCCACAAATAGTACATTGTTTTGCAGTAAATTTAATTCGAATCAAAGTCTCGACATTAAACGGCATCAGCATATTGCGCAGAAAGATCACCGGTATAGTAAAATCGAAATTAATAATTGAATTTATTGATTTTCATTCCTTATATATATTTACAAATGTATAAACATGCCATCTAACATATATTGTAAAGACAAACAAAACTTAAACTGAAATCAGTTATTGCATATATTTATGTTCATTCCATATATACTGGACCAAAATAGTTAAGGATATATGTAAATTTTGAAATTATGAACACTGATCTATTTATTCATTGACACACTGATAAAATATCAATTATAAAAATACCAATATCCCTACCTTATTTTGTCCAGTATATATATCGGAAAATTGAAATCATCCTTGTCCTACAGTCTTGTGGATAGATTGTATCACTCTATACAATTTGTGTGCATTGATCCCAATTTATCCTAATATACTCTCCCAAAAAAGAAACGCATCATGAAAATAGCAATTTCATGTAGCAGTGAATTAAAACGTAATTCATTTTACAAAAGGTTTTGCTCTGTTTATGAGTCCTATGGTTTTTATGTTGTGAAACATCACAACAAAACGCACCATCCGTAAAATACCCGTATTTAACAGCATGATTTTCAACTTGGGCGTGTAGTGTCACAGAATACACAATTCACATGCAATGCACGTGAAAATTGGGGATCAGATAGTCTCAATGATGGGTTTAAATGGTTGATCGTTGTCTGTCGATTATTCACTGTATTTGGAATATTGTTGACGAACGCAAAATGCCACGTCTAAGTGTAGCCAACCGTCATATCACATTGGTTTGCGTTAAGCTGGCCAGTCTCAACGTGCAGTTGCTCGACGCATGAATGTTCACCAAAGCACCATTTCACGGCTCTGGGAGAGATATCGCCGGCAGAATTCGGTAGCAGATGCCCCTCGTAGTGGCGGCGCAGGATTGCTACATCCGGGAACATCACCTGCGCCATCGAACAGATACGGCGACCAGTACCGCTCGACAAATACCCGGATTGAGGAGGCTTTCTGCACTGACCGTCAGGAACAGGTTGAAAGAGGCTGGTTTACGTGCCAGAAGACCTTATTTTGGCCCTGTGCTTCGACAACAACATCGTCGACATCGAGTTCAATGGTGCACCAACGTTCAGGCCTGGAACCTACCGAATTGGCGTAGAATCTGGTTCAGTGATGAATCACGATTTCTATTGGAACGACGCGATGGAAGAATGCGGGTGTACAGACGTCGACGTGAACGTTTCGCCGACGCTTGCGTTCCCCAGGTGGACAGATTCGGCCAGGACACTGTTATGATGTGGGGAGTGATCACCTGCCGTAGGAGAAGTGATTTGGTGATGATCCAGGGCAACCCGACAGCTCGATGGTGCTGTGACCAAATCCTACGCCCACACCTCCTTCCAATCATTGATCGCCAGAGGGAGTTGTTTCAACAGGGCAATGCCAGGCCCCACACAGCACGTCACACTAGAGACTTCCCCCAGAACCACAGCATCAATGTGCTCCCCTGACCCTCAAGATCACCGGACTTAAACCCGATCGAACATCTGTGGGATGCCCTGGACAGACGGGTGCGACGCCGTAACCCCCCAGTCCCAGACACTTCAGCAACTTGCACAGGCACTACAGGCAGAGTGGGCTGTGATTGGGCAACACGAGATTCTGAGACTTATTCGTTCGATGCCGAGGCTGTGCCGTGCAGTTCTGGATGCCCACGGTGGTCACACGAGGTATTGACTTCAGCGCCACCACACGTCTCCATGTGACACTCAAACTGACTTTCCTCGAGTTGGTGCCAAAGACGGATAAGTCTGCATTCCCAGTGTGCAATTTCGCTATATTTCATTGACTCATAAAGCCTACAAGATGTTTCAAAATAAACATAAAAATACAGTTGAAATTCCTATATGCGTTTCTTTTTGGGGGAGAGTATATAATAGCAGATCCCTAATCAGATCGGTTACTGTACAATCTTGAGATAATATGTATTTCAATTACAAAGATATCACTCATAACATCAGACCATAAAAATAGCTATTTATAGACATAACAGTACAAAATTTGTTTTGTTACAAAGAAAGTGATCTGATTGTGATGGCAAACTAATTTGGTTACATATGGTAAATTATGGAGACTATATTCAAGTTACAAATATTATTTCTGACAGAACTAAACCTTTAAGCTATCTATGAACTGAAATACAATCAACAATATATGTTGTTCTTGCTACAAACTTTTCTTTATATTATGAAAAACTAATTTGGTTCGATGCAATTTTAAATTCTCTCTTAAAGGTGACCCGTGAAGGTCCGGGCTAGAATTGATCTTCAGTAACCCATGCTTGTCGTAATAGGCGACTAACTCGATTATTTACAGACCATATAGCTGGAGCATTGCTGAGTGCGGCGTAAAATTAAACCCACTCACTCTTAAAGTTACACAAATATCATTCTAATCAGGACACATTGAATAACAGCATACAATGCATATAACATCACGTATAGAAGAAACTGTCTTGGGGGTCCCAGCCTCTTGCTATGGATTTCAGTCGAAAAGCGGATAATGAACAACGGCTATAACAAACTGACATTAGTGGTCACTTTGAGTTGTTATAACTGTAGTTTACTGTCGTTGCCTACAGGCATTGAAAAGACATTATAAAAAGACAAAACACATTAGTCATAAAGAAACTATACTTAATGTGAGAGCAAACAGACTTGGTTAGATGGGTTAATTCCAGAGATAATATTTACACACAAATATCATTGTCAACAACATTAAACCTTTAAGTTGGCTATATACTATATCTGAAATTGCCATATTTTTGTTATTTCAAAGAGAAGCACCCGTAAACTGATGACAGATACCTCAAGCTACATCCATTCAAAGAACAATATTTATTCGTTTACAATTTTGGTTTGAAACAATTAATTCTATAGACAATGTTAAGTTACAAAATCATCATTCTCAGCAACATTACGCCTTTAACAAGCTACATATTGAAACTGAACTTCATTCCCAGATAATTATCCGCCCAAACTGATTCCATTCAGTTCATGCCTCTGTGACATTGATCTAATCCTCGGGCGTGCCTTGATGTTGATGGGCCCCCAAATAAGTGTTGTTATTGTAATGACAAACTAACTTGGTTACGCATGGTTAAATGTGGAGACAGTATTTCAGTTACAAAGATTATTCCTGACAACATTAAACCCTTAATTAAGCTGGCTATTAACGGAAAGTACAATATTTGTTGTGGTTGCTAAAGGACCATTCGTCAAATTAATTTAATTAATTTTGGAGACAATATACATCAATGGTACAAAAACATCATTCTATACATGACACATTAAATAACAGTATAGAACAACTTTGAAACGGTGACAGTCCAATTTGCATAGGTAAGGTTAATAAGTTACAATAAAGAATTTCTCTAGCTATCTTCAGACATTGAAAGTACAATATATATTTGAAAACAAATTTGGCTTGCGACAATTCATTCTGTAGACAATATTGAAGTTACAAAAGTTTCATTCTCAAAATCATTACGCCTGTAACACGCTAAATATTGAAACAGAACTTCATTACCAGATAACACGCAGTTTCAATGATCTTCCAAAACAGATTCCATTCTGTTCAGACTTGTGGAACTGACTGTACTGAACCACTTTAAAGCTCAATCTCGATCTCAGTACTGTACCCACCAAGGATATATTTTCCCATTTCAATTATGATGGGATCTTTCAGTCAATCTTCACAATACATGGATTTACCAAATGTGTTTCTACTTCCCTTGACATAATGGTAAACAAGTGGATAAATGCAAAGAATACATTTGATTACAGGCACATTTAAACCCGAGCTTTCTTTTTCTTTTTGTACACTTCTTTTATTTCTTCATTTTCCCTACTCATCATTATGTCCCTCGGGGTTTTGTTTTCTTCACATGTACTTTCAAAATTGGGATCGGCTCCCTTTTCAATGAGGTACTTGGCGATACCAGCATGCCCATGATCGCATGCCATGTAAAGTGGCGTCCGACCTTGCTCGTCAGGATTGTCGATGGTGGCTTTACTTTGAACAAGATACTTGACAATCTCAGCAAACCCAAAATAGCAAGCTAGTAGGAGTGGAGAACGTCCATCTATGTCACGCTTGTCAATGATTGCCCCCCTCCCTAACCAGCTCTTTGACTACATCTAGGTGATTTTCTCTCACCTCATGTATTAATGCAATGTTTCCATCCGACAAGGCGCGGTTCACATCTGATCCCTTGTTCAACAATAATTCCACATCAGGAGTGATGTGTGCATGACCATTGGCATAGTATCTATATGCAAGAGGAGTTCGTTGGTCGACATCTCTGGCTAACTTGTTGGCTCCATTTTGAATGAGATATCGAACAATATCTTCTTTCCTTTCCTTTTCAGCAACATGAAGAGGCGTTGTCATTCTTGCAGCCGCATTAACGTTAGCTTTGTATTCAACCAAAACCCTAACCACGGCCAGATTGGAATACTTACATGCGGTATGGAGAGGAGAATAACCCCTTGCTAGGGAGTTTGCATCAAAACCTTTCTCTAAAAGGATTTCAACAGTTTTTGCATCTTTTTGTTTGCAAGCCACATGTAAGGGAGCTTCATCAGAGGTGTTTCTGATGTTCGGATCAGCACCAGACTTTAACAGAGGTTTCAGAATTCCTGTATGTGTGTGTCTACACGCTATGTGTAGGGCAGTATCTCCAGTTTTGTTCTTGGCATTGATGCATTCCTTGATATTCTTCGCTGACAGCAGGGCACTTACAGTCTCTTCTGAATTTGATGCAACAGCAGCATGTAATGATGTGTTGTCATTACGAGTTTTCCATCCCGGATTGGCATTATGTTCCAACAGGGCCATAATGATGCTTACATGTCTGAGTGTGCAAGCCAGATATAAACATTGATTGATTGTCTCCAGTGACACATCTTGCATGAGAAGACGTTCCATATCCTCCAAATTATTTCTTCTACACAGGTGCTCTAATATTGGTTCTTTGATAAGAGTAAAGTCACTGTAAAATGCAGTGGGATGTTCAACCTTAGAACATGCAAGCCAGGCTGCAGCACACCTGTTCTCATTAGTGGAGCACATGACATGCTTCAGGTTAGTAGGTCTGTATTTGTTTAACAGGATCTCTAATGCTCCATGGCTTTTTCTCCCAAATGCAATGCATAGTGGTGTATGGTGACCATTGTTTTGGGCATTCACATCTGCTTCCATGTTCAGGAGGGTTTGAACTGCGTTCGTGTTGTTACTTGAGCAGGCTAAATGAAGAGGAGTATTCCCTGCTGCAGTCTTCATATCAACAACAGAGCATGTAAGGAGTAAACTGATCTCTGTGCTCCACGGTGTCATACAGGCTAAATGTAGTGGTACTTCACCAAACTTGTTTTTCACTTCAATCAGTGCATCCGCTTTAATAAGAGCACCCACGGCAGAATGTGTGCCGTGTCTGCAAGCATAATGAAGTGCTGTGTCACCTGTCACAGTCTGCAGATTGACATCAGCACCTCTTTTGAGAAGTACGTGGACTATCCCATCTCTGATACACAATGTATCGTGCGATCTTGATGTTTTTTGACAAGTTGAACGCTCATCAACATGCTGAATAGTTTTCAAATCTCCATTGCTAGAAGCTACATGCAGTGGTGTCACTCCTTGCTTGTTTGAAATATTCACATGTGCGTCCCGTCTCAGGAGAAAAGTTACTATGTCCATACTAGGTATGTTGCAGGCATAGTGAAGAGGTGTGTCCCCTTTGTTGTTGACAGTGTTTACAGCCATATTGTATTCCAGCAGAATGTTTGCAGTTTCAACATCTTTCCCCTTGATGGCAATCATTAGTGCTGTATTGCCCTCTTTGTTTCTGCAGTTTAGGTTTTGATTGTTTCTTTGGAGGTAATGTACAAGTGTTGCAACAATATCTTTGAGCCTTTGATTCACAGACTGATGGAGAACAGTGTTTCCGTCTGAATCTGCCTTCACCACGTCGGGGTTGTAACGTAAAAGGGTTCTTAAAAGCTCACAGTAGTTTTTTGTACAAGCTATCTGCAACAAAGTAAATCCTGCTGTACTCCTTGTATTAACATCACATCCATGTTCAAGGAGTAGTTCCACTGCTGATGTGTTGTTCTGTTCACATAGCTGAGGCATCAACATACTTTGATCAGTGGCACTTGTTTCATACTCATTCTCGAGCAGATACTTGGCAAGCTGGAGGTTATCATGTTGAAGGCAGGTTTGGAGCAATGGTCTACAACATTCAGTCATATGTACATCTTGAAACTCTACAAGCTCCCTCACCATGTCAATACTTCCTTGTTGAACAGCCACACAAAGAAATGTGTGCTCACTTCCATCTTCTGCTTCAGTCAATGATTGTAAGATTTCTTCTAGTCCCATTTTGGAAATGGTTTCCAAAAGTTCTCGAAGCTTCTTTTGATTTCCCTCTAAAATTGCCTTTTTTGACATTTTGTCCAATTTGCAGATCTTCAACATTTTCAACGTGTTTACTCAACACTTTCAGAGCTCCAATACAGCCTTTATCTACTGCAAGGTCTGACAATGTCTGATATTCACGGATATTTTGCATTGTTTGCTGCCTGTTTCTGGTAGGAAATATATTCCTCTTTACGTTCATCTTCATTAGGTTTTGCTTACTGCTTTCAGGCAATGCGTTGAGAACCTCTTTCAGAGAATCGATGTTTCCTACCAATAGTGAGGCTATCGCAGTTGATTCAAACATCTCGATCTCCCTGGCCCTATTTATCTTTTTTCCAAACATTGACATGATCTTTTCCAGTCTTGTTTTAGTAGATATTTTCATCTCGTCAATGATAGTCTCAGTGAGAAAAGAGTTGTTTGTGAAAACACTCCAGTATAACATTGGCAAACCATGTTGACTGTCTTGAGTCAGTAGTAACTTGGACATTTTCCTTTGTGATTGAAGTTTAAAGAATGTTTCAATGAAGGCCTTGTTGTTGAACGATTCGTGTCCACAAACGTCAGCAACCTCTCCATTCTGTATGAGAACAACGAATCTTCTGCCCAATTCCTTCCATTCGTCAACACTGACGAGGCTTATTTTCCAGACTGGAGATATTTTGGATATGTCCTTTGTTGTCACGGTGAATATATCTGATAACTGTTTGATACTACCATTTTGTATCATTATCATAGGATGTGATAACGAGAACACCCTTGCAACTGCCTGCTGCACATTTGGGTGTGAAAATGCTATTGTTTCCCCCATTTTCTTTTAGGTAAATGTCGAAGTATGCCTTGCAACGACAGAGGAGACTCTTAAATTCATAGTGTGAACACTTGAGGCACTGTAAAACGTCCCTCGAACATGGTGGAGTGTTTTCTTTGTTAACAGAACCACCATTAAGTGCAACAATAACAAGGAGAGCAAATATGCTTACATCATAGTCTTTCAGATTCTGAATTTCTGTTGATAGTATCTGAATGTGGACACAATCCATGTCGTCTCTTGAAGTTCCTTTTGCGACTGACTGCATCAGAGTCTTGCATAGCAGAGGAAAGCCCTGAACACTTTCAGCAGTTGCTACTGCCTTTATGTAGTCCCCAGACACATTAGCACCATGATGTTGAGAGTAGATTTTGGCAAGCAAATCTTTATCTTGGTACAACAGTGGTCTCGTGAACCAGAGGTCAATAACGTTGTCAGGTTGAAATAGTTTCAGTGTACATGTTGCTGAAAGATCACGAAAAATGTTGTTTCTCAAGGTCATAACTAGCAGCTTCGACCCACCAACTAAGGAATGGATCATGTCTGGCATCTTGTCTCTCCAATGGCAGAGTTTTGACTGGGAAAGAACATACATACCAAACATGTCATCGATGAGAATTATCTGGTGACTGGTTTTGTCGATTTGCTTTTGCCATTCTTCTGGTGTTTGTAGAATGATGGGCTGGTACTTGGCTCCATGTTCTTGTTCTCTGAAGTACCTCAGGAGGGCTAGTCCTAGTGTTGTTTTACCTTCACCTGGAGGGGAGACAATCACCACGCTCTTGTGCGTTTTCAGTCTGTCTTTGCATTGGGTGAAACCATTTCTCTCAATGAAGAGCTCTTTTCCATGTTCGATGTAATCTGCTGTCAAGTCTGTAGACAAAAAGGAATCATTCACTATATATTTCTATTTAGAATAGAAACCCTCGGTAAACAGACACGTTTGGAGGCTATTTCTTTCATAATCACCACAGAATCGGTAATGGACAGTAGAGCCTGAATTTGACTTGAGCAAAGGTCATAATATATGAGTAAAAAGAAGAAAAAACAACAACAAAAAGAATGACATTAACATTGCTTGATATGTGCTAGCAGGGTAAAAGACATGTTGACTGTTGCCACATACTGTCTGTAAAACCTTTTTTTAATTTCAAAACTTATCCGATCTCGCATATCTCTTCCTTCATTCGATCTAGGTTTCCAGCTTCTAAAATGTATTCACCCAAACAACGAGTAACATGCCTGGAATCTGGGTCATGCATGCTTTTCATGCTGGTTACTCACACACCATGAACAATGGTATTTTCCAGTTTTTTACATGGTGTAACCTTTGTCTTTTTGTCAGCTTGTAAGTCATTGTTTCTGCTTGAGAAGCGTTTTTTTCATCATGGACAAGCAATCCCCACGTCATCCCGTATGTTAAAAGTGTAGGTTCATAATTCCTACAAATACGTTTAACACCTGACTGCCATATTTCCTGAAACATCTGATCCACAGGTTAAACATGAATTAAATCTTTAAACATTCATCAAGTGTTACCCGCTGACGTGCTCGCCGTAACCTGATAATTATACCTGTAGCACACATGATCACATGTGTTAACTTGTTCTTTCTTAACTTTTGTCATGGTTCATAAAAGTTTGAATTTATTGAAATATGGGTATATGTGAAGATAGCAAATATATTTCAACTGTTCCCTTGGGAGCTAAATTTTCTAAATTTGTGGTCAACTTATGTCCCCTCGCAATACTCATAGGCAATGGTGGGAGTGTGTCCAAACGCCATGTTCCTTTGTCTCCAGTTGCGGTAAGTGTCAATCTCTGTCACCAGTGGCGTTTGAGATAAATGCCTTTGACAGTGAAAAAAAGGCAGGAGAAGAAGTTGGCAAAGAAACATCCCCTCACTCCTGCCATGATCACCGAGGATTTTGAAAGCTTGTTTGACATTCTGATGGACTCTGATGAGCATGACGTCATCCCTATCCATGCTGATCAGACTATACCTCGACCCACCATCCCTGATGTGAAATATTTTACAGAACAAGTTCTATCAGCAGCCCTGAGCCCTTCGGAGAATATGACACCATTTGAGAGTAAACTAGTTCGTTTGGGCCATC
Organism: Haliotis rubra; assembly: GCF_003918875.1. Taxonomy (NCBI): domain Eukaryota; kingdom Metazoa; phylum Mollusca; class Gastropoda; order Lepetellida; family Haliotidae; genus Haliotis; species Haliotis rubra. Next base: position 844,338 of record NW_025766259.1, read on the forward strand.
ACTGTCCATGACTATCACCTCTGTGGAGGAGTACCCAGGCTCCCTGAATTTTAACGCATGCACCGAGGTATTCAGCCAGCGATTCTGAATTGTCAACTTAGATGCTGCCAGACAGACTTCGCGTCGGTTGATAGCTGACAATAGACGAAGTCCAAGGTCTGGATTTAAAGGCAGGCCCTACCAGCTGCAGGAACCACCCCTACAGCATGGACTGCATAGGGCACTCTAACAGATCCTTCGGTTCAACAAGTACATGCCTTGCAGATCATAGGAGATTTACAGGTTTCACTTATGTAGCAGCATGTTACTACGGTTCTGGCGTATCTCCATCTGCAACGCATCAGGATTCATGGATTTGTAGACGATTCATGTTATTATCTGACGGAGTTGTTTGGAAATTTGGAGTTCCTAGTGCATAATAAAAATTGAGCTTCAGCCCAAGAAGGTACAGAAATACATATGGGCCATTTTCGACACTTAGCAAGGTATCCCATTTGAATGCTATCAGGATATCACAACCAGGATATCAAAATGAAAAAATTCTAAACACTCTAAGGCAATGGATGTAGTGTGTACTGGCTATTGGCCATGCTCACATCTATGCACGATCTAACATTTAGAAATCGTCTACATCATCTACAAGATTCATCCAGAATTGGATTGATCAACATTGAAGGAAACAGGTAGACTCTGTCATAACTCCCGACGGGTTTCGCCTGGTGTCTGAAACCCGACAATGTCACCCTCACCAGATTGTCCTTCACCAGTCCATATCAACATTTTCATGCTGATAACGGTCTTATTAGTCATCGTGTACTGGGCACTAATACTCAGAAACTCTTCACTTCTAGTAGCCGTGGACAACACCATGGTAGTTGCCTATGTCAACAGACTTGTAGATACTCTCCAGACCTTATGGACCACACGACGGAAATATACGATTTACGTTACAGTCTGGATTCCACAATTGAAGTAAGACACATACCAGGAAACATCCACATCCTTGCAGACGCGTTATAATGTTCGGACAAGATTTTATCCACAGAGAGGACTCTGGATGCCTTCAGGCAGATATTGACCCGTGAAGATCCGGGGTAGAATTGATCTTCGGCAACCCATGCTTGCCACAAAAGGCAACTATGCTTGTCGTAAGAGGCGACTATAACTGGATCGGGTGGTCAGGCTCGCTGACTTGGTTGACACATGTCATCGGTTCCCAATTGCTCAGATCGATGCTCATGCTGTTGATCACTGGAGTGTCTGGTCCAGACTCGATTATTTACAGACCGCCGCCATATAGCTGCAATATTGCTGAGTGCGGCGTAAAACTAAACTTACTCACTCACTCACTCATCACTCAGGCAGATATTGATCAAATAGGAACCTCGTCACATAGAACTGTCCGCAACATCACTCGACAATCAGTTCTGTCCCAGATCCGAATCCTGGTTCAGAAAATCAAAGGTGATGGATCACGATACAATGTGTGTCATCTATAAGTTCATGATAATATTCTGAAAAAAAAAGGAGATCTCAAAAATATATTGGTGGGAACAATTTTTAAACGTATAAAACTAAGCAGGAGAAGAAGCATTTGTTCCCCTGATAAATCAGATGATTATATGACTCCCTTTCTCTTGATGAACTCTTGATGAAATGAGCAGCATATGGGAACATGAAAACGTTGCCACAAGGTCCATGGAAAGTCTGTCTTCCACACGCACTAGCTTGTTGTGTTTGGGTGTTTGAATCAAACATGGTGCTGTTTGATTCAGCGTTGTGTTTCAGCACCATTGTTTTTCACTGTTTTTAACAATGTTTCATTTCACTCAATCTCAACGAATATTGAATTAGTTGCTTCACTTCATGTTCACAAAAATTTAACTTAAGAGTATAAATGACCTCAACACGTTAATATATGACCATCAAATTCTAGGGTGTTCCCATACTTTTTGTTTGTATTTTAACACTTAAGTCTCTTAACATGACTCCGTGAAAATATACTAACTTTAAACATTTATCTAACACAAGTATTAACGTTAACTCATATCTCTGAAAGTTTAGAGTCCTTCACATAGTAAGGGTGAAACTTTCAACTTTTAACTAAATCCGAATTTGGGCTTTAACACTAAGTCTTTATCACAACGATTTAAAGACGTTAACTCATATCCCTGAAAGTTTAGAGTCCATCACATAGTCAGGGTGAAACTTTAAACTTTTAACTAAATCCTAACTTGGGCTTTAACACTAAGTCTTTATCACAACGATTTAAAGACGTTAACTCATATCACTGGAAGTTTAGAGTCCATCACATAGTCAGGGTGAAACTTTCAACTTTGAACTAAATCCTAACTTGGGCTTGAAGTCTTTATGACAACGATTTAAAGTCCGTTTCACAGATCAAGCCTCTCAACTGGCTTTCTCAAGCGGGCAGGATATCGCCTTGCCACACCGTCACTGCGGGGCTGAGTGCTCTCTGAGTTGATCGTTGGATTTGGTGTCGTCACCGGACCTGGGCTCAGTCTGGTAGTCTCACAAACTGATAGTCTGGTAGTCTCACAAACTCCCTCAGCTGCTGATCTGCCACATCTGGGTCGTGATGTAAATACCAAATAGGTATAGAATTTTCTTGACTCTATAAAATTCTTCGCATGTGAATTTAGGTCCATTGTTAGATAACACTTCAGCAGGCAAACCAATGGCTGAAAACAGCCCCCCTGAAATCTTCTATGGTTCTACCTGCTGTCGTTGATGACATAAATACCACTTCATGCCATTTGGTCCCGCTGTCTATCACCACCAAGAACTCTTGGGATCTGAACTCCCCATAGTCGATATGGATCCTCTCCCAGGGTCGCATCTACATGATTTGGCCATCGAATTTACTCTAAAGAACATCTCTCCTGGTTGCTTCGGCAATCTGCTCTGCTAAGGTGGGTAGATTGTCTAGGTAGTTAACCTGATTACTCTGTTCAATGCAATCTTGACAAGCAGTTGGTGTTACTGCACTCAGACGACTCACAGTATCTGATCTCATACTTGTGTGCCCTGAGGACAAGTGCCCATTAGCATTGGAACTCCAGTCTTTGGCCCAAAGATTGTAGTGAGTGGCTTATGATCTGTAATCAGGATATAGCTTCTGCCATATAGGTACTTGTGGAACTTCTCTACCCTAAAGATGATGGCCAAAGCTTCTTTCTCTACCCGTGTGTAGTTAGCCTTTGAGACTGTCATTGTCCAGGATGCATACGCAACTGGTCGTTCACTTCCGTCCTCCATAACGTGTCATATGACACACCATATTCCATTTGTTGAGGCGTTACACGTCAAAGTGAGCGGACGATTAGTGTCATAGTGGACCAAGACACTGTTACTTGATAGCTCTGCTTTACACTGCGTGAAGGCATCTTCTTGTTCCTTCTTCCATTTCCATGCAACATTTCCCTTTAGCAAACTGTACAACCAAGCCAGTAGCAGTGACATATTTGTGATGAACTTTCCATGGCAGGTCACCATGCCGATGAATGCTCTCCGTCAGGTTCTTCGGTCTTGGAGTTTTTTGTGATAGCCGTGATCTTGTCATCTAGAGGATGAATTCCTTCTGTTTCAATGCGACGTCCCAGGTATTTTACTGCCCTTGTTATGAATTTGCATTTTTCCAACTTGAGCGTGGAACCCATCCTGTACCAGTCTTCCTGGGACTTTATCCACCAATACGAGCTGTTGAGCTTCGTTCTCTGTTCACGTGACGATGTCACCAAGCAGAACTTCAATTCCATCTATTCCATTGAAAATCTGATCCATCAGCATACCGAAACATTGCGGATGTTGTGGAAACTCTGAAAGTCAGTCTCTGGTACTCACTGAGGCCTTGATGAGTATTAATCAGCAACAATGTCTTGGAATCTTCAGACAGTTCAAGTTGCTGATATGCACTGGACAGATCCACCTTGCTGAAGACATTAGCTCCTGTTAGTTGGGAGAAGCACAGGCAAACTGTAGCGGAAATAGGGTTGCGCAACAGAGAGAAAAATGACCAGTCTTCGTATAGATCTTCCTAAATGACCGGCCTTCCTATATATAAAGGTTGGCAACGTACTTCTCTCGCTTTGGTTCGAAAAATATTTCCATGTCAAACAATTATATCGCCACCACCAAAGGTAGACACCAATTTCCTCACAGGGTTGTGCTCTGACTTTTCCAACCTCATATTTAATAATTACTAACATAAAACATATTTCAATCAACGTCTTAAGCGCCACTCGTGGCATATGAAAACGTTCTATGCCTCAATAATCCTTGCCAGCTTCCGGTTTAACGATGTGAAGGAACAAGCATTAGCAGAAATTAATATGATAAATCATTTTGCCTAATTCACCATTAAACTGGGTTTTTTTTTCTTATCTGCCGTCGTTTTCATAACATTTATGCTACAAAAACTATCTTCTAACATAGATTGTGAGCGAAAGCAAGAGAGGTTACTCCGTACGTATTCCATATGGTGGACATATGATCCAACAAGTATATTTAGAGTTGACTCCCGTATTCTTTCACTCCGTTTAACTTAGAAACTCTATACTGGAAGAAGTTCGCACATCTACCCCTACAAGATTCCAAGATCAAATTGAAGATCTATTCAGGAACCAGATTACCTATCCTTGGAAGGATAAAAGTCGAAGCTTAGTACGAGTGAAGAAGTATGACTTTAGCACCAGTGTCGATGACAAACACTTGAGGTTTTCCATCCAGCGTGATTACAGACTTGAACTCAGACCCACTTGTCTCCTCAAGGGTGCAAACCATACAAAGTTGTTCCTCATTATCATCTTCCGAGTTATCATCAGAACTTTCAAGTTGATACGCTCTTCATGCTGTGAGAATGTTGATGGTTTCGTTGTTTCCCTTTACATGCCTTACCTTTCCATACTTCTTGTTCATATGGTTTCATTATGGTTTCCTTAACATCTATAACATGTTCTGAATGAATGAATGATCTTGTCTTTCTGTTCTACTTTGATGAAGCGAGAAATTTCTTGATTGTGTTTGCTTTCATCCATATTTCAAATCTCTTTATGTTAAGTAGACCAGTCTTCTTTGCCCGAGTCAAACTCGGAAATGAAACCAGTGCGCACCTCCATCTTGGTTCTTGCTTGGTCTCGCCAAGTGTCGCGAGATTTCACGGTTGCTAGACAACTGCATCCTTTTCGTGAGTGCTATTACAATCACTACTTCCTAACAAATGTCCACAGTTATTATCTTCAGTTAGCTCCTGTTACGCATTCCTTTAGAATTACCCAACACAATTTATCAGTCTACACATATAATCGACCAAAGCCTGTTAGCTGATGTGTGGCATTTTGGCATTCCTTTAGAACATTTATGTCTCTTACCACAGATAAATCCATTGTCCCTAAAACACTCCCGTTAGAAGATCCATTGGATCCCATCCTTATCTCCAGTGTAAAGTACTTAGTGTAGAAGTTTTCCTTACACTAGGACACAACGTGGGAGTGTCATCATATTCGTGTAGATGACGTAATCAGAAATGGGGTATTCCCGAGACGATGTTCATAGCGTTGGTGTTCCAACTACGTATAGCAAATACGACCCGTGAAGGTCAGTAACCCATGCTTGTCGTAAGAGGCGACTAACGGGATCGGGTTGTCAGGCTTGCTGACTTGGTTGACACATGTCATTGGTTACCGATTGCGCAGATCGATGCTCATGCTGTTGATCACTGGATTGTCTGGTCCAGACTCGATTATTTACAGGCCCCCGCCATTTGGTTGGAATATTGCTGAGTGCGGCGTAAAACTAAACTCGCTCACTCTCTATAGGAAATACACTACAGGATGGTTTTGGTCAACATGAAGTTGGTTCACAACGCTCACCCTAATCACCAACAGAAGGTTTTACCATCAACCCTTAAGGATAGATCTTCTTCTTTAAGGTCACTCTCAGTTACTCCACCCATCACCAGGAACCCTCAGTTTATGCGTATAATACTCTTGAAAAAAGAGTGAGTGAAGTGCCTGGGAAAACCACAAGTTCAGCCCGTGTGGGTCAGTTGGCAAATGAAGCATGAGTGACCCAGATTGCTATGAGGGAAACATGGTGATGCTAGGTGTGTTTGGGTGAATGTATTTTAGAGGCTGGAAACCTTTACCTGGGTACATATTCACTTATGATCGAAAAAAAGAAAGAGAAATGCATTGGGTGAAATATGATAAGTGGATATACTGAACTACGTTAGAAACGCATCACCAATAATATGTCATACGAATCGTGGAGACTGTGGGATTACCATGCAAATAAAGTACTGTGAGCAATTGTCATCAAACTTGAAACAATCAACAAGATCAAGTCCGTGAAGAATTCTTTAATGAAAGTGCAGGTTACGATTGAAAGGGCATGAAGAAATTAACAAAAAGATTTGAAACAATGTCCGTAACGGGGACGCACACTGTTGGCATTAAGATGACCAGTCTCATCACATCTTTGGGTATCTATTGCCATACACGTTGCAGTGATGATTTGAATTGAATGGCAGGGGTCCCTTTGCAATTTGCCTACCACTTTCATACCACATGTGTTCACTGGGTACTGAATTGGGGGAAGTGGAGGAAAGTCAAGCACAGTGATATGCGTATCCCACGTATCGACCTGTCTCACACAATAGTTTGCATAACGCTCACTTACAGGTCATATGATCTCAATCACTGAGTTGTCTGATCGACACGTGTTTGTGTCTGGTCCAGACAAGTTTGAACACAATCCTATAGGTGGAATTTTGCCCAGTGAAGCGGCAAACAACAAATATTTTTCTTATATCTGCATCATTTCACAGAAAGCATTCAGAAACTAGTAGGAGTAATAGCGGTACGAGATCAAGTCCAATAAAAGCCCCTGCAAAGCTTTATTTCACAAATAAAGCTTTTGTCAGGCCCTTAGATCTCACCCGCCATTGTCTACTACTTTTGAGCCCCCAGTTAACTTCCCGGCCACGCGTGACACTATTGTGACACTATGACGTGTTGATAGGGGGTAACATTGTACCGTACGGTATGATCAATAATTCCTCCTTAACGAAACCTCTCCCTGGCCCATCTCTCAAGTAGTACAAATTCGGCTCGTCGGCTTTGATGTCCACTTTATCTATGTTGTAAGTTTTGACTGACCATATAGGATCTGTGGCTTGCTTACGACTATCACCCTCATGTTCCACCGGCTGGTAGAGGTACCTCACGAGGGCCCTATCTGGTATCTGTTTCTCCTTCCCATGCAATGGCGCAGCCGACTCAGCCACTATTGATTTTAGTTTGATAGCGTCGGCTGGTTTCTTGCCGGTGAGACGGGTGATTTCATGGTTGATGGCCGACACCACCTGAGGTAACCGCGCTACCCATTCAGTCGATCGTTTCCCCGGGTTGGTCATCTCTCGCATACTGATGCCCGAATAAGTGCTCGGCCAATGTCCTATTGAATCTCTCAACTATGGTTTGGGTGCGATGGGCTCAGACCGTGCCACGCCTGACCTTGGTATCGTGTTTGTCTAGCAGGTGTGACACGGCACCCATAAACTCCCACCCGGGGTCAACTTGCAGCTCTGTCGGCCACGTCAGCGGACTGCGTTTGTACATGCGTTCGAATCCGCGGGTTACCTGGGCCGAGTCTTTCGCGGTCAAGGGTTCGGCTTCCTTGTAGCGACTGGCTACGTCCACTACGGTTAAGGCATACTTGTACCTCTTGTCGTGGGGTAGGAATAGGAGGTCGGCCTGGTGAACGCTATTGGGTATGTTAATACCGAACTTCCTTCTAGGCACGTAGCATGGTGCCGGTAAATAGATCTGCCACAGGGCTTGTTTTTCAAGCCACGCTTTGGCCTCACCTGGGTGTACTCGCCCCATTTTAGCCAGCTTATGTACGGCGCTAGCTCCTTTCCAGTACCCACGTGGGCTGTAGTAAATAGCCTCAAACTTTCTTTGGTTCCGTGACATCCCGACATATATACACCTATGTTCTTGGTTCAATTTTCTCATGCCCGTACGCGTACGTGTTTATCCCATCAATAGCTATCCAACGCTTAGTGTCCATCGGCGACAGGGACGTCTTGTTTATCGTCAGTCCGTATATCCTATGCCCATCACTTCTAAGCGTGTTCATTTTATGTCTTAAGGTATGGGTCTTGAACAGGGCTTCCTTGAATCTGGCGTGTTTGATGTGTTGTTTCACCACGTACTTCTTAACACCCTTTGCCTTCCGGATCTCATCATTGTCAGCCTTCAGGATGGAGTACATCTTAGGCCTCAAACCTATGTACTCAGCTATGGGCGTGTCAGCACACTCGTCCTTCATCTTACCTAGGACCTTTTTATTTACCGTGTTGTGTATGGCATGGCCCTTGGGGTAGTCGCTGGTGTCATACAAATCGAGGCGTTTTCTCATGTCCTCGTACACGTCCTCGGTTCGAATCTCCATCAGCAGGGAATCCGTGTCAGTGTACAGCACTTCACACCTGTCGCCGTACTGTTTCTTGAGCTCGTTGTAGTAAAAGTCGTACATCAGGTGTTTGGATAAATCGAGGATGCTCATCCCCACGTAAACAGGCTGGTTGAATTTGATGTGGCCTTTCTTCATGTGTAGGGCAACCAGATCGTCGGTGAATATCTTGCTCCGGTTGAATGCCGGGCTGGCTATCAGTCTCCTGAGCTTGTCTTCCTCATTCGACCGAACCAGCTTCACGGTCACGCGTTTCGTCAGGTTCTCCATAGTCTTACCAAACACTGAGTTGTTCATGAGCTTGTACAGATTTTTCTCAAAGTCACTGGTGGCAAGCTTTCGCAGGTCTGTGTTCATTCTGATGTATGGCTCCATCCAGGGGCTCTGGTCGAACACGAGCACCCTGTGTATTTTGGTCAGCCTCATACCCAACAACAGATACAGCCGTCGGTTGTGATAGTGTACGATGTACTTTGTCTTATTCATTAAGTTGGGCGCTAGTTTTTCAACGACTGCCACCCGCCCAACTAACAAGTTATGTTGGTACTCAGATATCCAGTCTGGGTTAACCCTCATACGTTCGGGGGCCAGGGGGTAGCTGTTGTGTGATGTGTGTAATGCCTTGGGGTATTCTAAGTCCACCTCGAGGATATAGCCTTTGTTCGAATCGTCCGCGATGCTCATAACATCAATCTCGTGCGATGCCCATTTGAATCCCCCTGTGGGTAGATACTGGCTCATAGCCCAGCCGTGCAGGTTGTTGGCGTCGAGGTAGAGAATATGATTGGTTGGCTTGCTCGGGTTGTAGCCCTTCACGTAATGATTATTGGCTTTTGCGTATCGTTTAGAGACCATGGAAATCCCGACTCGCAAGCCTTTCTCAATGACTAGGTGCATGTCGTAATCGGTGAGCAATTCCAACTTAACTCCGGTCTTTTTCAACAATGCATCCCACGACAGACCTGGGCTGGTGTAGTACCATGCGGGGGTCGAGTTGATATTGCTTAAAACGCGTCCTCCTAAATGTCTCAAACACGTCGGCTAGCAGCACTACATCTGTCCTCAAGTACAGGTCGTGGTAGTACCCAGATTCTTACAGCCCAGTTTATTCCTTACGTTAATCGCGTGCGAGTAATCGTTCGGTGATGGGGAAGGTATCGTTGGCCATGACCAGACTGTCGAGTGACGACAGGAGGAACTGAACCGAGTCGATGAAGCTCAGACCATTCAAGCTGAAGGAGATGTATTTCTCCATGTTGTTGGGGATGCACATCAGGTTGCCGTCGACTTTTGCGATGGCCTGCATGATTAAGTGAGAGTCGTACCCTCTCAAGTTGTGGAAGACCACAGGGATGTTTATTGTCTTGAGGGTGATTCTAAGCTTGAGGTTACACACACTGTGAGCGGCGCCTCTATACTTACCCGGTGACGTGACAGTGATCTCTCACTGAATCACCGTTCAGTGGTGAGTTGGACACGTGGGAGTGAGTGCTGCAGTTGTGAGCTAGCCGGTCGGCTTGGGTCATACTCATGGGAGCGACTGTATGCAGCGCATTCGTTTCGTTTCCCCATCACATCGAACGACCACATATCCAAACCCACAGGCCTCATGCTCCTGTGTTTTTTGTGTGCCTGGGGTACCCCCGGCAGCCTCAACGGGTTTGACCAAGGCTTCAAAGTCGGCATAGATGACATAAGGCACAGACATTTGGTTCTTGTGGTTGTCGAATTTTAGGATATTGTCGCCTTCCTTGGGCATGTCGACTCGTATGGCAGTCTGCCCCACACCTTGGCAATCCTCCCGGCGGGATTCTAATAAATCAGCTCGTGTGAAGCCATGGAGGCATCATATGCAAAAGTGTTTTTTCCCCACCGTATTTCGACTGGTCACGCAACAGCCTGCTGAGATGTTTTATCCACGTGTAGTGATAAGTATCACCTTGCTGGGTCATGAATATATTGATCATGCGGCAACACCCCTGTTCCCCCAACTGGACTGACCCTGTGCACTATTGTTGTGTCACCTTTGTGGCCTAAGACGTTTATGGCTATATCGTTCTGTTTTTCTATTTTAGTGATCTGAGATATGGGGGTTGGTTCATCTATACCATCCCAGTTGAGCCCATCGTCTTGGGGATAACTAGAATCGTCTCCTCTATTCTTGACGTTGACCATGGCCTGTTTTGCTTTGTAGTAGGGGGGCAAGTCTATGTACGACCCGCCTCTGAATGGCACGTAGTTAGCTATGTCTAGATAAACATTATCGATGTTATCGACAATCCAACCGGACCCCATGTGCGTGAAGCGTTCTAGGTATTCTCGTATCTGCTGAAAACTGGTATTGATTGACTCGTCTATAGTCTCTGTATGAGTCACGACTTCTTGTTTACCTCGGAAGTAAGGCTGAACGTACTCAATGACCCCAGCGCCCTGCTGTTTATCGAGTGACATTTTTATTGTGATTTGAAACTTAATACTTCCCAAATCGTTTAGTTCCTCATTGACTTTATCAGCGATTAGAGGCTTTTTTCTTCTCGTAGATAAGATGATGCCTGACAACGTTTGCTCCGTGAGCTTTGCATAGGCAGTAGTGCCCATTTCACCACGACACCACACATGTATTCGCATTGGTACGGGGCGGGTCTCATCTTTTGTATTCTTATATGAGTACTTAGTCTAATTGTTTCGCTACCAACGCAGTCGCTGCTAGACCCAGCGCGATAAAGATCAATTCCTGGCCCATTTGCCTAGGGGATGGTGTGTAGTACTGAGCGAGTGTTGGCTTATGGAGTGGTTCTAGCTGTTTACCAGTTAGTAGGTAGTATTCTCTCGCTGCGTCGTCAACATCATGGAATGTTTTAACGGCATGGTTCTCACGCCTGAGTTGTTCGTTAATGTAATTGATCCTCTGTACACGTTTTTTCGCGTACTGAGATTGCGCTGCTTGTAATTTCTCAACAGCCAGGTTGTGGCGCTTACGGTCAGCTTGTATCTAAGCTCCGTGTGACTCCCCTAGTTTCGAGAAGAGGAAATTACTCCCAGAAAATGCCAGGGCATTTACTAACGCCCCGTCGACCATCATGGCGATCGTAGCCATCCTATATATAGTTACATTTTCTTCAAAATATTTTTCGGTAGGATCCCTTGTTTAACTAGGATGTCCTTGGTGGCCATCGCCATACCCAGGTTCATTATGAGCATACCTATATCCTGCAGGTTGAAATCTAGCTTGATAGTTGGTTGTTTAAGCACCATTTTGGTCAACCGAGCGTACGCTACAGCTAGACTGGCGACCACGGTGGCGTGGTATGCATCGTTGACGAACGTTTTCCCCTCAGACATTATGTATATGATATAAAAATATATATTTATAACATGATATTTGGGTTGACCTCTAATTATGGGGGCTCCTCCCGGGGGTCCCTGGGTGGTTGCTTATTATGTAACCATGAGATAGCCACGGCAGCAGTTGCGCCTGCAATCAACAGGAGTGGAACCCGGCTCCACAGTGGAGCATAGCTACTCTTAGACCACCTTTTTTTACCGGCAGCTACTCTCTTATGGTTCTTCTGCCTGGTGACTGTAGGATTCACCTCCCTGGGGGTTTCCTCTGAAGGGGTCGCCTCCAGTTGGGGTTCTAGTTTGGGGACTAATTTCTTGGGGGGGCGGTGGGGTAGCCTAATGGTTAAAGCATTGGCTCGTCACGCTGAAGACCCGGGGTTCGAATCCCGACATGGGCACAATGTGTGAAGCCCATTTCTGGTGTCCCCCGCTGTGATGTTGCTGGAATATTGCTAAAAGCGGCGTAAAACCAAACTCAGACAGTCAGTCATTTCTTGGGCAGCATCCATCTTGTATACTATCATTATTATTTTTCCCCTCCTTAAATTGGCAATGCTTTGTTGTGATAATCGCTGCTGTCACCGGGGCTAAAAACATACCGTATTTGTGGTACAGCACGCAGCTGATAGAGCTCAAGGCATGTTCAATAAAAGGGTCTTTCTCAAGGTCCTCCCACAGGTAAAGTTGGCGTTCCTGGGGAATGGGAAGGAAGTACGATGCAATACCAGTGTATATCTCGGTCATAGCTGATCCTATAGTGTTTGTCATCTCGGCCCCGAGTCTAGCCTCGTATCTAGCGTACAGCTTATTGATTTCTTCCGTTGACATTTTGTGAATTTTGTCGGGAGTGTAGTCCCCAAAGTAATGTTTGGCTTTGCCACCAACAGCCAGCACCACAAGTCTCTCTCGCTTATCATCTTCCCCTCACTTGCCATCATCCCCTCACTTATCCCCCTCCAACAGTTGTTCTAGCAATTCATCACACTCCATCTTATAATGTAATAAGTAAGTTTTAGTTTTAATAATATAATACCCGATGCAGGTGAAACACAACGAAATGAAGGTTAAGTTGCACACGGCTAGCACTTCAAAAACAACCATTGCTTAGCTTTGCTTAGCATTTACTTAGCATTGCTAAGCTAAAACACCCTATAGGCCACGGGTTGGTCGGTCTTGAGCACGAGCTTAGCATTTTTAGTTTCAGCGAGCTGTTTCTTCACACGTTCCCTATCATGTTTGCTCATCACATCATTCTCTCTCAAACACTCCTCAAACGAAGCCCTGTCCTTGCAGTGAAATAAGGCCATCCATCGCGTCTGCTCCCTGAGGTCTTTCAACACCGAGTTGAACTTCTGCATTAGTACCCAGACGCGTGCCGGCCGGAGAAGACCAGGTACGATAGCACGTCTCTCTTTTTTGTTATCTCACGATTAGCGCTGCAGTCGTCCAGTATGAACAGCGTCGACTCCCCTTTAAATGTGTTGTGATAAGCCTTCAACCAGTCCTGCAGACGTGTACCCGGGTCGACTCTGTGTACGTCCGGGTCCGTCATCACCCAAGGTCTTTCCGCGTATGTTCTATTCATGTGCAAAGTAGGGCACATGATAACGATATTATCGAACACATCCCGGTAGTACCCCTCCAACATATCCAGCATGAAAACGGTCGTCCCACAGCCCGTCTGCCCGCACACTATAGCGAAGTGTGGGTCGCGGGGCAAATCAGTAGATGGCTTGCACGAATTTCCCATTCTCTATATTAACTATATTCTCTATATTATTCGTCCATAATAACGTACAGATATAATTTCAACTAGCCCGCGGGTTGAGCCTTCTTGGTTATATGGATAGTTATCCCCTCGCTGCCGTTGTTTATGCGGCGACCGCTGCCGTGCAATTTATCATCATCCGTGGATCGCATGTCCAACCACAGCGCGTACTTGGTGGTCAGGTATTCGCCGATTTGCACGGGGGATAGGTCCCGGTCCTTGATGACGTGTTGGTGCCGGGTCGCTAGTTTCATTATCTCATCCCACTGCTGGCGTGCCCTTATAACGGCGCTGAACAGCTGGTTGGGCACGCCCTCGATGGTCACTTCCACCTTTTCAATCTCGGGGTTGAAAAACTTCTTGCTGTCCCTTTGGAACGGCTCATAATCCTCCACTGGAACGATCAGGATACCTTTCATCGATCGCGCCGCCACGTTTAGGTTGATATTCCACAGTGCGTCGCTCTTATCCCGCACGACCGATCTATGCCGCAGGACCCTATCGTACAGGATGGCCACCTTCCCCGAGTACTGGTTTCGAACCTGCCTGGCCAGCTCTGGGCTAGTGACCATGTCGAACTCCAGAGAGATGTTGTCTATGGTGTAACTGGCCTCATCACCGTTCGGCGTACGCACTACTTTGCTGTAGTCGTTAAACGTGAGCTCGTATTCAAGCCTATCACCCAGCGTGGCCTGGTAAAACGGCGCGTGTCCCGTGAGCAACTCGAAGTCGAGCGGCACGCAGAACCTGTTCCCGTACTCTTGGGCGATGGCCTTTTCATCGTCTGGGATCTTGTCTAGCTGGTCTGCCGTGAAGCCGTATCCCATGCGCAACCGGGTCGATTTGCTGATACCTTGGTACACGTCATTGACGCGTTCTCCCTCGCTTTTCCAGAGGTCCCCGTAGCAGTGAAAGACGTCACTGTCGTCGATGCTCAGCACCTCGTTACCGCTGATCCCTCAAAGGACGTCCAAGATCTGCAAGCAGCCAGAACCGAACTAAGCGGTGAAGTTGATACTAAAGAAACGTCGGACAGCGTCGAAAAACTGTTGGCCATGTACCATGGCAAATCCTTGCCAGGTCTCGAATTTACCCTCAGGGAACTGCGAGGCCTAGACGAAGCCTTGACAAATGTACGCGGAGAACTCGTGAACAACATGGGGAAACTGAACGAAGTTGACGAGCACATCGCTCGCGAGAAGATAAAACTCACCGAAACGGAGGACGATGATATGAAACGTCGTATCGAGGAGAGAATAAAAAACTTGGAAGACGAGAGATGGACTCGGTTGGAATCCGCTTCCTCAAACCAGGAAGCCCTCTGATCCCAGATCAGTCGTGTACGGGAAACCAACGATCGAGTCCTCAATGAGGACACTACGTTGGCCAACAGGATCCGAATCCTATTCTGAGAGCAAGGCATCACCATTGCCAGCATTCTGACTGCATTGGGCTTCATCATATCAACCCTTGTGGTGTCATTGAGTGGGGGTACCCCCACACCAACACCACCAAGTGGCGGGGGCGTCAGAGACTGGATAAAAAAAACACCTGAAATCCCTTGGGGAGGCCCTGGCTAAACTGGCTGGTAAGGCCGCCGAAGCCCCGCCCGGCATCCTGGGTAGCATCGTCTCTTGGCTGCTGAGCGCTCTGGCAAAAACTGCCACATGGCTCGGTCAAAACCTGTGGGCAGCCATCGTCGCCATGGTAGGTCTGGTGTACGTAGCGGCTAAGGATTTTTTAACCAAATGAGTCCCACCCCGACCGTGACCCTGCCAACCACCAGCGCTGTTTTATGGTCGATGTGCTGCTGATTGGATTGTGGGGGTTGGGACTGTGGGGGTGTTGGTTGAACCCTAGGCTCTGGGGGTGATTCGACTATACCCATCGCACCAGTATGTGTGGGTGGCGGGACATGGGGGGTGTTAACATCGGGGTTGACGCCCAACTTTTGGTCTGCCATGGCTATGACTATTTCGTTGTTGTAACCCACTACTTTTTTTACTCTCAGTTGCATATCGCTCGGAGCCATATACAGTCCCACGTCGAAGACTTAGTCGACTTTCGACCGGGCGTATTCCAACACGTCTTGGTAGCGTTTGATGGCACTCGGGAGATCAACTGGAGCATTGATAGCATCCTCAACGTTAACAACAAAATGTTTCTGAGCGTCGTAAGCAGTCCCCTTACCGAGGATGTTGGAACGCGTTTGCGTTTGCTCACCCAACAACGCCCACACGTACGTTCGAATCGAGTCGTTGAATCTGATTACACCGGCACGAGTAAACCCTTTGGACGTGTCCAGCATGAACTTTTCCCAGTCATCCGCTGCCCCCTGCTCGAACCTCCAGACTCGGTAATCCTTGCTGTTGTCGAAAGCCATGTAACGGCCATCCCACTCGTTTGTTGTGAGGTGATGATACGACTTGTACCCCCATTCTTTCATCTTCTCGCTGGCATCCACGATAGGCATATTGTGAGGGATACCCAACAAGTGGTTCGGCCCCGTTAAACGCCAATCCGTCTTCAGGTTTAGTTCGAATTCGTTGCAAATACGTTAGTAGGCCCATCTATCGTACTGGTTGTTTACTGCGTCCCATGCTTTGTCCTGTGGGAGTGGAGCTGATCTCTTTGAGGATCGCCTGCTCTGGTAGTACACGCGGAACATGAACACAGACTGACTCAGCGGTCCCCGCCGAGTGTCGGTCAATGTCACACCATACCCGTTGTAGCCCACCACACGGGCTTAAGTTGAGTTGATTCTGCCAGAACTGCATCGGGTTGTTGAACAAAGCATGAACTACCTTAACGTTAGTCACCGAAAACCTATACTGGCCAAACACATCTATAAACTGGGCGTTGAAATATAGCCCATCAGCGACCACGATCTTCATGTGGGGGAAATCTATGTCCAGTTTAGGGTAAAACACTCCCGGGGAGTAAAACACTCCTTGTTTGTCCATTTTTAAAGTATTATATAATGGGTATATATACTCTAACATGTACGTAACACTTCCAGGAATAACGAGCGGTGAGGCTGTTCAGCTGATGCACACTATCGATAACACATCGGGTCAACTCGAAGTCGCACTCTGCGATATCACCTTCCTACCGCTATTGACTAACATCAACGCCAGCAACAATAAGCTGTTCGTAAGTGGCGCCCGTAACCAGATAATCGCCGGATACTACAGCGTGTGCTCGCTAAGCGACGAGGTCTTCAAACCCTTGGGAGCCAAACTCAAGATGAACGACTCAAATGGCACAGTGGTGTTAACCAACAACGGAACAAACCCCTTGAGGCTCGGCCGACCATTGGCGAGGACACTCGGGATACCACCTGATGAGATAAAACCAACAACTACCGTCACAGGCACGAAGTTACCCGACCTAGTACTGTACCGAGAGGTGTGCATTCATCTCGGTCAGGTGAGCACAACAGACAACATTCAAGGTGGGCACCCTTTCACGATACTGAGAGCCGTACCGGTGAAAACGGAGAAATACAACGACGGTAGAACCGAGTCGTTTTCACCACGGCAGTATAAGAGGTTAACTCGGGGCAACATCCCTGAGTTGATAATATCGGTGTTAGATATAAATCATAATATATGTGAATATAGGATACCTCAGCATAACGCTGCACATAAAATGACCAGCGCACAAGGTCCTGGAATGAAGTTGAAAAAATGCGTCAATGTGGGGATATCCGACCTCGGGGACACACGCGGATTCGATGACCCTGGAGTTGATGGTAAATTGTATGCCTTGCAACTGAAAAACAACATTTACAAACGCGTTGAAGTCCCCATCATTGGTGGTACTAGAAACCTAAGTGATATAGTAGATACCTCAGGAGCGACCGTCAACACTCGGTACACCCTAGTCTGCACCGGTGATGATAAATGGATGGTATACCCATCGTTCGGAGGCAAACTGTTCGACTTGGAAGATGTTGAGAGCAACGTGACGGCCATCACCAAAAATAAGCAGTATTCCCTCTTCTTAACCGACTGACGCCTAGAGGCTCTCTTGATCTTCGGAAAGGATCTAGTTTCCTGCCATACATTGTTATATAGATAAAATATAAAAGTTCAATATAAATAATGGCTGAAGGCGGTCATGAGTACATCCCGATGGATGATATGTGGGATGATAGTGTGTGGGAGGATGACACCACATTCATGAACAACCCCTTAAGTGCTGAACTTGTACAGCCGGCAGTCGACGATTATTACGACGCAGTTGAAAAGAGAGACAACATCAAGCCGTTGGTACGAGACTATGCCAAGTTTACCATCGATAAGAAGGGCACGCTGCGATTGAAGGGTCACCCGGGGGTTCGATATCATGAAGGCCGCCGAAGCCCCGCCCGGCATCCTGGGTAGCATCGTCTCTTGGCTGCTGAGCGCTCTGGCTAAAACTGCCACATGGCTCGGTCAAAACCTGTGGGCAGCCAATGTCGCCATGGTAGGTCTGGTGTACGTAGCGGCTAAGGAATTTTTAACCAAATGAGTCCCACCCCGACCGTGACCCCGCCAACCACCAGCGCTGTTTTACGGTCGATGTGCTGCTGATTGGATTGTGGGGGTTGGGACTGTGGGGGTGTTGGTTGAACCCTAGGCTCTGGGGGTGATTCGACTATACCCATCGCACCAGTATGTGTGGGTGGCGGGACATAGGGGGTGTTAACATCGGAGTTGACGCCCAACTTTTGGTCTGCCATGGCTATGACTATTTCGTTGTTGTAACCCACTACTTTTTTTTTACTCTCAGTTGCATATCGCTCGGAGCCATATACAGTCCCACGTCGAAGACTTAGTCGACTTTCGACCGGGCGTATTCCAACACGTCTTGGTAGCGTTTGATGGCACTCGGGAGATCAACTGGAGCATTGATAGCATCCTCAACGTTAACAACGAACTGTTTCTGAGCGTCGTAAGCAGTCCCCTTACCGAGGATGTTGGAACGCGTTTGCGTTTGCTCACCCAACAACGCCCACACGTACGTTCGAATCGAGTCGTTGAATCTGATTACACCGGCACGAGTAAACCCTTTGGACGTGTCCAGCATGAACTTTTCCCAGTCATCCGCTGCCCCCTGCTCGAACCTCCAGACTCGGTAATCCTTGCTGTTGTCGAAAGCCATGTAACGGTCATCCCACTCGTTTGTTGTGAGGTGATGATACGACTTGTACCCCCATTCTTTCATCTTCTCGCTGGCATCCACGATAGGCATATTGTGAGGGATACCCAACAAGTGGTTCGGCCCCGTTAAACGCCAATCCGTCTTCAGGTTTAGTTCGAATTCGTTGCAAATACGTTAGTAGGCCCATCTATCGTACTGGTTGTTTACTGCGTCCCATGCTTTGTCCTGTGGGAGTGGAGCGCTGATCTCTTTGAGGATACGTCTGCTCTGGTAGTACACGTGGAACATGAACACAGACTGACTCAGCGGTCCCCGCCGAGTGTCGGTCAATGTCACACCACACCCCGTTGTAGCCCACCACACGGCGAAGTTGAGTTGATTCTGCCAGAACTGCATCGGGTTGTTGAACAAAGCATGAACTACCTTAGCGTTAGTCACCGAAAACCTATACTGGCCAAACACATCTATAAACTGGGCGTTGAAATATAGCCCATCAGCGACCACGATCTTCATGTGGGGGGAAATCTATGTCCAGTTTAGGGTAAAACACTCCCGGGGAGTAAAACACTCCTTGTTTGTCCATTTTTAAAGTATTATATAATGGGTATATATACTCTAACATGTACGTAACACTTCCAGGAATAACGAGCGGTGAGGCTGTTCAGCTGATGCACACTATTGATAACACATCGGGTCAACTCGAAGTCGCACTCTGCGATATCACCTTCCTACCGCTATGGACTAACATCAACGCCAGCAACAATAAGCTGTTCGTAAGTGGCGCCCGTAACCAGATAATCGCCGGATACTACAGCGTGTGCTCGCTAAGCGACGAGGTCTTCAAACCCTTGGGAGCCAAACTCAAGATGAACGACTCAAATGGCACAGTGGTGTTAACCAACAACGGAACAAACCCCTTGAGGCTCGGCCGACCATTGGCGAGGACACTCGGGATACCACCTGATGAGATAAAACCAACAACTACCGTCACAGGCACGAAGTTACCCGACCTAGTACTGTACCGAGAGGTGTGCATTCATCTCGGTCAGGTGAGCACAACAGACAACATTCAAGGTGGGCACCCTTTCACGATACTGAGAGCAGTACCGGTGAAAACGGAGAAATACAACGACGGTAGAACCGAGTCGTTTTCACCACGGCAGTATAAGAGGTTAACTCGGGGCAACATCCCTGAGTTGATAATATCGGTGTTAGATATAAATCATAATATATGTGAATATAGGATACCTCAGCATAACGCTGCACATAAAATGACCAGCGCACAAGGTCCCGGAATGAAGTTGAAAAAAATGCGTCAATGTGGGGATATCCGACCTCGGGGACACACGCGGATTCGATGACCCTGGAGTTGATGGTAAATTGTATGCCTTGCAACTGAAAAAACAACATTTACAAACGCGTTGAAGTCCCCATCATTGGTGGTACTAGAAACCTAAGTGATATAGTAGATACCTCAGGAGCGACCGTCAACACTCGGTACACCCTAGTCTGCACCGGTGATGATAAATGGATGGTATACCCATCGTTCGGAGGCAAACTGTTCGACTTAGAAGATGTTGAGAGCAACGTGACGGCCATCACCAAAAATAAGCAGTATTCCCTCTTCTTAACCGACTGACGCCTAGAGGCTCTCTTGATCTTCGGAAAGGATCTAGTTTCCTGCCATACATTGTTATATAGATAAAATATAAAAGTTCAATATAAATAATGGCTGAAGGTGGTCATGAGTACATCCCGATGGATGATATGTGGGATGATAGTGTGTGGGAGGATGACACCACATTCATGAACAACCCCTTAAGTGCTGAACTTGTACAGCCGGCAGTCGACGATTATTACGACGCAGTTGAAAAGAGAGACAACATCAAGCCGTTGGTACGAGACTATGCCAAGTTTACCATCGATAAGAAGGGCACGCTG
The DNA here is from genome assembly GCF_003918875.1 of Haliotis rubra. Classification (NCBI taxonomy): domain Eukaryota; kingdom Metazoa; phylum Mollusca; class Gastropoda; order Lepetellida; family Haliotidae; genus Haliotis; species Haliotis rubra. Next base: position 865,036 of record NW_025766259.1, read on the forward strand.
CGATTGAAGGGTCACCCGGGGGTCGATATCATGAAGGCCGCCGAAGCCCCGCCCGGCATCCTGGGTAGCATCGTCTCTTGGCTGCTGAGCGCTCTGGCTAAAACTGCCACATGGCTCGGTCAAAACCTGTGGGCAGCCATTGTCGCCATGGTAGGTCTGGTGTACGTAGCGGCTAAGGAATTTTTAACCAAATGAGTCCCACCCCGACCGTGACCCCGCCAGCCACCAGCGCTGTTTTACGGTCGATGTGCTGCTGATTGGATTGTGGGGGTTGGGACTGTGGGGGTGTTGGTTGAACCCTAGGCTCTGGGGGTGATTCGACTATACCCATCGCACCAGTATGTGTGGGTGGCGGGACATGGGGGGTGTTAACATCGGAGTTGACGCCCAACTTTTGGTCTGCCGTGGCTATGACTATTTCGTTGTTGTAACCCACTACTTTTTTTACTCTCAGTTGCATATCGCTCGGAGCCATATACAGTCCCACGTCGAAGACTTAGTCGACTTTCGACCGGGCGTATTCCAACACGTCTTGGTAGCGTTTGATGGCACTCAGGAGATCAACTGGAGCATTGATAGCATCCTCAACGTTAACAACGAACTGTTTCTGAGTGTCGTAAGCAGTCCCCTTACCGAGGATGTTGGAACGCGTTTGCGTTTGCTCACCCAACAACGCCCACACGTACGTTCGAATCGAGTCGTTGAATCTGATTACACCGGCACGAGTAAACCCTTTGGACGTGTCCAGCATGAACTTTTCCCAGTCATCCGCTGCCCCCTGCTCGAACCTCCAGACTCGGTAATCCTTGCTGTTGTCGAAAGCCATGTAACGGTCATCCCACTCGTTTGTTGTGAGGTGATGATACGACTTGTACCCCCATTCTTTCATCTTCTCGCTGGCATCCACGATAGGCATATTGTGAGGGATACCCAACAAGTGGTTCGGCCCCGTTAAACGCCAATCCGTCTTCAGGTTTAGTTCGAATTCGTTGCAAATACGTTAGTAGGCCCATCTATCGTACTGGTTGTTTACTGCGTCCCATGCTTTGTCCTGTGGGAGTGGAGCGCTGATCTCTTTGAGGATACGTCTGCTCTGGTAGTACACGTGGAACATGAACACAGACTGACTCAGCGGTCCCCGCCGAGTGTCGGTCAATGTCACACCACACCCCGTTGTAGCCCACCACACGGCGAAGTTGAGTTGATTCTGCCAGAACTGCATCGGGTTGTTGAACCAAGCATGAACTACCTTAGCGTTAGTCACCGAAAACCTATACTGGCCAAACACATCTATAAACTGGGCGTTGAAATATAGCCCATCAGCGACCACGATCTTCATGTGGGGGGAAATCTATGTCCAGTTTAGGGTAAAACACTCCCGGGGAGTAAAACACTCCTTGTTTGTCCATTTTTAAAGTATTATATAATGGGTATATATACTCTAACATGTACGTAACACTTCCAGGAATAACGAGCGGTGAGGCTGTTCAGCTGATGCACACTATTGATAACACGTCGGGTCAACTCAAAGTCGCACTCTGCGATATCACCTTCCTACCGCTATGGACTAACATCAACGCTAGCAACAATAAGCTGTTCATAAGTGGCGCCCGTAACCAGATAATCGCCGGATACTACAGCGTGTGCTCGCTAAGCGACGAGGTCTTCAAACCCTTGGGAGCCAAACTCAAGATGAACGACTCAAATGGCACAGTGGTGTTAACCAACAACGGAACAAACCCCTTGAGGCACGGCCGACCATTGGCGAGGACACTCGGGATACCACCTGATGAGATAAAACCAACAACTACCGTCACAGGCACGAAGTTACCCGACCTAGTACTGTACCGAGAGGTGTGCATTCATCTCGGTCAGGTGAGCACAACAGACAACATTCAAGGTGGGCACCCTTTCACGATACTGAGAGCCGTACCGGTGAAAACGGAGAAATACAACGACGGTAGAACCGAGTCGTTTTCACCACGGCAGTATAAGAGGTTAACTCGGGGCAACATCCCTGAGTTGATAATATCGGTGTTAGATATAAATCATAATATATGTGAATATAGGATACCTCAGCATAACGCTGCACATAAAATGACCAGCGCACAAGGTCCTGGAATGAAGTTGAAAAAATGCGTCAATGTGGGGATATCCGACCTCGGGGACACACGCGGATTCGATGACCCTGGAGTTGATGGTAAATTGTATGCCTTGCAACTGAAAAACAACATTTACAAACGCGTTGAAGTCCCCATCATTGGTGGTACTAGAAACCTAAGTGATATAGTAGATACCTCAGGAGCGACCGTCAACACTCGGTACACCCTAGTCTGCACCGGTGATGATAAATGGATGGTATACCCATCGTTCGGAGGCAAACTGTTCGACTTAGAAGATGTTGAGAGCAACGCGACGGCCATCACCGAAAATAAGCAGTATTCCCTCTTCTTAACCAACGACGACAAGTGGGTGTTGTTGCCCTCTAAAGTCGATTGGTTTCTCAACATTAGGCTCGGCTCCCCCTACGTGTTCACGGAGAACAAAGACAACTACCTTAACTAAGTCATGAACAACGGAACCCTGCTCGTGGCTTACATCCCGACGCAGACACGTAGTGTAATCATCAGTCCACTCGCCAGTATGGCAGCCAACATGCTATCTAGCAAGCCCGGGATGCAAAACGTGGTATTGCAGTTGGTGTCTGAATTCGAAGGCGTGGTCAACATTCTGGAGAGTCTACCGGCGAACTCAACGCTGGTCATCAAAGTCTACCTAGGGGAACCATCGCGGGATGAAGTCGAAATCGTGAAGGGGATCAAACTACGGTGGGGGAAACAACACCAGTATCACGTTTGCACTGTTTACGTGCAGGTGGGTGTCGGCTCCAACACCAGTCTACAGGGGTCACCGTGACCGTTGAAGACACGATATCACTCATCAAGATCTTCCTACCCGACAACATACACTCCATGGGGGTGAAGTGCACCCCTGAACTATTATCAGAAAAACAATTGGAAACTATCTCGTAATAGTATTATAGCAATGACTAGGCATCGGCCCAACGCTACGCTTAACGACCTAGGGGACACAGAAGGATTCGATCAGCTTGGTGAGGAAGACGCCTTATACATCCTGCATTTGAAAGACAATGTGTATAGGCGGGTGTCATTATCAGATTTTAAAAAGCCTGAATGGTTAGTCAACTTAACCCTCACCTCACCCTATATCTCCTTGAAACAAAATAATACTATCTCCGAGATTAGGAACAACGGCATCATTCTAGGGTCGTTCATTCCGGATTCTAGCGTACAAGTCATACGAATACTGGGCCACTCGGGCAACATGTTAGCTTCCAGTGAGGAGGTAAAGATAGAGCTCAAATTACTCGATTACCAACAGGGTTTTAGAGATGTCGCGAAAAACTTCACACTCATCATAGACGTCTATCTCGGAGAGCTAGGGGTTTGGCCCAAGAGGTTTATTAAACTTTTAGATGATATTTTGTTATGTTGGGGAGACAGGCATAAAAACCAACGTTGTCGTATTATTAAGGTATCGGGAAACAGACCTTTAGCAAGCCTTGATGGAATTCGTGTCCTAAATGGAAGTAGAGCTAAGACCACGATTTTTTACACACAAGTTAATCTAAGTATTATCAGCTTTAAGTACATTAATCTAAGGTTAAATGAAACCCAATTAAAATATCTATTGCAATATATATTATAGGATGGGACTATACCCAGTCGTAGAGGAAGTCGCTAAGACATCGGAAACCATAGACGGGTTCCGCTTGAGGCAGTTATGTGATGTAAAACACCAACTAGAACAAGACCGCGACACGCGGAAAGCACTATGTAAGAAGTACCATAGAGCTTTCAATATCGTGGACGGGACTGATACCGCCCTTATGGCAACCAGCATGGGACTAGGGGCAGTAGTCGTAGCCGCACCCATAGTGCTGGGCACTGAAATAACAGCTGGGGTGTCAGTGTTGGCTGGATTGGTATTTAAGTTTGTATCTCGCAAATTGCACCGTAAAGCATTGAAACACGACGAAATAAGAAATCTAGCCAAAGCAAAGCTGAACACGGTAAGTGAGCATATTTCCACGGCACTCACTGACAGTAAGATCTCAGAGGAGGAATTTCGTTCAATCCTCTCTGAACTCGACAAGTACCGTAAGATGAAACAAGAAATCCGGTCCAAGTCTCGTAAGTCTGCTATCAGTGAAGGCGAGAAAAAAACGTACATAGAACAGGGGGTACGAAAAGCCCAGCCAAGGAAGCCTTTATTACGAACACCAAACAAATCATAGGCGATTCACATTAAACTGTTTCATCGAGGTCAACACGTCATAGCGGCACAGTAGAGCCACGTTCGGCACAATAGCGTCACGCGTGGCCGGGAAGTTAACTGGGGGCTCAAAAGTAGTAGACAATGGCGGGTGAGATCTAAGGGCTTGACAAAAGCTTTATTTGTGAAATAAAGCTTTGCAGAGGCTTTTGTTGGACTTGATCTCGTACTGCTATTACTCCTACTACTCAGAAAGTCTCTGAACATTATTTAAACGTGAAAGTGGTAATGATCACTACAAACTTTCAGCTGAATGTTGTCGAAATAGCAGCAGATCTATCAATTTCAAGCTTGAGAAAGAGTTGTTTATGCTGTTTATCATTATTCATTTTGTTGGTTAGTCAAAGTAAACAGGCTTTGGTGTGGCGTTAGAAAGCAATGAGATTTAATTCACATAAGGCTAATAGGAATCATTCTTGGAATATAATTTGGTTTCGCCTGAGACAAAATGTACTCTTTAATAGGTTTTGCTATACATACCAGAAGTCTGTTCAGGAACCATCTTCATGAAACAGTGTGCAGAACTTCTATATGTTGCATAGTTCATACGAAGAGAATGCGGGGCAGCTATTGTGTTGACAAAGTTAATAAAGGCCTCAATTTTCGCATTAAACAGCTGGTCTGAAAGGCAGTCATGCTTATTCACAACCCCATAAACGGAGCTGAAATTGGTTGAAGTTCCTCGTCTGATTTCGGCCACAATGTACCTATTGAGTTCAGCATTGAGTCCGCCAACCTTGTCCTGTATGTCTTCCCTAGTCCGGAATGTCAACACGAATGTTGGTTGATGTTCGGTGAAAATACACACATCACAGATCATGTTCTTTGGCAAAATAGGTGCTCGTCGACTGTTCAGACTTTGCGAAACAGAAGGTGCACAAAAAGCAAAGTGATTCTTGTCCTTCAAAAAGTGCTGGAGTCTTTGGAAAATGTCTGGGTGATTGTCCTTGAGCCAGTTGTGCATATTTCCTGGATACAGCCTCAGATCTGAAATCAAAATACACCACTGACGAAACAAGTAGCATGTGGGACTTTCCTTTGCTTTTATCCAGAGGGAGTTAACAAATTACTACAACATAAAAAAGCCATAGCTTGCTCTAACTGTGATTACAATAAATTTGTTAAATTCCAAGTCAGCGAGCCAGCGATCCCGTTAGTCGCCTCTTACGACAAGCATAGTCGCCTTTTGTGGCAAGCATGGGTTGCTGAAGACCTATTCTACCCCGGATGTTCACGGGTCTCCAGTTGCCATAAGCTGTTTGTTTGAACCATTCTATTCAATTACTCTTTTCGATGAAACTTAGTTTATCGATGTATGACATTGGTCCAGATGCCATAAGCTCTGTTTGAACCATTTTATTCAATTACCCTTTTCGATGAAACTTTTTATTGATGTACGACATAATATGAATTCTTCCAATGAAACATATGTTAAATGACATATTATGACATATATGATTTGCTGTACAACAAAAAAGTGGAATAAAAAACCCAGTAGCATGTGGGACAAATCTACTTCCCATCAAAAGTTTAGACTCACTATAGGTTATGTATATATATGTATACATCTTCGATGTAACTATAAACACTTACAATTGGGGGAACCAACTGCAAACTATATGCAGATGAATTGCACGAGGATCATGCATCAAATTGCTGACAAGCATGTGCAAATATCATGCATGTGAACAGCTGCGTTTTGGTGTAAAGTTTTGTTTTGAATGCGCCAATTCTCACTGACTTTTATCATTTATTGAACTCATGACAACAATTTTTCAACGTTACATATTTCTTTTACAATAAATCAGTTCATGCGTAAACAGTACCTTTAAACAGTATGGAATATTTTGCAAAAGTTAGTTTAGAACAGTTGCCTGACGTAAGTGGATATATTTACACTAGTGAGTCTTAACTTTTGATTGGAAGTATAGATTGTACAGGTTTAAAGGAATAACAGGTTTGTCAAGTCGGACTGTTTTGGACTGTTTAGCAATGTAGGAACAAGGGGTTTTCACTGTTATGTACAAACAATATATTATTCTGAATCAGTTATCAATACCATCCTTAACCTTTAGCCTGCTGAATTAATTTCAGTATAAGGCATTGTAAAGAGGGTGGGTGATTCAAACAGTCGGTTGTCATTAATTACGGGAAAACTGAAAACAATATTTGGCATATTATTAATACTAGATAGAAAAATGAACATTATTGTCTCAAAATATCGTGATAATTTCAAATAATTGTCAAAGTTTATGACAAAGCAAACATAAATAATGTATTTTTTCTGAATTTACCTGAAATGCTTGATTGACAATGGAATGCGTTCCTTTAAGGAACCTGAATAAATTAGCGCAAATTTCGGGAACATGAAGTTAGAAACGGATTGGGGATTGGGGATTGGGGATTCGAATCCCGAATCTGAATATTTTGTTCACATTCGGGATTCGAATCCCAAATCTGAATATTTTTTTCACATTTGGGATTCGAATCCCGAATCTGAATATTTTTTTCATATTCAGGGTTCGAATCCCGAATCTGAATATTTTGTTCACGTTCGGGTTTCGAATCCCGAGTCTGAATATTTTTTCACATTCAGGATTCGAATGATGAATCAGAATTTTTTTTTCATATTCGGGATTCGAATCCCGAATCTGAATTTTTTTCAGATTCGGCATTTTTGCACATTCGACACTCGGCATTCGCTATTTGAACTCTTATATTTCACCCCCCCTTCTAAAGTACTAGGTGCTCGATGTATACCTGGGTAACTACAGTTTCCCATATTTGAACCTCAAATCTGAGTTTTCTCAACATTCGGGTTTCGGGATTTGAATCTGAATATTTTTTTCACATTCGGAGTTCGAATCCCGAATCTGAATATTTTTTCACATTCGGAATTCGAATCCCGAATCTGAATATTTTTTCAGATTCGGGATTCGAATGATGAATCTGAATTTTTCTTTCATATTCGGGATTCGAATCCCGAATCTGAATTTTTTGTTCATATTCGGGATTCGAATCCCAAATCTGCAATTTGATCACCTTCAGTTTTTTCTTTTGCACATTCGACACTCGCCATTGGGCATTCGGTATTTGGTATTTGAACTCTTATCATGCATTTCATTAAAACATTCGGAGAGTGACTGAGTGAGTTTAGTTTTACGCCGCACTCAGCAATATTCCAGCTATATGGAGGCGGTTGGTAAATAATCGAGTCTGGACCAGACAAGCCAGTGATCAACAGCATGAGCATCGATCTGCGCAATGGGGAACCGATGACACGTGTCAACCACGCCAGCGAGCCTGTCCACCCGATCCCGTTAGTCGCCTCTACCAACAAGCATGGATTACCGAAGGCCAATTCTAACCCGCACCTTCACGGGTATTAACACACTTGGAATTCGGGAACTTCACCGTCCTTGTAACTATACTCTTTGCACCTTCAGTTGTCAAAACTCGGAATTCCCCAATATTGTTCATGTAAGCAAAATAAAACCTCAAAAACTTTATTTCTTCATTCAGCAAAAACGTCCAATAAGTCACCCATCCTACATTATAGAACCAGTCACAGGAACCAATGAATGAATGCATGATGAATGAACGAAGGGATGAAGTTTGGCATTTATCCAACTAACCACAGTATTTCTAAATACAGGTTTGTGGAGACTACTGTATGTTTGAAAAAACTTGCATTTTTTATCACTAAAGTTAGGTGGTGACATGTGAAGCTACTGCGCCATCAGTGAGGTTGTGTGATGTAATGAAACCTGCAAACTACGATGCGAACAAAGATAATGTTGTACACTATCCAAAGAATGGTTAGCTACAACGAAAATGGATACTGAGGCACTATTCAGACCGATGAACAATCCATCTGTTGTCTCAACCCACCTATGAATATCTCATATTGTAATTACGATGTATATTGAAACAGCACGTTTTTCTAACCCCCCTGCTCCTATTCACCTGAGAACCTGTCCCTTTTGAGGAAAGGTCGAAAATAAAATACATTTCTTGTGTGAATGTGACTTTTATTATGATCTTACATATGACTTATTTACCCTCTCTCTCAGTTTGTATAATGTACCCATGAATGATATGTATAATTTATTCATTAATGTAAAGCGTCTTCAAAACTTTGAATTAAATATATTTTTGGCTAATACTGTATCTAAAATGTTTCATAGGTGTAACTTACATACAGATGGGTAATTCATAACATTTTATTAGTATTTTTTATGTTTTAATGTATGTGCTGATTATGTGTATATGTTTGCATGCATGTTTGAGTATGTACGTATGTATGTATGTATGCACATATGTATGTTTGTGCATATATAATATGTGTGTATGTGTGTGCATATATATGTGTATACGTGTGTGCACATATATATATAATTTACATACTACTTGAAATGTTAATGCCGTTTGCTGCACACTCATACCTAACCACAACAGAATTTCAATAGGAGTATTCTGCAACACAATCAGCCTCTTATCTCATGCACACAAGAGTAAAGATATAGAAAAGCTGTTTGTTAGTAATTACAGAAGCTTACAATTTATAAGCCTCGTTCAGCACATTCATTTAAATAGATAATGGGTGAGATTTAGATAATATCAAACACTTAGTTTACTTTAATAGAACAGGTTCAATGTACTGTAACATATAAATGCAATAATATAAATATATAGAGACATATTGGACTAACCTGATGTGAAAGTTTTCCTGTCAAATTCGCTATAGAGTGACTAAGTACAGACTCAGTGCAAGCTATTAGACAAAGGGTTTAACTTGGAATGTTAGCTTGGCCAGTCAGTTGAGCACCTCTTGGCTTGGGTTTGTTAAGGGCTTGAAAGACACATTACCTATATTTTAACTGTCCTATTGATAAATGAACACACACACACACACACACACACACACACACACACACACACACACACACACACACACACACACGCACGCACACGCACACGCACACGCACACGCACACACACACACTTTTTTATATAAAATCCCGATGTGCAAAGTTCTATCTGCAACACATACATGCAGGGGAGAGCTTCACGACCTTTCGACTCTCCCCGACGGAGAACGCCAGCGCCGAGGGTAGATAAGTTTGAAGAGTGAAGGTACAAAGACTACATTTACACAGCCGCTGAAGTCCCGAATTCAAAATGAGTAGAAGTAATGCATAATAATGTTCAAACACCAAATACCGAATGCCCAATGCCGAGTGCCGAATGTGCAAAAGAATATATCTGAATGTGTAAAAAAATCAGATTCGGGATTCAAATCCCGAAACCCGAATGTTGAGAAAACTCAGATTTGAGGTTCAAATATGGGAAACTGTAGTTACCCAGGGATACAACGAGCACCTAGTACTTTAGAAGGGGGATGAAATATAAGAGTTCAAATAGCGAATGCCGAGTGTCGAATGTGCAAAAATACCGAATCTGAAAAAAAATCATATTCGGGATTCGAATCCCGAACATGGAAAACATATTCAGATTCGGGATTCAAATCCCAAATATATAAAAAATATTCAGATTCGGGATTCAAATCCCGAAACCCGAATGTTGAGAAAACTCAGATTTGAGGTTCAAATATGGGAAACTGTAGTTACCCAGGGATACAACGAGCACCTAGTACTTTAGAAGGGGGATGAAATATAAGAGTTCAAATACCGAATGCCGAGTGTCGAATGTGCAAAAATACCGAATCTGAAAAAAAATCATATTCGGGATTCGAATCCCGAACATGGAAAACATATTCAGATTCGGGATTCAAATCCCAAATATATAAAAAATATTCAGATTCGGGATTCAAATCCCGAAACCCGAATGTTGAGAAAACTCAGATTTGAGGTTCAAATATGGGAAACTGTAGTTACCCAGGGATACAACGAGCACCTAGTACTTTAGAAGGGGGATGAAATATAAGAGTTCAAATACCAAATGCCGAGTGACGAATGTGCAAAAATACCGAATCTGAAAAAAATTCCCGAATGTGGAAAAAATATTCAGATTCGGGATTCAAATCCCGAATATGGAAACAATATTTAGATTCGGGATTCAAATCCCGAAACCCGAATGTTGAGAAAACTCAGATTTGAGGTTCAAATATGGGAAACTGTAGTTACCCAGGTATACAACGAGCACCTAGTACTTTAGAAGGGGGATGAAATATAAGAGTTCAAATACCGAATGACGAGTGTCGAATGTGCAAAAATACCGAATCTGAAAAAAATTCAGATTCGGGATTTGAATCCCGAATAGGGAAACAATATTTAGATTCGGGATTCAAATCCCATAAACCCGAATGTTGAGAAAACTCAGATTTGAGGTTCAAATATGGGAACTGTAGTTACCCAGGTATACAACGAGCACCTAGTACTTTAGAAGGGGGGTGAAATATAAGAGTTCAAATACCGAATGCCGAGTGTCGAATGTGCAAAAATACCGAATCTGAAAAAAATTCAGATTCGGGATTCGAATCCCGAACATGGAAAAAATATTCAGATTCGGGATTCGAATCCCAAATATGGAAAAAATATTCAGATTCGGGATTCGAATCCCCAATCCTCAATCCCGAATCCGTTTCTAACTTCATGTTGCTGCAAATTTCAATATTCCTATTTCCGATATCTCATAATTATCTGACTTTAAATTAGGATATTTTTTATCGGCAATCATCAGCACGACGATAAATTAGAAAACATCTGAAATATAACAATCGGAAACGTTCGTCGTAAACAAATCGTATTTTTCGATGTCATCACATGTTTTGTTCAAATGAATCAATTACGTTTATTCCAACGTGTCATGACATGAAAATTGCAGGATAAAATATATGAATTATGAATATTCACGTGTATTAATTTCAAGTGTTATGGTTCATTATTTTCGAAACAAGCCCACAGAAAACCAGTGTTGAGCCGTGTTACACGTACGAAAAGCAAACATGACGCACTTCGTCCAACCCAACATAAAATATTGCTATTTTTATAAGAACAGAGTTTACAGGACCTTCGTGTATAAGCCCTGGGGAAAGTTGAAGAATTTCCCATTCTACGCGTGTTTCATTTTTATCATTTTCAGTTTAATATGACAAAAGAGAAACGAAAATTAAGATCGCGAAATCTAACTTGTTTTCTGGTAAGTGCAAAGGTCACCTGATGTGATGTCACAGACAGGGGTTGTTTGGTAAAAATCTTTCGTCTTTCAATACTAACAGTAAATTTGGAAATATTTCGTCTGGCAATCCCAAATGAAAGTCAAATCATTATTTAGAATGATTAATCTTAGCTCATAGGAAAAAAACATGTTGTTTTTTTACTATATCATTGGCATATCACGGAACCAGTTTGACCTTGTAGGCTCCCGTGACCCGGAAACAGTAGTCGATCAACACTCCACATGCAAGTTTCTCAGTATCTTTTATTTGAACATTTGTTGATATTAGGACAACCACTTTATTCTACACTGCATATGCAGATAAGAAACATATAATTGTGAGGCATGTTAATGCATGTTTGTTTGGCTTTTTAACTTTGTCCGACACAACAACGTGTGTGTTTCAAAATAACATTCATGCTTTTCTTATTGTGCCAAAATATGATGCATGATGCATACGTATTATATTGCATACTAAAATAAAGTATCAATTATAGTTTGACGTAAAATTAGGGATGATTTAATAACTTTTGCGTTCATATTAAATGTATTCCAAATTTATAGTCTCACTTCAGAACAATTTGAATTACATATATAAATTTATGCAATAAATTAAAATCCTTGGTGAATACTGATGATAGATTTCTAATGCTTAACGTATCACAGCTGATTACAACTTAAACATTTTCATATGTTGATTGTTATTAATAATATACTACCAATCAAAAGTTTAGACTCACTAGTATAAATGTGGCCGCTTACTTTAGTCAACTGTTCTAAACTAGATTGTGCAAAATGTTCCATTATGTTTATAGGTACTGTTTACACATGAACTGATGCATTGTAAAACAAATTCGTAACGTTGAAAAGATTATTGTCGTGAGTTCAATAAATGATGAAACTCGGTGAAAATTGGCAAATTCTTAAGACTTTACACCAAAACGCAGCTGTTCACATGTACAATATTTGTACATGCTTTTCAGCAATTTGATGCATGACCCTCGTGCAATTCATCTGCATGAGGTCTGAAGTTGGTTCCCCAAAGTTAGTGGAGAAATTTATCTTCAATGTAACCATATATTTATACATAACATATAGTGACTGCTTTAAGTGAGTCTTAACTTTTGATTGGTAGTATATGATTAGTATGTTTCTCTCCCAAATGGTCATGGGTATAGGCACTAAGGATCTATCAAATGCATTAGCAAAATGTAAATAACTAATTAATGTCTTTCAGTGATGTGGAAAACTAACAACTTTACATAATTATTTAATACAACTATACCATAAAATATATGGATATGGAGACAATATACATGTGATAGATCATATGGTCTCAGATGAAAGTCAACAGGCCTCATATTCTGTTAAAGTTAAAGTAAATAGAAATTATTTACCTTAGCATAATTTCCTGGGTTTTGGAGCAATGACATATTGGGAAATTAGTCTACTGGACTTTAAAGGAGTGTTGCTGTTTGCTGAAGTGTCTGATAGTGATATGCACCTATCACTACAGTATGTAAAATTGCCTCTGCCATCATAAAACAAAAAATGTCAAGAACAGTTTTCTTTGAATTAAAAAATGCCAAAACCTGAGCACTCTTTCTTTTAGGGTCTGTATGTATTTGATATTGTCGTTGCCACATATACATATGGCAATAAAAACTGGACAACAAAAAAACATTTATTGCATGGCTTGATTTAGGGAAAGTAAACCTATTTGTCCCTGGTGCTACCTTACATGATTACCTCGATGCCTCAGACAAAAACAGGTTGCACCTCCTGCACAGTATATAATTATCTATTACTTGTGGTTTTGATATTGCTGATTCACAGTGTCATTACAACAACATTATTCGGGTCTAGCATGATAATGTTTTTAATACTTCATAAAATTTCATGAAATGAAAAAAAAGGTCACTCTAACAATTACTGTCAGTGTGATCATTGCTCCAAGCCAGTTTGGGTCATCAGTCTGTTTCCCAGATGAAATATGAACATGCACAGTATGCAAGTAGGTATAACTATGAGGTTCCATTTTGCAGTTTTAGGTTGCGCCAGTGCAAATTCTAAATGCTAAATCGAGCAATGCACTGGGTCACTTGACCAGTAATGTTTGTGTTGTTGAAAAAATGGACACACGTCAAAAATGTGAAGAACTAGTAGGTACAACTTTGAAAGCTCTGCTTTTTGAGGCAAAAGATTTATTTCAATTTTGCTCCTGCTTGGAAAACAAAAGATGTGCTATTTAGCTGTTTTAATGGCTAAAATAAACACCGATTTTGAGTAAAATGCACTCACGCAGACTATGACTATTTTTGTATCTCGTCATTCCAATTTTTAAGAAATCCATTTACATTACATTCTTAAACTAGATCTGGTTTCATCCGTTTCTGTGAAAGGAAAATAGAATTCATGCATGACATCTTCAGTCACCAGAATTGTCCTTCTTGTGGCGATAGACCCATAACAATATTATGTTATTGTTATGACATACTGACATTTTATAATATCTCACGTGTTAGAACATTCTTCGAAAATCATCGACCGCGAGATCCATTACGAATTTGTAAAAATAAAGATCTACGCACCGGCGGCAATATTGAAGAGAAAAAATATACAACGCAAGCAAAATATACCAACTACTGTTGAAAACAGCTAACAGTAACGAACTGAAAGTGATTAAAAACTGAATTCTATTATATATTTTGGATTTTACGGGAATTTGAATCAATGTAGAAAATGTATCAATGGTCGTTTTCCAACTCGTGCCTATTTTACCTCCATGAGTGTCATGCCGTAAGTGCTTCCGGTTTCATCAAGGGTGGGTACAATTACAAATATTGTGATAATGTTTCATGATCTGCATTATTTAGGTATTGAGTCGTTTTCTTTGAATGTTTTTGAGTTCAGATTCTGCTTATGAATGCGTATTTTCAAACATCCTTTGTGTCTTGTCACTTAAAAATACCGCGAGTTTGGCTACGCCCTTACGCGTGACCTACGGATGTCAAACAATGTCAGTGTCGGAAGGTTTATCCAGCATTATAAACTCGATAAATATGATAATTTTGTTACAAAGACAATACCATTTACCTAATCAGACCATGTAATTATTTCCAGCGAAAAATAGTTGGATCTATAAAAAAGATGGCACATTTGTTTCGGCATCACAATGCACGTGGAGTTGTTTGTTTACCGCCGTTGTCATGATCGTTCCTATTCGTCCAATCGGTGTAACATTGAGATTGTTTTTGTTTATAAATAATTAAACCGAAAGTTACAAATTTTTAGAAAATGGGAATGTTTTCTCTTCACGGAAGAGCAAAAATATGAATCAAATTATTAAAAATTATTTCATTATGAAGAAAATATTAGACTGGGTACCATGCGACGTGATATGTGCCTGAAGTCAACAATGGCCGTTATTTGCGGCTGTGTGCCGATAATTTTGGCGAACACATTTTTAATTCGCGGGCGTTTCTTTTTAGGGTACACAAACTAATTGAAGATTATATATTTAGAAAGCTGAGAAGTAATGCATTCCATACATAATTCAATTGACACGTAAATCCGACTTGTTGAATAATTATTGGAAGTTTTAATTAGTCTGATTGCCAGTGCATTTGGGACTCAGAGGCATGGTCGCCCGATAGTGCACAGTTTCTTTGGTCTTGCAAATCTTATGATGGACTTACCTCGTTTTTGTTGTGTGAAATTAGTGTTGAGTAGCTCTTTTCTTTCATCGTAACTCAGCCCAAAATTGGATGTTGCTGGAAGAAACAAAAATAGGTGACGGTGGAATTTTGTTACACAACGGCCATAGATGGTGCTTACTTATATCTTGTGTATAATTGCACTCATGAAACTCTGCTTCACTTTCATTTCTTTCCTCAAATGCATTGAGATGTGATGCGTCAAACGTACTAATATAGACATAATGAATGTGCTATAATTATTTACCAAGGATGTGTGTGTCTTCCCCATCCTCGTCAGAGATGGTAGGACTCCTTGTGAAAGAGCACCTGATTTCCTCGTCTGAGTAGTCCAGTTCTGGGTCGCTGTCGCTGCTTGACGTCAGTGACATTTTGTCTCCTTTGCTAAACAGTTTAGAACGACAGGCAATGCTTATTACATATTACAGTAAAAGAATATGTTCTTGTAATTGGCTTTACCAGTGCATTTGTCAGCAGAAATGTTTGTTATGGGAGACATGTTAATTGGTTGTCATCAAATGGGCGTTTGACAGGTGACCACATAGACAGAAAGCTTCGAACTTGACGTCACATGCCTTGGTCTGGTGATCAGGCCGACAAATCCCAGATTTGACATTATGCAATGATCCACGACATAATTTTGAAACGTTTTCCTAATATTTATGCCATGCTGGGCATTTCTGTTGCATTCTCTGTAACCACACAGATCGGTCCATGCGCTGTATCACTCCCTTGCAGTTTATCACGTAGGACCTTGGACCTTTGTCAAAAAATACAACACCATCAACATATCTCACAGCTACTTCCAACACATACTTCTTTGGGTCTGTGCCATCCACTCCATGGAAGGCAACTTCATACAAATCAGATGGAGCATCGGTAAACCGTCCATTGATACCAAGAACAACGATTTCAGACTGTACCTTTTCAGAAAGGACTTTAATTAATTTACGCTGGAAATCAGCAGTGATTTCAAAACCATGAATAATGGGTTCCTTGCCCACATAGTGTTCGAAAGTTTTTGCTTCTTCACTTATTCCAACATAATAAGAACCACCCCCTTTCACTTTTGAAAGGGAAGTTATGTTATCTTTCAATTTTAGATCATCCCAAATGTACCTAGCAAGTTCTGTTTCATCATGTTTGTGTAAAGATAGCTGTTGTGTTTTGGGCTTGTATGATTTTAATTCAACATGCCTGTCTTCATATAAGTGCCGAACATCAATGCCTCTGATCTTTGGGGGAGAGTCTGGATCATAAAACGTCTTGGACAAAATGGCAGCAATAGACAAAGCTGTTGGCTGATGGTTTTCGAAATCTGTCCGTATTTTAGTGTTGAAGTCTGTTGTTGTGATACACTTAGTTTTCGTCACATTTACAAATAGAAAGTCTTTGTAAAGTTCAAAACCAGGTTTATCCGAAAGCCAATTACGGACAAACGAGTCTACAAACAGCGCACCATCTTCAATAAGTTCACTAAATGTTCGCCCAATAGCTTCATCAACTTCCTCCAGACTTCTGTCTGCCTCATTCAAATCCTGAAGGTGAAGAGTAATAATGCCCCCTATAGAGTTACGAAGAGCTGTTGCAGTCTTCCCAACATCATGCAGGAGCTTCTTTTTATCACTTTTCTTAGCTTTTTCTCCTTTGGTGTGGAAAAGTCTCCTTGATGAATGCAATACATATAGATGTGGTTCACCGCAAGTGTTTCCTAACTTCTGTTTGACCTCCAGACACTTCTTGCAATTATCTGCGGATATAGTAAAACAAGTAAATGGTCAGTGGTTTGAAGGACGTATCACAATGAAATCGTATGATACATTTGCTCATATTTATGGGAATAATAGATAAATGGAACAGATTAAACTACCGGGCAAAGAAGCTTATCCCTTTTAAGAGTAATTGTATATAAACAAACGGCTGATGCAGGTTTGAAGCCAAGCAGAAAACATTTGCCAAAAGTCAACATGGTCCAAATAACAAAGCAGCTGTCCGAAAACATTTATTCAAAACGTAAAAATAGTTATTGTGAGACATTGGTCCAAATGCATGAGTCTGATTATGGCATAAATACCGATTTTGGACAGAGCAACCAAAAACCTAACACGATTATTCTAAGACTCAGCCGAAATGAGACAGGGCGGTTTGGTGTGGCCAATATCGGGGTTCATAACACCAGTAAATTGATAAACCGCTACCAGCAAACAGGCAAGACCCAAGAAAGACCAAAGTTCGGGAAGACCAATTGTCACGACAATGGCCCAAGACCGCTCCATCTGGCGGATGTTCTGCCGGAACATCCCCTGGAACAGATTCGGCAGATCCACCTCCAGAACAGATTTATGACGGCAACTGACAGCACCAGGACATGCCATCAGCAGACGAACAGCCCTTTGATGATTTGGTATGGCTGGTATACCAGCCTACTGCACCTTCCGTTAAATGGCCTTGACCCCTCTACATCGTCAGTGCAGACTACAACTGTACGTCGGTGTCAGTGGCGTGACTGAGAGAGAGAGTGCTCTTTGTAGATGAAAGTCAGTTCAGTCGGTTCAGAAACTATGGCAGAGATCGAGTTTTTCGACCTAGAGGAGAGCAACTTCCACCAAACTGCGTTCAAGAAGTTCATCCAATCAATGAAGAAGGAGTCACGTATGGGGCAGCATTTGTGGCCAGAGAACAACAAGGCTGGTATATTATCTGTCGGCAAAATCTGAATTTCCAGCGATACAGGAATATGTTGAGACCTTTGTGGTGAGGAGTCAGTTTGCAGCACAACAACGCCAGGCCTCACACCAGAATGGATCGAGAATACTTGCACAACCTCAACGTCAACGAATTGCCTTGGCCAGCGCATTCTCCAGATATGAACCCCGTGTACCACCTTATGGAACAGGATTCCTGGTGACATTATCCGCCGACTGACTACGTCAATGAGGAGACGTGTGTTGGCGTGTTTTGATGCCCAGGGTGATCACACTCACTACTGATGACGTGTCCCCTGACTCTTGTCTCTTTATGTGACTCTTTATGTACTTTTTTAATGCACTCTGATTTGTGTTATTTCTAATTTTCCTCCCTTGAATACTTTTTAATGAATCGCGACAAAGACCAGCATTTCTTTGAATTTAGTCAACTTAATGGAAAATGATTTTTTTTGTTTGCAAAATAATTACCCTAAATCTCGCATATGTCTTTGTGTCTAATTTTTGGTCAAGTGAAGTCGGTGATAACTTTCTTTCGCCTGGTTTATATTATTTGCAAAATGTATATAAATGGTGTAAACAAGATCAGGAGTACCACATTCAAAAGCTCACAGACAAAAGCTCCCATACGCGAACAGTGCATTGGTGAATTCACTTACAAAGATTCAAACATGTCACATGCACAAGTTAGATTTGACATGTGATTTCATAAATAAAGCCATATCGTATGGGTAAACTCATTCACAGATTTATCGACTTTTGAGATTTTATGTCACTCGATCGCCGAACATATGGACAGACGATTGTCAGCCTTACATTATGATTTTATAATAAGAGCAAAGCAGAGGACACACAGACTCTTTTTCTGACAGGTACTTACTTTTCTAATTAAAATCACGGAACCTGACACACATCTTAGAGCGCATGGTTTGTTTCGTACCTCAGCAATCGACAGCCGTCAGTTATCGTAAATAATCACGCATCTAAGAAAAGCCCTTTATCCTGTGGAGTACCACAAGGATCGGTTCTGGGACCAGTGTTGTGTACGCTTTACACCAGAGATCTAGGAGATGTAATCAGTACGCATGATGTGAGCCACCATTTTTATGCTGATGACACCCAGTTGTCTGTTTCGTGCAATTCCAGTACAGCATATCGAATGTGGGAACGACTGTCAGAGTGTACAAGTGACGTAAAAACATAGATGACGACACATTTGCTCAAACTGAATGAGACGAAAACAGAGGCGTTGCTTGTCGGCAATAAGAAGAATCTTCATCAAGTGATGACTAACTCAGTCACAGTTTGCAACATTGTCATTCCATTTTCGAAAACCGTAAAAAAACCTTGGACTTCATCTGGACTCTGATCTCTCTTTGAAAGCTCATATTGACACAGTCTGCAAATCCTGTTACTTCCATTTGCGGAACATTAGCAGCATCCGAAGCTCCCTTACTACAGCGGCAGCTCATGCACTGGTGCGATCTCTGGTTCTCTCAAAGATTGACTACTGTAACAGCATGTTCTATGGACTTTCCGAAAAACTTCTATCAAAACTCCAGAAAGTACAAAACTCTGCAGCTCGACTTGTCAGCAAAGTTCCCTCTAGGATCCACATAACGCCTGTTCTTAAGTCTCTTCACTGGCTACCAGTCAGAGCCAGAATTGAATTCAAGGTCCTGAGTATTGCCTACCAGTGTTACCATCTTACGGCTCCAGAGTACCTTGTTGAGCTAGTCACCAAGCACAATCCTTCCAGAATGTTAAGATCGGCAGATAGACACCTTCTCACTATTCCTAGACAGGCATTCGGGTTTCGCTCCTTCAGCTATGGTGCTCCACAGTTGTGGAATCAACTCCCGACTGAACTCAAAATGTCTCCCTCCATTGACTCATTTAAAAGTTCCCTGAAAACCCATCTTTTCAGAAAATATTACGATCTATAACTTAACTTTCCAAAAATTTCAGCCTCGTTCTAGCATAAACTTTCCCTTTGTAAATATTTGTAAATATGTAGCGCTTTGAGCATGCCTTATGTGAGGAATTCAGCGCATTATAAATACACATATTATTATTATTATTATCACATTTGCGTAGGTTTGGCAATAACTTATTCTTAATGGAGTATTCTTATTATACCTTACTAATTTTCCACCAATATTTTCAACATTTAGTTATTCCAGCACGACATTGTTCTCAAGAGTTGTCAGAACAACCAAAGCAACCAAACTATTTAATTGTCCTATCCTTAACATCTAAATTTTTATGTTATGTGGTTGTCTTCCAAACCTAGTCTGGTGTACTCAGAGGCCACCACGCCTATGTGGTATTCGGCAATCAAGTATTAGAGGGATTCATTCGTAAGAAGGTACCAGTGGCTAATAGAAGCATACCTGCTTTGGTCCCCATTCACCAGCATTCCGTTGACCTGCAACATAAGTGTTTTATACAGTCGTCTAAATAAATAATATACTGAGTCAAAAAAGAAACTTCACAAAATGTAATTTGAAAAATAATGAATAATTTTTCTCTGATGATACATCTATGTATCCGAAATGGGATCCCTATCTTTCGACTCTAGAAAAACGTTAGCAAAACCCACTCAAACCCATCCATTCGTCGTGCAAATGACGTTAGTGCCAAATCAGGTTTTGCACGTGCAGTCGATCACGTGATCTTCACATCGAAGTTTTCTTCATATGCACGTGTTTGCATTGACTTGAAATGCCACGATTGTCACATGTGCAACGTGAACGTGCCGTTGGCATGTTGCAAGCGGGAAGATCAGTTATTGACGTCGCAAGAGCAATGGGATGCAGCCGTCGTACTGTGTATGACTTGCGAGATCATCTACAACAAACTGGCACCACTTCTGATCGCCCAAGGTCGGGTCGTCCACGTGTGACGTCACGAGCAGAAGACCGTCAAATCGTCCTACGTCACCTACGTGACAAATTTCTGCCGGCTAAACGAACCAGGGCTGAGATGTTTAGAGGTCGACTGTCCTCACAGACCATTCGGAATCCGTTGCGGGCTGCCAATCTCCATTCTCGACGTCCATATCGTGGGCCAATATTGACGCCGTTTCATCAACGTCAACGTCTGCTGTGGGCCCAACGTCACCTCCGTTGGACCCAGAGGCGGCCGGGGCGGCCATACACGATATTGAACTGAGAAATGTCGCATTTTTGTTCTTGTGACTTGACATTCTGTATACCCATGTTTTGGAACGGCGGTGTAGCCTAATGGAACTGATTATGGCACTGTCAGTGTATCGAGTACATCACACAGATATCAGCAATGAAATAATAACAATTTAACCATCTTACCATCTCTTGTTCTTTTATAGTGCCCTGAAGAAAGAATGTGAAGGTTGTTTTTTTGACTCAATATACAAATACTGAGTGGCATTCACTCCAATGAAAACCCTCAACAGCTTTTTATTTATCAATCGCCTGAGGAGCGTTCGCCTGAGGAGCGGAAGGTAGCTGGTTCGATCCCGGGCCACATCATTCCAAAAGACGTTACAATATGGCACTTGTTGGTCCCTGCCTGGCGCTCGGCATTAATGAGTACAACAAGGACTGGTCGACTCGGAGTCAGTATAATGTGTCTGAATTGGGTATTCATGCTTAACTGCGGCATGGTATCTCAGTGAGCTAGTACTATAAAACCGCCTTAAGTCTGGGTTAGTACAAGCAGCCACACATACACACATTTGCACGTCGTCATATGAGCGAAACATTTATAAGTGCGACGTTAAACCCCATTTCACTTCACCTCACCTTTTTGTATTTATCCAGTCCAGATACGGCTTTCTGTCAATGAATTACCAAGTTATGTACTGACGGCTGGGTATCTGAGTTCGACACAAAATCAATAACTGGTGACAACTCCGCAAAGATAACGAACGGTATATGGACGGTATGACATAAGTTGAAACTCCCGTATGATAGATGTGCTTCCTTGTGCGGAGTATGGCAAAGTACGTGTTGGCATCCCAGTAACCAGTGCATGTACAGCGTGGAAATACATGTATTTAAATACAACAGACACGTTGCTCAAGCAAAACAGGTCTAAATGTTTTTCTTTTCTGCTTCTTTTTCGGTGATAAAGTTTCTTCTTACGTTGTAATGTTTGCTAATTTTATATCACATTTGTGACAATTCAAATTGTCCACACTCTTCAAAAATGTTGTTTACTGCATTAGTTTCAAAACAGTTTATTCATGTATAATTCAATGGTTAAAAAGTGAAAATTCACATGTCTATAGACAAGTGTTCGTCAATACCAGCCTTTATTGTTGTGTTTCTGTTTACTTGAGCCCACAAGCCCATGGCATCAAATTCAGTACTTTGTACGGCCACTATTGGCACCAATTACTACTCGGCACAGACTGGATCAGTCGACGAAGTCGTTCTTGCGGTATTTTCCCCCACTCTTCCTGCAATACGATGGCCGGTTGTGGAAGCGTGTTTTGTCGTTGACGTACACGTCGATCGAATTCTTCCCATAGGTATCCCATCGGGTTTAGATGTGGTGATAGAAGTCGCGTTGTCATGCTGGAACAACTCCCTCTGTCGGTCCATAATCGGAAGCATGTGATGTGCAAACACTTCGTTGACGTACCGATTCCCTGTCAAATTCCCCTGAGCCACTAATAAATCTGATATTTGTGTGCTGGATATGGCACCCTACACCATGATACTTAATCCACCGATGTTTGTCGATCTATCGAATGCAAATAGCGTCAAAACGTTCA
Source organism: Haliotis rubra (assembly GCF_003918875.1). Taxonomy (NCBI): domain Eukaryota; kingdom Metazoa; phylum Mollusca; class Gastropoda; order Lepetellida; family Haliotidae; genus Haliotis; species Haliotis rubra. Next base: position 887,754 of record NW_025766259.1, read on the forward strand.
TTTCCACTGTAAACACGCTGTCTTCAATCTCACCGGTGAAGAAGAAATCGTGATTCATCACTGAACTAGACTCGCCTCCAGTTTCTAAGGTTCAAGTTCCGGACTCGATTGTGCCTTAAGAGATTGTGCCGATGGAAGTCTCTCAAAACAGGGGAGACAACTGGCCTTCTTGGTCGAAACCCCACTTCACGCAATCGGTTCCTGAAATTATTCTCAAATCACTGTTCAGTCTCTACGGCTGCGGCAAAACGATGACGCAAGTGAGCAACCCGGATGTAGCGGTCCTGGGCTTGGGTGGTAACGTTTGGACGGCCGCAACTCGGGCGATCTTGGGCGAAATTTGTCTGCAGGAAACGATCCCAAAGGATCTTTTCAGAAAGATATAGTATCCCACCGTCATTTGTTTTCGTTCAGAATCGGTTTTCGGTCAGACATTTTGTATAAGTTTTCTCATGATACGCTAGGAGATTTCGCGACATCAGGCAGATACATTCAGCCGAGAGTCGGAATTCTATCGCTCGGACTACGAAAATGCTTCGTGTCAAGATCAACAAGGTAAATATCAATAAATAGATGTGAAACTCCTATTTTACGACTGAGATTACTAATGTAAAAAAGTGACTTGCAAATAAATGCTACATCTTGATCAATCATAGCTTGTAAATTACACAGTAACTCGTCGTCTGTTTCTTTACGTCTTGTCATCATTTTGTCACATTATATATCACGTGACATTGCCATCGTAAAGAAAATCTATGGAAGATGGGAAGGGTCATCACTTATCGTTTTTCGAAAAACAGCAAATCGTTGTTTCTGAACAGAGATTAATAGCATATATTTAGTTTAGGTTTTGACGAATGGCCAGTATACTGGAAGGGGACAATAGCGCCAATATTCATCTGAGGCTTTGGAAAATGCGTATGAAGCCGTTATTGACGGAATGTCTGTTAGGAAAGCTGCTAAAAACTTTTCTGTTCCCTTTGCTACTCTCCGTGACCGTACTAGTGGGAATATTGGTATGGAGTGTTTAAAGTCTGGTCCTGAGCCTTTGTTGTCAATCAAAGAGGAGAGAAATCTTGTTGTTCATATTCAAGCAATGGCCGACTTTGGCTTTGGATATACACGTTCTGATGTTGCCGACCTTGCTACAGATTTAGCAATTCACCTGGGGAAGAAATCCAAAACCGACGAACCACGGTCTATGCAATGGTTTTATAATTTCTTGTCGCGTTGGCATGATCTCAAAGTCCAAAAACCAAGATCACTTGAGTTACAGCGTGCGAAGGCTACGTCCCACGAAACGGTCGGACACTACTTCAAAGAACTTGGACAGATTCTTGACAAGTACAACTTGAAGGATAACCCACATCGGATATACAACATTGATGAGAAGGGAATTGTGGAAAACCACACTCCTCCGTCTGTGGTATGGTCAAGTCAGGCCACCCCATATGCTGTCACCTGTCCGAGATCTAGCACTACTACGATTATAGGGTGCGGTAGTGCTTCAGGCGCCGTAATACCCCCGTATTTTGTTTTCAAGGGGAAAAGAATGCGTGAAGAAAACATGACAGGATCGACACCAGGAGCAGCCGGAACTGTTTCTGATTCTGGATGGTCGAAATCCGAAATATCTTGAACACCATTTCCTGAAGAATTCCGTCACAGCGTCTGTTAATCGTCCCTTGCTTATTTTCTATGATGGACATAGATTGCATGTGTCATTATCGCTGATAACCTGGGCTTGTGAACACAACCTTTGGACGTCTGCTGTTTTGGATCTTTTTCCAAGATTTACAACAATCTCCGACATAAATTCATGAGGATCAATGCCATCGTTGCTGTTGCAAAACATTCCGTTTGTGAACTGGCATGTAAAGCGTACTCCTTGGCATTAACTCCATCAAATCTACAGTCATCGTTCAAGACGTGTGGGATTTATCCATTTGATAACGGTACTGTAAGTCGCATTAACTTTGCCCCTTCAACTGTTTTTCACACCCCATGTGAAGACGCTGATAGATCCGAACGTGTCGACAATTCTAACGACAAAACAACAACATCGTCTGTCAAGACCTTTCTTTTTTTTCAAAACAGAGCGTTTTGACTGATAAATCGCAGTCTACAAAGGAGAGGAAAGTTCTTAGTGCGGTCGTCGGTGGCAAGGGCATTACAGAGGATTCAATTATGGAGAAAGTTAGAGAACATCAAGTTTGCAATCCCCCTGTGAAGAAAAGAAAATCTGCAAATAAAAAAACAAAATCGAGACAAAACATCATGACAGATAAATCATCGTCTCCTCAGCTAGGTACATCAGGCATTTACTTCCTTAGAATCGATCCCGTCGTTGATTCTTCTGACGAAGAAAATGAGATCACAGATGATGAACTTTGCTGTCACTGTCACAGATTTACACCACAGGAACTCGAAGGATGCCAGAGCATCGAGTTTGTCTCATGGGCAGAATGCACACACCCATCGTGCAAACACTGGGTTAACCTGAAAGTATGCACACCCGTAAGAGTTGTTCGTGCCACGTCAGTATTCTGGTGTCCTTGTCATGATGAGAAGGAGGAATAACTTGTGAAGATTATTTATCATGCCAGTACGGAAGCGTAGTAGGGCCACGGTGAAATTTTTTTTTGGTCTTACTATCTCCTACGTAGTACTTAATATCTCCTACGTAGGACTTAATATCTCCTACGTAGGACTTAGTATCTCCTACGTAGGACTTAGTATCTCCTACGTAGGCACCCGTGAAGAGCCACCTCCTCGTGGTGGGTGCTGGGTAACGCCAAGAGCTCTTCGATCCCCTGTTGTGGACCCGGGGGTATATTTGGTCCACCAACCTGTTTGCCGTGGGTTGCGCCCCTGTGTCGGTGGAGGACGGGATTCTGGTGGATGAGGCCACTGGAGCCAGGAACAGTGTTCCTTTTGCCCAACACACCACTTCGGCCCTTACTTCACCTAGACGGGAGGTTGAATGGGCCCGGTTCAACCAATCGGCTCGACATGCCAAGCCCTGTGCATTCTATTTTATATTGCACAAATTTGATTTATTTAAATGATCCTGTTTTGGGCTTTGGAAAAAAAAAGATTTCACAAATTTTGAATTGACTTTAAATTAGAACGATTGTTCCTTTTGCCTAGAGTCGTATGCCCAGAAGGCGGTGGCTCATGGGCCAATTCAGTGGAATAATTAAACTTTTAGTTTTTCTGCTGGAGTATATCATCTGAGTATCCTTGGTGCTCCAAGTCGGATATCCACTTGTTTTTAGCATTGTCTTTATGATACTCCATGGCGGGTGGGGAGCTCGGATGAAGAACCTTCTACGCTAAATATGGACTACCAAATCCCCCCAAAACGAAACAAACGTCAATTGGACAGTGATGATGACGACCAACGACCGTCTACCTCAATTGAATACTGGCCACGATTTTTAGTTCTCGAGACTCTTGACAAATCTCCTTTAAAATTTAACCCTTTTGCAGTGTCAAATGGTGTACATGGTATTGCAGGAGAGGTCCGCAATATCACACGATTGCGCTCAGGCTCTTTGCTCATCGAATGCAGCAGGAAACAGCAATCAACAAATTTGATGTCAACTCAGCTGTTTGTTGGAATACCGGTTTTGGTATCTCCACATAGAACTTTGAACACAAGCAAAGGAATCGTCAGAGACTGGGATCAACTATTTGCAGATATGAGTGAATTAGACATAGTCTCTGAAATGAAAGAACAAGGAATGACGTTTGTGAAACGATTCACAACACGGAAAAACTCTGAGACTAAACCAACAAACACTTACCTATTCCATTTTTCTTATCCAACTGCTCCAAAATCAATTAAAGCAGGGTATTGTCATCTCAACGTTGATATTTATATTCCCAACCCATTGAGATGTTTCAAATACCAAAAGTATGGTCATATGGTGTAAACAACTGCACAAATTCTATTACATGCGCTCACTGCAGCCAAAAAACCCATGTTACTGAAGATTGTTATAACAACCTTAAACAATGCACTAACTGCTTTGGTACTAATTCATCTCTTTCAAAAAAGTCCAATCTGGAAACAACTAATGGATATTAATAAAATTGAATTCACAAGGAATATTAGTTTTGTTGATGCCAAAAAACGTGTTGTTCACACACCAGAACCAAATGAGTCCTATGCTTCAGTTACGAGATCCGGAACTCATCAAAATGTAACTTCAACTGTGTCCACTTCATCAACACAATGCCAAACTAATTTGACATGGGTTGACTCTGATGCACCCAAGCTCTACTCTCCTGACCAGTCAACGCAAACCGTTGTATCAACATCCACAACAACTGCTAGAGCAATATGAATCTCGGCCATCTTCCCAGGGATAATCATCATCACAGTCTACTTCCAAACTTCCATCTGGAATTAATGGGAAGCAAGTATCGAAACAAAAAAACAAACCAATAAACGAATACCATAGTGGCAAAGCCTCAAAAGGGACAGAAGACAAAATCCAAATTTACAATAAGTTTGGATCTCTCGAAGACATGGATGTCTCTGAAAACATCCAGTACAGGGCTCATAGCTTGTCGCCCAAAAAACCGACAAGGGGTAGATCCCCAATCAACCCACCAAAGACATAGTTTCTTCACGTACTGTCCAATGGAATTGTAGAGGACTAAAGACCAACTTCAATGAATTACAGCTATTGATTCAGGATTAATAAGCATCAGCTTTCTGCTTACAGGAAACCTACCTGAAGCAGGCGGACGATTTTAATTTACGTCAGTTCATTGGATATCATTCTTTTTCTCCTCCGGGTGACAGGGCCACTGGAGGATCTTCAATCTTTGTTAAGTAGGATATTATCCATAGTCCTTTAACACTTAAAACTAATCTCCAAGCCTTTGCAGTGCGGATTACTTTTCACGTGGCTTTTACATTATGCTCGCTATATATTCCGAAATTCAGCAATTCATCTTGCTGATCTCCAATCGCTCTATAATCAACTTCCGAAACCCTGTGTTATCGTGGGTGACCTAAATGGTCATAACCCGATCTGGGGTAGTACAAACACTAACACTAAAGGTAAAATAATAGAAGATTTCTTCTCAGATAATGATCTCTGTATATATAATGATGATTCACACACTTACCTCCATCCTGCAACCGGCACTTACTCTTCTTTGGACTTGTCTCTGGCTGACTCTAACCTTCTCAATGAATTTGATTGGTCAGTCCATAATTACCTTTGTGGAAGTGACCACTTCCCAACTATACTTTCAGAAATACACAAGATGGAATTTTTCCAAGGCTAACTGGTCCTTGTAAGAAACTATGTGTAAATCAAAACTACAAACTAATTTTTTCAGTGATGTAGCTGATCCTATTCAGGTATTTTCTGACGCTTTAAATGATATAGCTGATCATTGTATACCAAAGTCCTCTACGAGTCCACATGTGCGGAAACCATGCGTAAGTTCAGATTGTAAACATGCTAGAAAAGCGAACCCAACTGTCCATAACTTGAATAAATTTAAAATACTTAATGCTAAGGCACCTCGTACCTTCAAACAAAACAAACGGCAGTCTTGGCGGGAGTATGTGTCCAAACTTAATTCTCGAACACCTATGTCCAAAGTTTGGAATATGGTGCAAAGGATAAAAGGTAAAGGTTCAAGATCTAGTGTTCATCATCTGAAGGATGGTGACACACTCAGTAAATCTGACATAGCAAATAAATTGGGAGAAACGTTAGCTCAACATTCATCTTCAACAAATTTTACACCGAAATTTAAAAAAACCTAAACACGCAGAAAAAAAGAAACGCAATTTTGCTTCAGATAATGGGGAGGACTATAATGAGGTTTTCTCCATTCATGAGCTGCATATTGCCTTGGGGCAAGCTCATGATACTGCTACAGGTTCTGATAATATTCATTATCAGTTACTTAAACATTTACCTGATTCCTGTTTAGAAACTTTATGAAATATATTCGTTCACATCTGGACAACGGGAAATTTTCCTTCATCATGGCGTAATGCTGTCGTCATTCCTATACCGACACCTGGCCGTGATCACACTGATCCTTCAAACTATAGGCCAATATCGCTTACTAGTTCTGTTTGTAAGACCATGGAACGAATGGTCAATAACAGACTAATATGGTACTTAGAAACAAATGAACTGATTACGGATATCCAGTGTGGGTTTAGGAAAAACAGAAGTACCATTGACCATTTGGTTAGACTGGAAACTTTTGTGAAGAATGGTTTTATTAATAAACAACACAACGTATCTATATTTTTTGACTTAGAGAAAGCTTATGATACCACCTGGAAACATGGAATTTTAACAGATCTTCATAACATGGGTTGGAGAGGCCGTTTGCCAAATTTCATATCACAGTTTTTGGCAAACAGGCATTTCCAGGTTCGAGTGGGATCCACCTTGTCTGATTTTTACGACCAAGATCAGGGTGTACCACAAGGCAGCATATTGTCGGTAACGTTGTTTAGTATAAAAATCAACAGCTTATCTAAAGTTTTAAACGACTCTATTGACGGGTCGTTATTTGTCGATGATTTTAATGTTTCATGTCGAGGTAAAAATATGCGCACAATTAAGAGACAGTTGCAAGTCTGTCTCAATAAACTCAATGATTGGTCCGAACAAAATGGCTTTAAGTTTTCTAAGTCTAACTAACTGCATCCATATCTGTCGTAAGTATACATCACATAAAGACCCAGACTTACATCTATCGGGTACCCCCATAAAAGTAGTTAAAGAAGCTAAATTCTTAGGTACATGTATCATATATGACCATCATCTTACATTCCTACCTCATATCAAATATCTTAAAACAGGCACCCATGAAAGGCCACCTCCTCGTGGTGGGTGCTGGGTCACGCTAAGCGCCTTTCAACCCCCCCGTTGTGGACCCGGGGGGGATATTTTGGTCCACCAACCCGTTTGCCGTGGGTTGCGCCCCTGTGTCGGTGGAGGACGGGAGGCTGGTGGTTGAGGGCACTGGGTCCGGGAACAGTGTTCCTTTGCCCAACACACCACTTCGCCCCTTACTTCACCTAGACGGGTGGTTGAATGGGCCCGGTTCAACCAATCGGCTGGTCACGTCATGCCCTGTGCATTATATTTGAAATTGCACAAATTTGATTGCTATTAATAATCCTGATAGGGGCATTGGTCAACTTACTTCACTAAATTTATATTGATTTACAAATTCAATTAATGTTAAATTTGCCTAGAGTCGTATGCCCAGAAGGCGGTGGCTCATGGGCCAATCTAGTGGATTTATTATTTATAATTCTTCTGCTGGAGTATCTCATCTGAGTATCCTTGGTGCTGCAAGTCGGAGGCCCACTTGCTTTTAGCATTGTCCTTGTGATACTCCGTGGTGGGTGGGGAGCTCAGATGATGAACCATACTAAACTTACTATGGCTTACACAACCCCCCCTTAAAAGAAACAAACGTCAGCTTGACAATGATGATGATGATGAACCACGACCGTCCACGTCAATCGAATATTGGCCACGATTTCTCGTGATCGAGACACTTGACAAATCAGCTATAAAATTAAACCCTTTTGCAGTATCAAAAGGTATACATGGTATCGCAGGTGAGGTAAAGAATATCAAAAGATTGCGTTCAGGATCCCTTCTTATAGAATGTAACAGGAAACAGCAATCAGCCAACCTGTTGTCAACCGAGTTGTTTGTTGGCGTTCCGGTATCAGTTTCTCCACACAGAACTCTGAACACGAGCAAAGGGATTGTCAGAGATCGAGATCGATTATTTGCTGATATGACTGAACTCGACATCGTATCAGAAATGAAAGAACAAGGAGTGCTTTTCGTTAAGAGATTTACAACCCGAATAAACTCTGAAACACAACCTACCAATACTTATCTCTTCCATTTTTCTTCTCCAACCATTCCAAAATCAGTTAGAGCAGGATATTGCAATATCAGTGTTGATATTTTTATTCCTAATCCACTGAGATGTTTCAAATGCCAGAAGTACGGACACGGTGCAAATAACTGTACTAACTCGGTCACATGCGCTCATTGCAGTGAGAAAACTCATGTTACTGAGGATTGCAATAATACCATTAAGAAATGCGTCAACTGCTCTGGGACACATTCTTCTTTCTCTAAACAATGTCCAATCTGGAAGCAACAAATGGAGATCAATAAAATTAAATTTACACAGAATATCAGTTTTGCTGATGCTAAGAAACTTCTTGTTCCCACACCGGAACCAAATACTTCTTATGCCTCAATTACGAGAGCGCCCTCTGCCGTCAGTCACAAAGTCACTGTATCCACTTCATCAACACTCTGCCAAACTGATCTGACATGGGTGGATACAGAAAAGCCTGAAATATACTCACCCAACCAGTCCACTCAGACAGCTGAATCAATTCCAAAAACACTTCAAGTTCAGTCACGGTCATCTTCTCCAGAACAATCCTCGTCATCATCATTACAGCCCATACCAAAACATCAATCACAAAATAATGGGAAACATATTACCAAGCATAAAATCAAAGCCAGAAATGATTTGCAAAAATGCCAAAGTAGCAGAGCCTCAAAGGTTCAAATGACCAAATCCAAATTTTTAACAAGTTTGGATCCTTAGAGGACATGGATGTGTCCGAAAACATCCAAATGCGGGCACATAGCTTGTCGCCCTCAAGGAAAGCAAGGGGTAGATCCCCAATAAACCCTCCGAAGAAATAGTTTCTTCACATATTATTCAGTGGAATTGCAGAGGCCTAAACACTAATCTTAATGAACTGCACCTATTAGTCCAAGACTTTAAACCTTCAGCTTTCTGCTTGCAAGAAACGTATCTAAAGCAGACAAATACTTTTGACTTCCGTCACTATAATGCATATCATTGTTTTTCTCCACCTGGTGCTAGAGCCACTGGAGGATCATCAATCCTTGTAAGGAATGATGTTATTCATAGCCCTGTTACACTAAAACTAATCTTCAAGCAGTTGCAGTGCGAATTACTTTGAACGTTACACTTACTCTGTGTTCATTGTACATTCCACCTTCATCAACTCTTCAGCAGGCTGAACTACAAACTCTCTACGATCAACTACCCAAGCCTTGTATATTCATGGGTGATTTGAATGGGCACAACCCTCTCTGGGGTGGTGTGGCCACAAACGCAAAAGGTCAAGTTTTGGAGGATTTTATTTCGAATAATAATTTATGTATATATAATGATGGTACAAATACATATTTACATCCTGGCACAGGATCATATTCAGCTCTTGATATGTCAATAACTGACTCCAACTTACTGAATGAATTTGAATGGTCAGTTCACGATGATCTCTGTGGAAGTGATCATTTTCCTACTCTACTAAAACCTGTAACCCCATCTGATGTTCCTCCATCATCAAGATGGAATTTTAGAAAGGCTAACTGGCCTCTTTATGAACTGCTGTGTGTTACGAAACTTAAACCTGAATTTTTTGTTGATGTTCCTGATGCTATCAAATGCTTTTCTGATGAACTGAACATCATAGCTGATGAATGTATACCAAAGTCCTCTGCAATTCCACATATTCGAAAACCTTGGTTCAACGATGAATGCAAACAAGCTAGAAAGGCAAGGAAAAAAAGCAGAACATTATTTCCGTCGCCACCCTATGGTGCATAACTTAAATAAATTTAAAATTTTAAATGCTAAAGCGCGCCGTACCTTTAAACAGAATAAACGCCAATCTTGGCAAAATTATGTATCCAAAATAAATTCTCGAACACCCATGTCTAAAGTGTGGAACATGATACAGAAAATTAAAGGTAAAGGTACCAAATCTAGCGTCCATCATCTTAAACATGGAGAACAATTACTTACTGATAAATCAGATATTGCGAACAAACTGGGGGAAACTCTTGCTAAACATTCTTCCTCTTCTAATTATGTACCTAAATTCCAACAATATCAAAAACAACAAGAAAAGAAAACTATTAATTTCAATTCAGATAACGGTGAAGACTATAATGAACTATTTTCTCTTCATGAGCTCCATACTGCTCTTGAACAAGCTCACGATACTGCTACAGGGGCTGATAACATACATTATCAACTCCTGAAGCATTTACCAGAATCCTGTCTAGAAACGCTTTTAAATATCTTTGATGATATTTGGACATCAGGTAACTTTCCTCCCTCATGGCGTGACGCTATAGTAGTACCTATACCTAAACCTGGACGTGATCATACGGATCCGTCAAATTATAGACCTATTTCACTCACTAGCTGTGTTTGCAAAACCATGGAACGAATGATAAATAATCGACTTGTTTGGTACTTGGAAACAAATAACCTTCTAACAGATATACAATGTGGTTTCCGTAAAAACAGAAGTACTGTCGATCACTTAGTGCGTTTGGAATCATTTGTTAAAAACGCTCTTATTAATAAACAACACGCTGTGTCTATCTTTTTTGATCTTGAAAAGGCATATGACACAACCTGGAAATATGGCATTTTAAAAGATTTACATGGCTTTGGTTTGCGAGGCCGTTTGCCTCAATTTATAGCCAACTTTTTAAAGGACAGACAATTTCAAGTCCGCGTGGGATCAACCCTGTCTGATCATTACAATCAGGATCAGGGTGTTCCACAAGGCAGTATTTTGTCTGTCACACTATTTAGTATAAAGATAAATAGTTTATCAAAAGTTTTAAACGATTCCATAGATGGCTCGTTATTTGTGGATGATTTTAATATTTCTTGTCGTGGTAAAAATATGCATACCATTGAACGGCAAATGCAGATGTGTTTAAACAAAATAAATAAATGGTGTCTTGAAAACGGGTTTAAATTTTCTAAATCCAAAACTAATTGTATACATTTCTGCCGTAAATATAAACCGCATAAAGATCCCGGAACTATCTCTAAATGGCACACCCATCAAAGTTGTGAAGGAGGCCAAGTTCTTAGGTCTTATTTTTGATTCGCATTTAACTTTTCTGCCACACATTAAGTCACTTAAAGCTAAATGCCTGAAGGCACTTGATCTGTTGAAAGTCGTTTCCAATTCTAAGTGGGGAGGGGACCAAACTACCCTCCTACACCTCTACAGATCTCTCATCCGTTCGAAACTTGATTACGGCTCCATTGTATACGGTGGAGCCTGTAAAAGCAACCTTAAAATACTTGATTCTATCCATCACCAAGGTCTAAGACTTTGTCTTGGATCTTTTAGAACCTCTCCTATTGACAGTCTTTACGTCGAGGCCGATGAGCCATCTCTTAACCAACGCCGTATAAAATTATCCTTGCAGTATGTAACTAAACTATATTCTAACGAGTCAAATCCTGCATTTAATTGTGTTTTTCATCCTCTCTACGAGGATTTATACGACAAAAAGTCTTCTCTCTTGTTCCGCCTCTTGGGCTCAGAATTCAGCCATTTATTGCTGCTGCCGGCATTGAGCTGGAAAATATAGCTCCTTCCCGTCTTCTTTCTTCTCCTCCTTGGCAATTGGTTAGGCCACAAGTCGACCTAACACTCACTAAATTTAAAAAATCAGAAACTAATGACTTACTATATAAACAAGAATATAATCAATTAAAAAGTACATATAATACATATAAATCCTTATTTACAGATGGGTCCAAGGACAGTGACGCGGCTGCTTGTGCCACTGTCATTGGGTCCAAAACAATATCTTCCAGATTACCCAATGACAGTTCAATTTTCACAGCAGAAGCAAACGCAATACTAACAGCTCTTAACTATATAAATAGACACCCTAAATATAAACAATATATCATATTTTCAGACTCTCTTTCTTGCCTTCAGGCGATTAAAAATATTTCTTGTAAACATCCACTTTTAATAGAAATTATAGAATTATATAATGATCTTGCAACTGGCCAATGCGACATCGTCCTCTGTTGGTTACCCAGTCACGTTGGTATTTCTGGGAATACAATGGCCGATCTTGCTGCAAAGGCAGCACTCAACAAATCTGTGACACCACTTCTTATTCCTTACTCTGATTACAAAGCTAGCATTAGAACATACATCCGCGATCTGATGCAAAAGAAGTGGGACACCCAAGTAGGTATTAATAAATTACATGCCATAAAACCCTACATTGGTTACACCTACTTGGGTTGTCAGTCCAGATTTGAAGAGGTCATCATGCGACGATGTCGTATTGGCCACACTAGATACACTCATGGGTACCTATTGCAAGGTGAGGATCCTCCGTTTTGTATCCCTTGTGATGAGAGAACCACGGTCAAGCATGTCCTGCTTGACTGTGTTGAATTCTCCATCATAAGGGGTAGATATTTTAATGTCAAAACAATAAAGGACCTTTTTAGTAATGTTAACTATCATTTAATCATTGATTTTTTAAAGGAGATAGATCTGTTAAATGAATTTTGATATATGTTTTGTAGATAGATAAGGTTTTATAATTGGTAGTTTAGATTATCAACTTAGATTGTTAGTGGCTGTACCCTCAAAGGGGGTTGAAGTATTGTAAAATTATTGTCCTCCTGAGGGGGTACGTAAGTCCCAACACATTTAGAGTAAATTTAGGCTTACCACGTTTTTAATCGTAGAATATGTGTGCTTTTAATTTATGGCTAGATTTCTCTTCTGTCGCCAATGGCTGAAGGGTTGGTGTAAATCCAACTAGGATCCATGTAGGTAGCAAAAGTAATGTAAGTCCCCATGGTTCCTAGTATGGTGATCTACCTTCAGTTATTGGCGATCTATAGTCCGTTTTTATATTGTATTGTCATTTCAAATTAACATATTTTAGTTTAATTGCTGGTTTTACATACATATCTGTGATATTCTAGTTGTTTTACTGCCCTTCGTTGGCAGGTTTTTTATATTATACACATATTCCATTTCAATCTCAAATGTTCTCGTCACGATATGGCTGAAATATTGCCGATGTGACGTTAAATAATAACTCACTCACTCACTCACACTCTTAAAACAAAATGTCTGAAAGCTTTGGATCTCTTGAAAATTGTCTCTAACTCTAAGTTGGGAGGTGATCAGTCAACCTTCCTACACTTGTATAGATCGTTGATCCGTTCCAAGCTTGATTATGGTTCCATCGTCTATGGTGGAGCTTGTAAAAGTAATCTTGAAGTGCTTGATTCTATTCACCATCAAGGTCTAAGACTATGTCTTGGATCTTTCCGAACTTCTCCTATTGACAGTCTTTACGTTGAAGCTGACGAGCCATCCCTAAAACAACGCCGAATTAAACTCTCGTTACAGGACATAACCAAGTTATATGCTAATAAGTCTAACCCTGCTTACAATTGTGTATTTAATCCTCTGTATGAAGATCTTTACGGTAAAAAGTCATCGCTAATTCCACCTCTGGAAATACGAATTCAACCTTTTATTTCAGCTGCTAATATTGCACTCACTAACATATCTCCTTTCCGCCTGCTCTCGTCTCCACCTTGGCAGTTGGTCCAGCCAAGAGTTGACCTGACATTAATCAAACTAAAGAAATCAGAAACAAATCAGTTACAGTATAAACAAGAATTTAATCAATTAAGAAGTACATATAATACATATAAATCTATATTTACAGATAGATCCAAGGATGTTGGCCCAGTTGCTTGTGCCACTGTCATTGGATCCAAAACATTATCAACTAGATTACCAGATCACGCTTCCATGTTTACAGCCGAATCAAAGGCCATTCTAAATGCCCTCAGATATATCAAACAGTCTAAACATAAGGACTTTATTATTTTTTCGGACTCGCTGTCTTGTCTTCAAGCAATTGAAAACAATTCGTGTCAGCATCCTGTTTTACTTGACATGATAGAACTACATAATAATCTTGCTACTGGCCAATACGACATCGTCTTTTTTTGGTTACCCAGCCATGTTTGAATCACTGGTAACACAGTGACCGACTCTGCTGCAAAGGCCGCTCTCAACAAATCTGTGACACCACTTCTAATACCTTATCGTGATTATAAACCAGTTATAAGAAGTTACATCAGGGGTTTTATGCAGAAGAAGTGGGACACCCAAGTAGGTATTAATAAATTACATGCAATAAAACTAACTATCGGTTACACCTACTTGGGTTGTCGGTCCAGATTTGAAGAGGTCATTCTACGACGATGCCGTATTGGCCAGTCTCGATACACTCATGAGTATTTACTTAAAGGTGAGGATCCTCCATTTTGTATCCCTTGTGATGAGAGAATCACAGTCAAGCATATCCTGCTTGACTGTATTGATTTTTCCATCACAAGGGATAAATATTTCAGTGTCAAAACAATGAAGGATCTTTTTTTTAATGTACGTTCTCATTTAATTATCGCATTTTTAAAAGAAATTGAATTATTAGATAAATTTTGTTTAAATATGTTTTGTAAATATATAAATGTCATTTATTATCAATGGTAGTATAAATTAGCAAACCGCGATTGTTAGTGGCTGTATCCTCAAAGGGGGTTAAAGTATCGTAAAATTATTGTCCTCCTGAGAGGATACGTAAGTCCCAAAACTTTAGTTCAACCATGCTTTTTAAGCGTAGAATATTTGTTATTTTAAATTATGGCTAAATTCCCTTCCATCGCCAGCGGCTGAGGGGATGGTGTAAATCCAGCTAGGGCTCATGCAGGTAGCAAACGTAATGTAAGTCCCCATGATCCCTAGTATGGTGATCTACTTTCAGTTGTTGGCGATCTATAGCCCGATTTTATATTGTGATGTTTTGAAATGATTTAGCATTTTACACTGAACTCAAACTAGTTTTAATCCAATTGTGATATTTTAGTCGTCATACTGTCCTTCGCTGGCAGGTTTTCAAATTAGTATACATATGTTTATTCCTAGTACGTAACTTTTTGTCATCACAATATGGCTGAAATATTGCCGATGTGACGTTAAATATTCACTCACTCACTCACTCACTTATCTACTGCGTAGGACATAGTATCTCCTACGTAGGACTTAATATCTCCTACGTAGGACATAGTATCTCCTACGTAGGACTTAGTATCTCCTACGTAGGACATAGTATCTCCCAAGTAGGACAAAGTATCTCCCACGTAGGACATAGTATCTCCTACGAAGGACATAGTATCCCCTACGTAGGACTTAGTATCTCCTTCGTAGGAGTTAGTTTCTCCTAAGTGGTTATCTCCTACGAAGGACTTAGTATCTTCTACGTAGGACTTAATATCTCCTACGTAGGACTTAGTATCTCCTACGTAGGACTTAGGATCTCCTACGTAGGACTTAGGATCTCCTACGTAGGTGTTAGTATCTCCTACGTAGGACTTAGTATATCCTACGTAGGACATAGTATCTCCAACGTAGGAGTTAGTATTGCCTAAGTGGTTATCTCCTACGTAGGACTTAGTATCTCCTACGTAGGACATAGTATCTCCTACGTAGGACTTAGTATCTCCTAAGTGGGTATCTCCTTCTTCGGACTTAGTATCTCCTACATAGGACATTTTATCTCCTACGTAGGACTTAATATCTCCTACGTAGGACTTAGTATCTCCTACGTAGGAGTTAGTATCTCCTAAGTGGGTATCTCCTACGTAGGACTTAGAATCTGAAACGGTCGACTTAAAGCCCCAGACACGCACGCAATCTCCTGTTTCACTGTTTCAGTCACTGTAAGAGTCTACAGTCATTCGTTTCATTCACTATTAGAGTCTACATCTACAGTTATGTGTTTCATTTACTGTTAGAGTCTACTATCATTAGTTCACTGTTATATGTTGCACTTTGTTACACTTTACTATTATGCATTGGGTTTTTCAGAGGTCGTTGCACATGAATAATAATCTGCGTGTACAGACGTATCTTAGACTATAGGGGACAATCTATGTGCACGTATCCCCTTAGATTTATACAAATAACTATAATGACAATTCTTTGCCTTTTTGAATTTCGTATTGTGTTACGCCGCACTCAACACTTGTCCACCCCAGTCAAGTCAACCTGTAAACAATTACGAATAAAACCGCAAACGAGCGTTGCATACGATCCAACTTAGCCCTATAAAGACAAGCAACAACTTGCGGAGGTCGTGTTTAACCCGAGTTTCATATCACAACCTCACCCCAACCATCCCACCCACCTCTCTCTCTCTGTGTATTTGTGTGTGCTTGTGTGTGTGTGAATAGATGTATGTATGAAAGATTAAACATAACCATACCCAAACCTGCATAACTGCAATTAGAACAGGGTCCACGTCACCCTAACGTTATACACACACAATAGCACTGTACAGTAACACTGCGTTAGTGTCATGAATATTCACTGATTCACATTTCGACTAACGTCCTGCATAGCCAAACATTTCTCAACTTAATAACCATCCTTAAAAGGATATATTAAGTCCTACGTAGTCGACATTTCTTGTGAAATATTTTGGAATTATTCTTTCTTCGTTTCTGTGTGCGACGAATGTTAACTTGTATAGATATGGCTGAGACTGTTTGATTGACACCAGCATCCTATAAAATTATGTCCCTGCCACACCGCTATACCGCCTCCTGTAAACCTTAAAACAGCCGACCAATCATTTGAACGAAAACTGATGACGTCACATCCATGCAGCGATGTTTGGACAGCAAAGTTAACGGCCGACAGAAGTGTTTACACACGAGGTAATCTTATCGAATTTATTTATGTTGTCAATAAATAACCACTTTCAAGGGTAAGATAGACAATATCAAGATTTATTATGCATTGTCTGAAATACGCGGCGGGATTTCTTATGTGACCGAAAACCGATTATACGAGGATATGTTTGTAGCTCTGCTCTCCTAGTGTTAGCATGTCTATTTAAATGGTTCAGACCTAGCCTGGTCTTTTCATCACATATTTCCAACACGTGATTTGGATTCGTTAACAACTGCATCTGACCTTGAACTCAACCGTTAAAGATCCGTGTTAGAAATGGTCTTAAGTAACCCGTGCTTGTCATAATTGGCGACTAACGGTATCCGTTGGTCAGGCTCGCTGACATTGTTGACAGATGTCATCGTGTCCCAGGTGTGTAGATCGATGTTCATGCTGTTGATCCCTGGATTGTCTGGTCCAAACCGACCGCCTCCGTGGTGTGTTAGTTAGAGCGTCCGCCCGGAGAGCGGTCCCTGCCTGGCGCTCGGCATTAATGGGTACAACAAGGACTGGTCTATGGTGTCCTATAATTGCCATCGCGTGGCGCGTAAAAAAAGAACTACGTCGTGGACGACGTCGCCCACGACGTCGCATAAAAAAGACGACGTCGCGCGCGACGTCGCTTTCTAAAATATATTTTGGCTACAAAAATAACGTGGACGACGTCCTGGGCGACCTCGTGGGCGACGTCTGTCTATATCGAGTGGTTATCGGCCTCTGAACGTGGCTGACCAAGGTTACGTCTAAAAGAAGAATCGTTAAACGAAACAGGATTTAAAACGCAAAAATGCTTCAGTCATTCCCGATAAACATTTCTGTCGACCCGAAAATGTTTTTACGCCTATATCCAATCAAATACCATCCTAGAAGGCCACTGTTCATTGTATGTAAGGCATACCCATTTGCAAATGAAAAGATCTCTTCCCCACACTCTAAACATAATCACCGCCACTATTGTTCGGTCCGGCATATAATACTGATCTATGGATTTAAACACATTTCAAGATACATGTGTGAGGTTTAAGTTGCTTTTGACAGCCCGGGCCAAGTCGGGCCGAACAGACTGAACACTTTTGATTGAGGCTATTTTGAGGGAGGGCAGACAAGGGTTTCACTTTAACGGAGCAGTTACCTTTACATGAGGCATTTTGTAACATTTCAATGTGATATGTAGGTAGATATAATACTAATGTATGGATTTAAGCACAATTAAAGATACACCTTTGAGGTGTTAGGTGCCTTTGACGACTCGAGCCAAGCCGGACCGAACGCTTGTGACACAGTGTGTTTGTTGAGAATATATAGAAAATAAGGCTTCACTTCGAGCAACGTGTTTGCTTAAAATACTACGCTTTGCGACTCTATAAAGAAGTATTTAGGTACTAGTAGATATAATACCATTTTGCCTTTCATGTGTACTAGCAAATTTAAGCATATGCATTCGCGCTGGCTATCGGATTTGGGCTGGTGTTGTTTACGGTTTAGAATACAATGAAAACACATAAGAATATTTGTGTGTGTAAATGTATACTTTCTTTGATCCTTTATAACATATTACAAAAGGTTGTGATTTAATATATTTCTTTTAACATATATAATCATGTCATAATTTCCCATATAATATGGGGAGCAAATTATTTCGAAGCCATTGAAAATGTCCATGCATCCTATTTTAAAAGATTTCTTACAGAAGGTACATTTGCTTCCAATAAAGCCATACTTAGCGAAACAGGACCCTATAACATGCATATTGAGAGTCAAATGAGAGTTATTAGATACTGGATTAAACTTACAAGAATGCCTGATTATCGCTACCCCAATCAAAGCTGTCAAATATTGTTATCACTGAATAAAATGGAAAGTATTCATGGGCTTCAGATGTGAGAAATATGTAATTTTCTAGCGAGTTTTCTTATGTTTGGTTTAAGCAAGATGTTGGTGATATAAAAATGATTTGTCAACATTTAAACAACGAATAAAAGATATATATTCAGAGTTGGTACGCATCAGTCAATTCATCCAGTTTTCTTAGTCATTATTCACAATGTAAATCGATGTTCGGACCTGCAAAATATGTCAGTGTTCTTAATGATAAGTCCCTTTTAAGATTTCTTTTGTAAATTTAAAATCTCTCTACATGCCTTAAAAATACAACCTTTCAGAAAAGATAATAATACATTGGAAGATTTATCATGTTCTTATTGTTCTTCTGGTAAAACTGAAGACGACCGACACTTATTATTAGTCTGTAAGACTTTCTCTGCCTGCCGAAAGAAGTATTTAAAATGCACTAATGATGCCCCACAAACGATATTCAATGTACTTAATTCTAATAATGCTGATATTATTAAATCTGTTGCCATTTTCATGAAACATTTGATGTCCATCCGTAAATCACATGTAAAATCATAATTTAATGTCACGTGACCAATAGTTGTAATTGAGTAACTTCAATTGTACTCTGGGCCACTGGGCCTTAACTACTGAATAAAACCTGTGTGACTGTCTGTCTGTCTGTCATTGTCCAGGTACTCCATCAATGTCGGGTGGTTATTTGCAAGCCTGAACTTCAAGGTATCTAGTCGTTCCTCCAAATCTCTGTACTTCTATTTGGGGACAGTCTTTGGCCGGCATTGTACTGAAGCATCTTTGCCTCGTTCAGTCCTCGTTCATCTTCCAGGAACTTGGCCATCTCGAACAGGATGGGATGTTGTTTTACCACAACCTTCGTGAGACGGCCATGCCAATTGCAACCCCGGAGGTTGTTGTTTGTGCGGGGGCCGTCAGTATTTTTGGTACAGTCCGCTGTGTACAGGTCCGTGGTTGTGGTCTCCAGGTATTTAAGAAATTATGTCCTTCACTGTTAAGACTGATATGCAGTCGTTCTGAATGCATCTCCACGAGATCCATTTTCCCCTTTTCTTCTTGTTCACAATAAACATATAACCATTTACATATATGTATGTTCCACCACGAGAAGTATAAAGCAACCTATTGTGCATTTTCCATGACTGAATTTGTGGAAATGATGATGAAAACTGTCAATTCCAACATTCTTATAGCTTGCACGTTTATGTTAGAAATTTAATAACTCACTACTAATGAACTGAGTGAACTAAACTCACTCACTAAACCCGCTGGTTCACATGTCAACCCGCTGGTACAAAAGTCATATTTCGTTTCCTGAGTGGAGACATTTTACATTTTGTAGAAAACCAGTGTATTGATCCCTTAAAACAACACCGTTTTCACAACATCAAACATCAACTAAATTTGACAGAATTTTTTACTTAAGGTGTTCTGGCGCTAACCCCTCGATTGGTTTACTTAAATAAGTAGTAATGTTAAACATGAAATCGGTGATTAGAGATCAATAGCAGTTCAACTGCACCACAAAAGGTTATTCCCCGATTTTCTAATATAACAATTTCTAAACACGACGTCGCCTTCGACGTCGTGGACGACGTCGATTTTGTATTTTTGTCGTAGATCATTCTTGTGTATTTCTGCACGACGTCGTGGACGACGTCGTCGTCGACGTAGTTCTTTTTTTACGCGCCACGCGATGGCAATTATAGGACACCATATACACACGCATGCACGTCGTCATATGAGCAAAATATTCTCAAGCACGAGGTTAAACCCAATTTCACCTCACCTCACCTGGTCCAAACCTGACTATTTACAGACCGCCGCCATATAGCTGGAATGTTGTCGAGTGCGGCGTAAAACTAAACTCTCTCACTCCCTGATATTGCTAATTAAAGAGGTGATTATGAAGAGTTCTTTCAGCCGAAATATGATGTATTAAATTAACCAAATCAAGGTACAACAAGGACTGGTCGGCTCGGAGTCAGTATAATGTGTCTGAATGGGGTATTCATGCTTCACTGCGGCATGATATCTCAGTGGGGTAGTACTATAAAACCGCCTATGTCTGGGCTAGTACAAGCAGCCACACATACACACATTTGCACGTCGTCATATGAGAGAAACATTTTTAAGTGCGACGTTAAACCCCATTTCACTTCACCTCACCTTTTTGTATTTATGGGTATCTAAGTTCGACACAAGATCAATAACTGGTTACAACTCCGTAGAGATAACGAACGACGGTATGACACAAGTTTACAATCCCGTATGATAGATGTGCTTTCTGATGCGGATTACGTGTTGGCGTCCCAGCAACCAGTGCATGTTCAGCGTGGAAATATCTAAACACAACAAATACGTATGCTCAAGCAAAACAGATCTGAATTAAGAAGTATCAATGACTGACTGGCTGACTGAGTTTTGTTTTACGCCGCTTTTAGCAATATTCCAGCAGCATCACGGCAGGGGACACCAGAAATGGACTTCACACATTGTGCCCATGTGGGTATTCGAACCCAGGTCTTCGGCGTGATGAGCCAACACTTTAACCATTACGCTACCCCGCCGCCCAAGTATCAATGATACAATTAATGCAATTTGTTGTGGAGTTCATATTAATATACACGAAATATCTTACCTTAACTATAGCTGATTAAATTTGTCAATGTTCTATATCGTCTGTGCAAGATTTCCTGTCCTGATGTTTCATTCTGTGTTCCACCAGATAGTCATATGCCATGCAGGTGCGGTGGTGAAATCATACAGCGTTTCGGAAACTATAAACTAAATAATGCAATGACGTTTGTTACGCTCATGTCACCTTCAGTGGTCTCAAGTGTACGGGAGGAGCTTATGTGATAAACCACGTGACACAACTCAACGTGTTAAGAACACTTACCTGTGGCTGACGATATATCAAGTACAAACCTGCAGGTTATGTGTCCTCAAAACGGGCAAGTCCTCTCGACATTCTGCACGTTTTAGCTATCATTGATATGTCTTTGTTATATCCTTACATTTCAGGACTTAGTATCTCCTACGTAGGTCATAATAGCTCCTACGTAGGTCATACTATCTCCTGCGTAGGACTTAGTACTCAGTATCTCCTACATAGGTCAAAGTGTCTCCTACGTAGGACTTATAACTTAGTATCTCCTACGTAGGACTTTATTAATTTATTTTTTATTTCATTGGTTCCCAAGATTACAATATTGCAGATATACCAAGCCGTGATACGTACGGCTTAAAGTAATATGGCTACATGATGTACAGGTGAGATATTTTTGTATTAATATATACTGAGTCAAAAAAGAAACTTCACAAAATGTAATTTAAAAAATAATGAATAATTTTTCTCTGATGATACATCTATGTATCCGAAATGGGATCCCTATCTGTCGACTCTAGAAAAACGTTAGCAAAACCCACTCAAACCCATCCATTCGTCGTGCAAATGGCGTTAGTGCCAAATCAGGTTTTGCACGTGCAGTCGAAACACGTGATCTTTGCATCGAAGTTTTCTTCATATGCACGTGTTTGCATTGGCCTGAAGAATTGAAAAAAACACTTTTAAACCACAGTTCTAACGGTACTTGAAATGCCACGATTGTCAAATGTGCAACGTGAACGTGCCGTTGGCATGCTGCAAGCAGGAAGATCAGTTACTGACGTCGCAAGAGCAATGGGATGCAGCCGTCGTACTGTGTATGACTGGCAAGGTCGTCTGCAACAAACTGGCACCACTTCTGATCGCCCAAGGTCGGGTCGTCCACGTGTGACGTCACGAGCAGAAGACCGTCAAATCGTCCTACGTCACCTACGTGACAGATTTCTGCCGGCTACACGAACCAGGGCTGAGATGTTTAGAGGTCGACTGTCCTCACAGACCATTCGAAATCGGTTGCAGGCTGCCAATCTCCATTCTCGACATCCATATCGTGGGCCAATATTGACGCCGTTTCATCAACGTCAACGTCTGCTGTGGGCCCAACGTCACCTCCGATGGACCCAGAGAGACTGGAATCGAGTCGTCTTTAGCGATGAATCCAGGTTTATCCTCAGATTCGCGGACGGCAGGCACAGAGTCTGGAGACGACAACGTGAACGGTATGCCCTATGTTGTGTACAGGAAGTCGACAGATTCGGGGGCGGAATTTGCATAGTGTGGGGTGCTTTCTGTGGGAACAACCGTTCCCGACTTCTGGTCATCCGTGGAAACCTCACAGCTGCTGCTTACCGAGACCAGGTGCTCACCCCTGAACTCGTTCCTTTCATGGCGGCTCATGGCCCAGGTCTACAGTTCCAGCATGATAATGCTCGGCCGCATACCGCGATGTTGACACGAAATTTCCTTCAAAAGGCTGGAATCAACGTCATGGACTGGCCATCGAGGTCCCCTGACCTTAATCCAATAGGGCACGTTTGGGATGCACTTGGGAGAAGGCCTCGTGGTCTTAGGAACCAACCTCAGAATTTGCAGGAACTTGGCGCTGCCTTGCAAGAGCTATGGTGCAGAATCCCCAACCACGTGTTCAGCATCAGGTAGTCGATGAGGAGACGGTGTTTGGCAGTGGTGAATGCGCGGGGCGGCCACACACGATATTTAACTGAGAAATTTCGCATTTTTATTCTTGTGACTTGACATTCTGTATACCCATGTTTTGGAACGGCGGTGTAGCTTAATGGAACTGATTATGGCACTGTCAGTGTATCGAGTACATTACACAGATCTCAGCAATGAAATAATAACAATTTAACCATCTTACCATCACTTGTTCTTTTATAGTGCCTGAAGAAAGAATGTGAAGTTTCTTTTTTGACTCAGTATATTAGAATCTACTGTTTCATTCACTATTAGAGTCATGTGTTGAACTAATTGTTGCACATTACTGTGTTGGACCGACTGATATACTTTACTGCCTTGCGTTCAGTTTGCTCTACTATTACTTGTTGCAGTTAGTTCACTGTTATGTATTGCACTTTCTGTTACACTTTACTATTATGCGTTGGATATTGCAGAGGTCTTTGCAGTCATAATCTGCGTGCACAGACCTGTCTTAGACTATCGGTGGCAATCTATGCATGTTTATTCCCAGAATTCAGAAGCCGGTAGGGTGTAGTAGCTACGCCCACACAAAAAATGTTTGTCAACAATATTTTCCCTGACCTTCCTCCAAGATAAAAGACTACGTCACCATCAACTTGCGAATAATTATTACAGCCTGTTGAGTTTTTGGAATTTCACATCATGGGGATTCTGTGTTAGAACTAGACACCAGTAACCTATGCTTGTGGTCCGAGAGGACTTCAAGCGGATCGGGTCGGTAGGCTATGCGACCTTTTGTAATGCGAGTGTCAATGATTATAGGTCATTATATGGCTTTTGTGTTACAGCGGTGTACAAGTAAGTAGAATGACAATTTTTGCCTTTTTTGAATTTCGTATTGTTTTATTCAGCATGTATTCAGCACTTTTCCACCCCAGTCAAGACAACCTGTAAACAACCACGAACAAACAAACCAGTGGTTGATATTATGACGATTCGGTGTCGCGCAAACACCGAGCGTTGTATCCGATCCAACCTTGCCCCATCTGAAGACAAGCAACAACTTGCTGAAAACGTGTTTTAACCAGAGTTTCAGATCATAACCTCCTCCCATTCCCCCTACCCCTCTTTGTATGAAAAGATATATATGTATGATAGATCAAACCTGACCATACCCAACCGTCCATGACTGCAATTACCAATAGAACAAGGTCCACGTAACCCTAACGTAATACAAATGCACAAAATCACTGTATAGTAATACTGCTTTTGTGTCATGAATATTCACTGACTCACATTTCTACCATCTGACGTCCTGCATGACCAAACATTTCTCAACTTAATACCCATACCATACAACCCCACACGCCTGCCAAAGATCGCAATTACGACATTAAGCGTCACTCAGTACCCCGATTCGAAATACCTCCTAACCATTACCAGTCTTTAAGTAGACATAAACTGTAATATAAAAGAAATTATTGATGTTGCTAGACATAATAATTACGTGTGGCACATCCACATAATTGCAGGATTCTTATCAAATTCCCTTTACACCTCACCGACAATATTTGTGTATATATGCACCTCGTCATACAATCGCACCCCCAACATTTTGATTGTGCTTAGTAAAGCTCATTAAACTGTTTAGATGGCCTCATGTGAGCATTCAGTTAGAAAATTGATAACACAAGACCGAATTTGAGCACTAATTGAAGGTTTAATTGTAGCAAATTAATGTTCACTAATATCACCGTAAAATAAGGTGAAATAAGTATGGCTGCCGGGGTCGTTACAACAGACACACAACGCAGTTCACATTTCATTAATGTTGAACACACCAGTAAGGTCTACAATGACTGGCTAACTCAGTATCTGGTGTAACCGCCTCGCACTTGGATAATATTTTCTACACGCCGTCTCATGCTGGCCACCAGACGTCTGATTCTCTGTTGGGGGATCTGCTGCCACTCACCATGCAATGCATGGGCCAATTCCTGAAGGTTCTCACCCTATGTCCCCAAATGTCCCACAAATGCTCAATAGGATTCATCGCTGGACTTCTGGCTGACCATAGTAGGGTATCAAATGCTGAACAACAGCTCGAGCACGATGTGTTCTGGCTTTATTGTCCATGATGACTGGACGTGTGGCGAGAGCATGGTTATCGAAATGGGGCACTGCAGCACCGTCCAGGATCAAGTTCTGGTACATCTGTCCATTCAATGCCCCGGGAACTGTGATGAGGTCAAGTTTACAGTCATAGGAACAACACCCCCACACCATGACGGATCAACCCCCCAAAAGGAGCTTCAGCTTGGATGTTCCTCTGATCATATGCTGTAAATCTCTGCATTCAACCTCGTGCCCTCCCGTCTGTATGATGCAGCAATTATCGGCTTTCATCGGACCATCTTCTTCATGTCTTCAGGTTCCAGCGAGCACGTGCTTGGCACCAGGCTAAACGGGCATGGTGGTACTGACTTTTTAGGAGTGCTCTCAATCTCAATCTCAACTTTAGGCTTCGTCTGATGATGCTGATGGGCACTGAGTTGTATGGGTGCCATTCATATCGCAGCTGTGTACAAGTAGACATTGGGCTTCTTTTGGTATGGCGTACGAGAGCACGATCATCCCTGTCATTGGTTTATCTGGGACGTCCAGACCACGGTGCACCCATCACTTCACCGGTAACAGTATGCTTACGTGTCAGCCTGCTGATGACAGTGTGATTAATGTTCAGTTGTGCTCCAATAGCACGACATGATATACCAGTCTGTTGCATAACAATAATTTGCCATCTTTGGTTCAGAGGCACTGGACGCTTGGGCATTTCACTGGTTGGTCAAAATAAATGCCTATAATCAAATTTAGATGTGTCTGCCAACATAATATGCACCAAACGGGGCTATGTGCATTTATAGTAAACCGTCCCCCGGAACGTGCATGCTAAAGGCAAGCATGCACTTGCAGCTCGGAACAGGGTGTGTTTGTGATAGTATGTTCACAGATGGTGTCGTTTATTACATATGTACGTGTAGTGTTAAAAAGTTATATTTCTGCTTTGACTTTCAAATGGGTGCTCCGATACTTTTGACGAGGTGTATATATACAAACGTCACTGACGGTTTGCATGTCTGGGGATTTAAGTCGACCATTTCAGATTAATGCATATTAATGATATATCGTAGGAGCTAGTAAGTACTGCATAGGAGCTAGTAAGTCCTACGTAGGGTATACTAAGCCCTACGTAGGAGATATTAAGTAGTGCGTAGGAGCTACTAAGTCCTAAGTCGTGAGTGGGAGATATTAAGTACAACGTAGGATGTAGTATGTCCTACGTAGGAGATAGTGAGACCAATTTTTTTCCACCGTAGCCCCACTACTTTTTCGGTAGTTTCTGATATTTTATAAACACTGGGACTTAATTTGACGAAGAGGAAGGTTTGGTAGAGAGTGTCACAAAGTTTATACGCATTGGCAGATTTATCAGTTTGTAGCATGTCACCGTCTTTGAGATGTTGAACAGTAGATTTTGAACCTTTGCCTTTAATCCTTTGTTTCATATTCCACACCTTTGGAATGGGTGTACGAGAATGTATTCTTTTTAAAATTTTAACTTTATTCAATTATGGACGTTAGGATGTCGTCGAAAATACTTTTCTGCTTTCTTCCTAACACTTTTTAACCTGTTTGCATCCGTTATTGAAACATGGCTTACGAATATGTGGAATTATTATTAGGACTGTTATTTCTGTCAGCTATTAAATATATCTTAAAACTAATGAAGATTATCTTCACTGTTCCTAAAATGGCCATATTTTAAATGTCACAGTCTCATATAATGACCAGTCAGTCCTGGCGAAGTTCCTTCTTGATAATGGTGGATCATCACCACGGTTGACTGATTTGAGAATGGTGGGGAAGTGATCACTCCTGCATAGGTCATCATGGACCATCCATTCAAATTCATTATATAAGTTGGAATCGGTGAGTGAATGATTCAGGGCAGAATATGTTCCCGTAGCTTGATGTAGATAAGTGGTAGATTCATCGTTTTATATTCATGACGTATCATCTGAAATAAATCCATCTAGAATTTTACCTATTTTATTAGTATGGACACTTTCCCAACGCAGGTTGTGTCTTTCACATCGTCCATAATACATGGCTTTGGACACTGATCATGCGAAGTTTGTACATCCGACAGTCTGATATCCGAAGAAGGGGGCATATTAAGAGGGACATGGCTATATATCATACTCTGCCGTACCAGAATAGAAACTCCTCCAGTCATTGTTTCTCCTGGAGGAGAGAATATAACAATCAGGGACAGACTACTCTGTCTTCTCGTACTGTCAGAAGATGATTCTTCACTGAGGAGTACCGTAGACATGTGACGAAAATCACCATTTCTCGTGTTAACAGAGAGAACAGACGCCGATTTTGTCGGACAAAATTGCATTGGGGACGACATGAGTGGGATAATGTCATTTTTAGTGATGAGACACAAGTCCAGATCGGGAAAGACAGAAAAGTTAATGTGTGGAGAAAGTCGGATAAGCTGTGGCAACCCGATTGTTTGGGGATTCGTGCCGATCATGAACAAAATTCGAAGTTTTCTGTGATGTGTTTTTTGTCTTTTTTTGTTTTGTTTTGTTTTGTTTTTTGGTTTTTTTGTGTGTGTGTGTGAGTGCGTGCGTATGGTGTGGGAACTTTAACTGTCGTTGATGGCAACATGAACACTGATAAGTACATTGCCATTCTTGATAACCATTTGTGGCCTTTAGTTGCCAGGCAGTTTGTCAACCGCAATTGGATTTTCCAAGAAGACAATGCCTCTTGTCATGTGTCCGTTGGGGCTAACCGTTGGAAACAGGAAAACCATATTCCAACTTTGCCGTGGCCCCCCAAAAAGCCCAGATCTCAATATCTGAAAATGCATGGAAAACTGTTAAATATCGACCAAAAGCCAGATTAGGTGACATTAACTGGAGACAAGATCTCATCCGTGTCTTGGATTACACTTGGACTGGGCTAAGTCCCGTTTACATTCGTCGTCTATATGACAGTTTCCCAAGACGGCTCCGGGATGTCCTAAGAGCACAGGGTCATATCTCTAAATTCTAAAAATTTGAGGTGAGTACCTATTTTATTTACATACATACGCGAATTTTAAAAAGGGACCCGACTCCGCTAGAAATAGCCGTGACGTCACTGGTGCGAACAGACTTTTGGCCACTGACTGTATATGTCTCAACCCCGATATTGGAATACCCAACTTTGATTAATAGCGGAAGCGATGTTCGGCCAAAGGTCAAGAGATAAGTATTCGTTTTTGTGATGACACTTTCTTAATTGTAAATCGTTTAACTTTTGTAATAGCCCTGCAGCAATTTCCTCCTCTGACATGTCAGACAGACAACGACTTCTGTCAGGTATGATGCCTCGACAGGTGTTTAATGTTCTGTGCACGGACACAGTAACGTCAATATTTCGTTAGGATTGACAAAAGATTGAGCGATTGCTGTCTCCGTGCACGCTCCACTACAAGCGAGACACTACGGAGACGGGTCACGTTCGTCACTTCCCACAGATCCCAGAAACAGCTTTGGAAATAGCAGAAAGGGTTGCTTTTTATTGGGGATAATCCACAGTCTCTATCACAAGGAAACGATTCTAGGAATCCCATTGGTGAAATATTTCTCATTAATTGATCGACATTTTCTATTCATCTTATCTTTTCATTTCGAGTGGATGACTGTAGTGCCACAATGGAAGAAAAATGTTTCGCACCACAGAGTGTCAACGGGGACAGTGTCAAATAGCACCGGGTATCCAAGATGCTGACACCAGGGATACAGGGGTGTTATACTCAAGCAAATATGACGCAAAGAGTTGTATTTATATAAGAATAAAATGTCAGGCTGGTTCGGCCAATGACAAAAAATGGATACAAACTGAATTTGGAGGTCAACGTCACCAGATTGGCCCATGTACCACCGCCTTCTGGCATAGAACTCGAGGCAAATATACGTTACACAATCTACATAAATAGCATACTTATCACGTATGATGTCTCGCCAAGTGTTTAATGTTCTGTGCACGGAAACAGTAACAGTTTCATGGCCTTGGAATAGATTTGGTACATGTCCACGTCAATATAATGGCATAACATTACACAGATGAAATACTTCGGCCACACGACCTTCCCATTATGCAACAAGCAATTCTAAACACGTCATTTCTAAACACGTCTACGGCGGAACACACTTGACAAGCCTTGCAGAACTTTGAACATTTATGGGAAGCTTTTGATAAACGTCTGCGATCACACGAGCCACACAAACTTGGCACAAGCACTACAGGAACAATGGGGGAACATTCACCGGGCTATACTTCGTTATGTGATTAATTACATTGGGCGACGATGCCATGCATTTCGGGATTCTTATTGGGATATGCGATGATATTAAGAAGAGTGAGTGAGTGAGTTAAAAGTTAACGTCACCTCGGCAATATTCCAGCCATATAGTGACGAGAAATGACAATTAATTTTCATTGTTTTGGGACTTACGCATCCTCTCAGGAGGACAATAATTTTACGATACTTTAACCCCCTTTGAGGATACAGCCACTAACAATCGCCATTGCTAATTTATACTACCATTTATAAAATAACATTTATCTATTTACAAAACATATTGCTTTAAATTTATCTAATAATTCTATTTCTTTTAAAACCCAAGAATTAAATCAATTATAGCTGCACCAGGTTCATACAATATTTATTCAGCTAATTACATAATTCATTGTTGTGGAAGGCTTCAAGCATACACATATACCGAGTTACACGATATATCATATACACTACATAGTAAGTGAATCAAGAAGTTATTGTGCTGTATAATATCTTATTTCGTTACACAGTTGTTCTTGAATTTTCATAGTTCCGACATGTAAAAAGGTAGTGAATAACGTCTTCGTTATAATGACCACATGAACACTTAGATGTTTCCGATATTTGTCGATTATATCTGTCTGAGTGCCATGACATGCTTGACCGCGATTCTTTCATCACAAGGGATGCAAAATGGAGGATCCTCACCTTTCAACAAATATTCATGTGTATACCTGCTGTGGCCAATACGACATCGACATGACCTCTTCAAATCTGGACTGACAGCCGAAGTAGGTGTAGCCGATAGATTTATTTCATGTAATTTATTTATACCTACTTGAGTGTCCCACTGGTTTTGCATCAGATCATGGATATAAGATCTGATAATAGCTTTACAGTTAGAGTAAGGAATAAGAAGTGGTGTAACAAATTTGTTGAGTGCTGCCTTAGCAGCACAATCAGCCATTGTGTTCCCAGAAAGGTGGCTGGTTAACCAACAAAAGACGATGTCGTATTGGCCAGTAGCAAGATCATGATATAATTCAATAATTTCTATTAAAAGTGAATGTTTGCAAGAAAGATTTTTAATAGCCCGAAGACACGAAAGAGAGTCTGAAATTACATATTATTTATATTTGGGGTGTTTATTAATATATTTCAAGGCTGTCAATATGAAGTTTGCTTCAGCTGTGAAAATTGAGCAGAGATCTTGTAATCGAGAAGATAATGTTCTGGATCACAAATAACCGCACCACCATCCTTCGATACATCTGTTTATAAGGATGTGTATGTATTATATTTACTGTTTAATTGATTATATTCTAGTTTACATTGTAATTCATTAGTTTCGGATGTGTTAAATGTTGTCAGTGTGAGGTCAACTTCTGGTCTAGCCAACTGCCAAGGAGGAGAAGAAGCAAACGGGAAGAAGATATATTTTCAAGTTCAATGTCAGCAGCAGAAATGAAAGGCTTGACTTGACTCTTAGTCCCAGAGGCGGAACAAGAGAAGCCTTCTTGTTGTACAGATCCTCATAAAGAGCATAAAAAAACACAGTTAAATGCAGGATTTGACTCGTTAGAATATAGTTTTGTTTATACTTCAAGGATAATTGTATACGGCGTTAGTTAAGGGGTGGCGCATCTGCCTCGTCATTGAGACTTTCACAGGATAAGTTCTAAAAGATCCAAGACAAAGTCTTAGACCTTGATGGTGGATTGAACCTAATAGTTTCTTAGATTGCCTTTGCAGGCTGCACCATATACGATCGACCCATAATCAAGTTTTGAACAGACCGGTGATCGACATAGTTGTAGGAGGGTAGTTTGATCCCCTCCCAACTTGGAATTGGAAACGACTTTTAGTACATCAAGTGCCTTCAGGCATTCCCAAGAAGTCTTGCCATGTCACGAATCTGTTCAGAACACTGTAGTGTTCATACTGCAGGTATGAAATCTGTGTCAAAAGTTCTTGTCGCCATCGGAGCACATATGCACACAACCCATTTTTATATATTGTGTGAAACATTTTAATTTCAGTATGCGTTTTTAAACGCTCATGTATACATAATTGCAACAGTTACTAATCAGTTCGTTTAATTCAAGTTGTATGGTACGTTATGGGTATACAACAATCAGTGGTACCTGTTTTTCTCGTGTCTGTTGGTAATCGCACTGTCTACGATTGGATCTGGTGTGTTGAATAAAATACACGTTATGTGATATGCACGTGGCAGCGCAGTGGGACAAGTAGGTCAGTTGAAAAGCTAACTATCGATCACCGATAACACCTGAATGATTAATCACTGTTATCTTGAAGTTCTTAAAGTTCATTTATTTAGGGGTATACAGTTACCCATATATTCACATGTAATGCAGAAACAACAACAACGTTGTTCAAAGGATTACCCGATGCTATGTTGATTAGTTGTGGAACAGAGTTGAGAATAATGTGGAATTATTTGGTGGTCGATTTCAGAGTCTAAATTAATAAGTTAGTATTCTCAAGATAAATGCATACTTCCCACAACCCAATAAGGGCCCCCAATCCATAAAGGGCATCATAGTTATTAGAGGGTGTCATTTCTAAACACGAAGAGTGTCGTCATATTTGAGTGGCTTGTCGTAAGACGCGACCAACGGGATCAAACCTAAATTATTTCTTTTTCAATATCACCAAAGTTCACATTGCCATTTTGTGTATACCTTGACATTGGCTTCTTTGATCAGTTGCTTGACTTCAAAAGATCCCGTTAGTATAGTTTCTATGAGTACTTAATGTCATTCAGAAAATGGTCCCCACCGGGGACAGAATAATTCAAACATAATTTTTTTAAATCAATATTAAAAGCGTTAATCTCCATCACTACCCGTCCAAATTTCTTGAACTCGTGCCGAATCAGATTTCAACTGTTGGCCCCATATGTGACTACACTAATCAGTATTACTGCTATATGTAAGTAATCGAGTCTGGATCACACAATCAAGTGATCAACACCATGAACATTGATCTACGCAAATGACATGTCTCAACCAAGTCAGACCACTCGATCTTGACAGTTGTCTCTTCCGACAAGCATGGGTTGCTGAGGACCAATTCTAGCCCAGATCTTCACGAATATTTAACATAATTATGTGCAAATGTAGCTAGGTAATAGAGTGTACCCTGGGGAAAGGGACCATGTTCAGACATCTCGTATAGTCTGACATCTAAATTCTTGATAACTTCGGCTGCAACATGATATAGATTGGGAGAACTGTTCTGCTCCGACAATTGTGGATCAAAATATCTCCGCGAAGATTCGCCAGACCCTTAAAAGTTTCTGACTTTCGATCCCTTTTGTCACCTTTTATGACAATCATGGGTTGCCGAAGACCAATTCTAAACCGGATCTTCTTTGCTTGTACAATCTTGCTTTTTCTTGCTTTTAGCAGATCTATTTTATGAATGTGGAAAGGGTTTGTCGCTTCTATTTTCACGTTTGAGTCTTATGAGTAGCCTCATCAAAGCGTCTGCTTAATCGTCACTATGTAATCATCCGAGGGTGACCATGACTCGGGTAGAAATGGGGCTTTTGAGTGTCCACCGGGACGGTCGGCTTTGTGTTGATAGTCCTAAGACTGACCTCCTGACTGACTGACCCCCAACCCAAACCGGAACCCTTTCACAAAGCACTAAGGTGATCCTAAGTCACTAAGGTAACCTTAGGGCAATGTTAAAGAATGGGAGTTAAGGTTAACCTTAGTAAATGTTGCCTCGTGAAAGGAGCCCCTGGTCATTACGGTAGCCAGTCTTGCATGCTTTAGGGTCTGATCCGTGCTCTTTTGACATGACGGTTTTTAACAAGAGAATGAAGCGAATCCATCAGTGTCTTCTGCCCGGAGTTGTCACAGGGTAGAAGGTCGTTAGAGGTGACATGGATAGTGTCGTCAAACTGGGTTGCTTGGCAGATCGCACCCTGACGGTTTGGATTGTTCATAGCAATATATCAACCATGCAGTAAAGAACTCGGGTCTACCCCAAACTGGAACCCTAACCCCAACCCGGAACCCTAACCCTACCCCCAACCCAAAACCAGATCCCTACCCCCAACCAAAACCGGAAAGTAGTATAGAAGTAATCAGTTTCGGACATCAAAGCATTCCTTAGGTGAACAAAAGCATTCCTATGGAGATCAATAGCATTCCAGGGGAGATCAAAGGCATTTTTTTAGGAGTAATCCTACATACCAAAGGAGTTTTCAGGATTCACATTCCATACATTCCAGGAGCTGTCCTTTGAACCTTTAACCCTATTGTATACAATGATAGCCGACACTATGGTTCTATACCAGCCGGTAAAGAGTTAAGGGGCGTCTTTATTTAACATCATGACTCATGGAGATGGGAATGTGTATTGAAATGTTATGAATAGGAACCAAGCAAATTTGACATATCGAAATCATTGCTACTAAATTTGAAATGGGTGGAATGTTGCTCATGTCTATAAATTCATAGCTGATTCTAACCACTTTCAATAAGCGCTTGGTACCATAAATAATATGTTCATTAAATAGTACATCTTATTTGTTAACACTTGTAAGCTAGTCTGTCGTATAGACCCTGAAGCAAATATATCCAAGAAAGCCCACGCAAATCTAGAAAATGTAGCAAGTCTAGATTTCCACAGCTTCTGAAAATGAAGAAAGTCTCAGGGCTCCTTTTCATTATTTATTTATTTATTTTTTACTATGAACTTTTTTCAGTAAAATATGGTCATTTCAGAGACTAGTTGTTAGTCTAACTTGTACGCATGCATCACCTCTTACCTTATATTCCATCAGAAATTCCAACCTAGAAATGCAGCAGTCTATTTCCTTTTATATGTAATATCAATGTTCAAACCTTATAGCTTCTTTGGAAATAACATATGGTTTAAATCAAATGGTTTGAAAAGAAGTACAAACATATGTCAATATGAATGGAAGGTTTAGCCTGGTGAGTCACGCAGACTGGAATGTCAGTTACTGAAATTGAAAATATTCACCCAAACGCAACCGTCCACGTTAAAGTGGGGCGAAACTAATGCATCTCGCCTCAAAGTTGTGTTTTGGCGCTACACTCCAGCGGATCGCAATTTTTTCAATCTAAGACATACTACCCATCAAAAGCTTTAACTCACTAGTGAAAATTAAGTAAAAATAAAGGTTAATGGTACCTCCGGCAAAGATTAATTATTTACAAAACCCTGCAAGATATCATTACACAGCCAACTTGCATGAATTCGATATGGCTCATGCTTCCAGAAAACAAAGTCATTTCCGTAATTCTGCAACAATGCTACACTACGATTTGAAGTGAACTTTTTTTTTTGTGGTTAAAGTAAACACAAAAGGCATTTTATTTGTTGTGTAAACTTATGACAGTGTCTGAGGAATTTCTTGATGACTGATTTTTTAATGCCTTTGGCTGTCTTTTTCTCAATGAGTTCTTTGTCTGTTTTCATCAAGAAGGAATACATTTTTGCCTTCAGTCCACAGAACTCAAGGATGATGTTTCCACCTGCTTCATCCTTCTGTATCACAATTAACACATACCATTGACAATGTCTCAAATCCTATTGCTAATCGATACATTGTAGGATGTGTAAACTGTAGCAGTTTGAATGGGAAATATGATGGGAATCCATTCAACTTTCAATTTGCATGATTAAAACGATCAACCTCTATGTGAATGGAGTCAGTGTTCCTGGGAGAGCTAAACCTGCAGATGATGCAGACACGTATCTGAACATGTTTGATAGTAAAGGACTTTGGAAACAAAACAAGGGAAACTTCATTTCAAGAAATGACTTCATGCTTGGCAGTGCTCTCTTTGTTTTCGAACTGGATGAAGTAGGAACTGAACATCTCAATCTGGTGAAATCGGGAAATGTGAGACTTGAAATTGAATTCAAATCTGCTCTCACCAAAACTTTGAGTTGTGTCATCATGAGTGAAAGAAACTCCATCATAGAAATTGATAAGGCAAGGAACGTGTATATCAAGTAATCATCAACATGAAAGCCTCAGAACTGCAATGTGCCATACAGTGTGATTCAGTCTCAATGGAACAACAATGGCGAAATATAAATCGATTCCTTTTTTATCTTTTTCAAAACAGTTCGTAAACACGGTGACCTGATTTACGGTCGATGTTCAGAGTAGCTGTTGTCGTTTGTGTTGAGATTATAATAATTCAAAGTGATACAGATTACGCTTTTCTGTTATTTTGGAGATGTATCTGGCCAGAAGAGCTTGTTTAGCCGTAATTGTCTACACGAACACTTTACTTCTTCCTGTCAGCTTAATATCATTAATAGGGGCAGATTAAGGGCGACGTCGAGGATTGTGGGAAGTACGCTGTCGTATATACAGGTCATAGGTCACAGGTCACACATCAGTGTTTACAACGTTTGTAGCTGAATGGGTTGTCCTGCGCGGCAGTTTAGATCACGGGAGTGTCAAGTGTTTGGCCTAGACTTGCACAAGTCTCTAAGGTAATAATTAATAGTTTAAATGATAAATTAGACAAAAATTAAATATCCTTCTAACAGACTTGCGCCTGTCCGCTTATCTAGACTTGGCGCTTTAAAAGATAGAATTACTATACATCCAGGGGCTTAGCTTTCAGTACAGCCTTGGAGCAATGCTAGCTTTGGCCCTTGCCACTAGCCTTGCATAACTCTACGGTAATAAATACCGCATTGTCCCTCTAACAGACTGGAACCCGTACTGTCCGCTAATCTGGGCTTGCCTCTTTAAAGGATAGAAATACTATATATCCATTGGCTTTACATTCAGTACAGCCTTGGAGCGGTCTACCCTGCCTCATGCTGAAACTTTTGTTCGAAATAACTCTTTGTTCACCAAGCAGTGAATGGGTACCCGGTAGGGTGAGATGTCCGCGCTTCATATGTAGCAATAGACTAACAACTGGTCTCTGAAATGAACATATTTTACAGAAAATAAGTTCACAGTAAAAGAAATAAATATCTAAATGAAAAGGAGCCCTGAGACTTACCTGAAGCTGTAGAAATCTAGACTTGCCACATTTTCTAGACTTGCGTGGGCTTTCTTGGATATGTTTGCTTCAGGGTTTGTGTGACAGACTAATGTAGCAGGGGTGTATTTTTATCAAAACTAATCGTAAGTGTGCCAGTAATAAGAAGGATTGTATGTTTTCCTCCAGTCATGATATGATTGAGACAAGAATCTGACTATACGAAGCCTTAAGTCTGTTGATCGTGGCTGTACTATTCTAAGATATGTTTGTGAAACTAAACCACGATACATACAAATTTACTGTTCAAGTTGTATTTTTTCTGGATGTAGGTGTATAAAAAACAGTTTTACTGATGTGTTTATCCATGCATGCCCAAAGCTATTTGAAATTCGAAAAAATCGTCTTCAAACTGTGTATCATGTGTTTTCTTGGTAACGTGCACCCGTGAAGAACTGGGCTAGAATTGATCTTCAGTACCCATGTGGGAGAGTGAGTGAGTGAGTTGGCTTTTACGCCGCTTTTAGCAATACATTTATTCCAGCAATATCACGGCGGAAACACCCGAAATGGGCTTCACGTATTGTGCCTATGTGGGGAATCGAACCCGGGTCTTCGGCGTGATGATGCCGAGCGACCCACGGGCTTGGGTAGAGGGGGAGTTTGGGGTGTGTGTGAAATATTGAAGAACCATAATGAAGGTGATAAGGGATTCGAACCCAGAATGAAACTGTGTTTGTGCCACGCATGAGATAAGAACTCCCGCATAGATAATTGCGGCGTCAAAGATGACCTGATCACCCTTCTTATTGTCAGGCTTATGTGACTGCAATCAGATGCATATCACTTACCGTACGTTGTTATGTATTTCTTTCGTTTGCTTCTATTTTATGCTGAATATATTTTCCCATGGGCGGATCCAGGAATTTTGAAAGGGGGGGTGGGGTGTCACGTTGACAGCACCTATGTAGGGCTTGATTCGATCGGTAGCGGCATTCCACGGGTCTAAAAACTTATTGCAACATCTACAAATCATTTCCTCGACAGTAAGCAGGCATTTTCTCAAAACCATCGGCAATCATACTCACTTGTCGGACATAGATGGCCTTGACATTTAAGTGACCTGAGCAGTAAATTGGTAAGAATAATTTTAGAGGTTAAATATTTATAGATATAATTTCCTAAAAATGAATCAATATCGAATGCATTTTTACAACCTCTAAAAGTATTCTTAACAATTTACTGTTCCGTACATCATCCAAAATAGAAGGAATATTGCAAAGTTCATATTTCGCGTCCATTAGCAAACAGTCAAAATCTTACAGTATATTATATTTTCCACCAGTCGGATTGCCCAATTCAGTTTCTGCGGATCTGCTCAGATCACTTGAATGTCAAGGCCATCTATGGCCGACAAGTGAGTATGATTGCCGATGGTTTTGGAGAAAATGCCTGGTTACTGTCGAGGAAATGATTTGTAGATAATTGGTAAGTTTCAACAATACGCTGGCCAAGTAGACAGAAGCCAATATTCTATACAGCTCTATATTCACCTAGTTCTATGAAAGCACTGGGTGGTGGGGTAGGTTAGTGGTGAAAGGGTCCGCTCATCACGTTGAAGATCCGGGTTCGATTCCCCACATGGGTACAATGTGTAAAACCCATTTCTGATGTCCCCCGCCGTAATATTGCTGGAATATTGCTAAAGGCGACGTATTAATACCCAACTCACTCACTCTATGGGTTGGGTAGCCCAGTAGTTAAAGCCTCGTCTGGTCTCACCAAAGATCGGAGTTCGAACTCGTGTTCAATGTCTGAAGCACACTTCTGAGGTCATTCTCAGCCTATGCTCTCATTCGGATCCTCCCGTTACCTACATAATACCTCGCGCAACAGCGGAGACGTGATATCACATTCAGCAGATCCTGCGGCATGTTATTGATGATGATGATGATGATGATGATGATGATGATAGGATATAGCGCACATATCCACGCAACTAGTACATGCTCAAGGCGCCTGAGTGTTCCCTTGAACAACGGATGTCTTTTTTTCTGGCATTCTTTGTTTAGCCAACTCAACTCCCTGGGGAGTATTCGACTCATGCTGCCTGTTAGGCGCAGCGAGTTATCACACAGCCTCAGCCTCACAAGGTAGCCATTTGCAGCTGTCGTAATACTGTATATCATAACAGCATGTGTGAGGACTTACTTATTGACCTACTGTACTAATAAGTAGGGGGTGGGTATTGCAGGGAATTTTCATATTGCGATATATTGCGATACGAAAGCATGTATTACGATATGTGTTAATTTATAAAGCAAAAACACAACAAAATCACAATGCTTGATTAGGCTTTAATAAAAACTTTTAATCATGACAAAATAAAAATGTAAATAATGTTCGGCACAAATGAAACAAGGAAAGGAACAATTTTAAAACCGAAATATCCGAAGATTTCCGAGTGTTACGAAGTTTTCCGATTGCATGTCAAAATACCGGTTTTCGATCAGCGTATCGCAATACGTATCGTTTTCATGTCTGAACCGGTAAATACCGGTAAACCGGTTATATTGCGCAGCCCTACTAATAAGGTACACGCTTTGATTTGAAAAGAAAAACCAATCACAACTGCTGGGTACCCACCCATGGATACAAACCAGACAGTTACGTCATGAGATCGTCACGTGAACGATACTCCAAGTAGATTCAATCGGGACACCTTCCAGTGCGAGCCGAGGTAAATGTGTTAGACCGAGGCAAGGGGAGTGTAACTGTTCTCTGACGGTTTCTGGTACTTGATTTCAATTATCAGCGTACGTGACATGTGTTGTTATGGGTACGGTTGTTGTAACCTGCCTAAGTTGCATGGAATGGAGAATCCACTCAAACAGTTGATACCGGAAGTAGAATTGGACGGACTAATGGACTCTCCGTCCGGAATCAACTGATTCGTGTGTTTTTCTCCAACTTAAACTAAGTTATAGTTTAAATATGATTTCTCCAGAATTCTGTACAAGTTGTAGGCACCGCAGGCTGATTTTTCTTAATGCTTTTAAAATTATTTTTTTTATGCATTCTAGTCCCAATTACTGTTCTGACGGCAGAAGTGAAGACTATATGTCAAAGAATATCATAATAATGTTGTAGGAGCCCTTCATATATGTCCCAAAAATCGAGCTAAACTGAGATTTGCCAAGTCATTTACGTCCACTCATGTGGAACAAAAATTAATCAAAGTATGTAGGCAATGACTTTATAGGTTTTATCTATAAGTATCATTTATAAATTCCTGAAATTTTGAAATCATTACATCAATAATTACTATGACTTCAAGCAACTCTTCACAGTAAGGGTAGCTCCCAAGAAACACAACAACACACAAAACTCGTAAATAAATATAATTTAATGTCATACATCAAGACAAGAAAACCCTTACACGGCAAAGAAGACTATGTGACTTTTATCCATAGTCATCATAACAATAATAAAGGGGTAAAACATGTTTATTAGTAGCACTAATAAGCCTAGAATAGAAACGTATCCTCTCTTAGTGTTTTCAGTTTCTCAGCTACTCTCAGACAGGAGTCTGTGAAGCACTAAACAAAACTACAAACTATACATTTTTCATCACATTTATCTCTGTACATCAATGGGGTTTTACAGAAGCAAAATATACAACTTAATATCAGCATCAATTATCACTTCCATAGTTCTTAGGAGCTGAAGTTTCAGTGAGTAGCAGACTCCAAAAAACATCAACAAAGCTCTACAATTATACATTTTTCTATACAATATCAGTTTTCAGCCTTTCACCAGTGAATCTGTCTTCTGTTTCAGATTGCCATTAATGGAAATAGCAGCATACCTGAAATATAGAGGAAGAACAGCCATAAAACAATGAACTCAATGTCTTCATTACTATTTTAGACATAATTCATAACCTCAGAAATTTGTTTTTACCACAGCAGGTCATGTATATCATGGTATGTCAAAGAAATGACAGCTTGGATTCCAGAACAGAAGTACATGTCCATTTAATACTTTTTTTTTCATATATTTTTAAGACATACATTCAAAGTATTCCTGTTGGTGTCCAGTCAGCAGTACATGGCGAGACGTGAATATCTGGATCATCTGGAAGAAGAAAATTATTATGCTGGACTCATCAACGTCTTTACTTTTTCATTACAATAGGAGCCTACAAGGCTTATCCAGTTCAAAATAAAAGTCAAATATAAATTAAGAACATAACACCAACAATAATGACACTGATAGTTGAATTTCGACATAATTTTTAGAGTGTGTAAACTTTCTCTTAAGCAAAGGTAGGTCAGTTATATGACAGTGTAGGCCAATTGAGGAAGAAGCCTGCATGGATGTCAGAACTAAAATTACCATGAATATTCCATAGTTGTTTCCATGGTTGGTCTCCGGATCACATTTTTTGGATCATCTGAAGGACAAAAAAATGGAATAAGAGGACAAAGTCATCAATATTCCTCGCAATGGCAAGATACTCTTCATGAATATGTCTACTAGTTATGATTATAGTACACGTATGTCAAATGTCTTGTAGTGTATATGGCAGAGTGGAAGGAGAGTATTGTAAGGTTTTACAGTTCTGCTCCAGAAATGAACACTACCACCAAATTCAGTCAAAGTCAAACTTATTGTCACGGAAACCACAATAAAAATCACACACTGGTGTAACCCCCAAAAGGCACATCTATGGATCATTGTGAACATGTGTACCAAGTTTGATAAAGCTAAAGTTTGGGAGATCTGCTCCAGACAAGATGACTTCCTCATAGTCACAGCCTAAGTCATGTTTCCATGGAAACAGCAAAAAATAAAATTCATATCTGGGTCTAACCCCTAAAAGGCACATCTAGTGATCATGGTAGACATGTGTACCAAGTTTGGTTAAGCTATCACGAATAGTTTAGAAGATATGCTTCGGACAAAGTGTGATGGACGGACAGATGGACGGAACTCGTTTCTACATCCCCCGCAACTTCATTGTTGCGGGGATAAAAAACAATATAGATGGACAATAGAAAAGTCTTTGCAGCTTTATAAGGAACTTTTTAATGAAGCATTAGTTAGGTCCATATTGTGATAAAGCAGGATAAATGATTATATTAAAATCCTATTATTTCAAGAGGAACATAATGTCCTAAAACATTATTAAAGTAATACCTGGGTAGACTGCCTTCGTATTCATCAATTCGGCATCATGAATGGGCGAGGTTTGAACCGTTGAAATAGTAGAAAACCATTAGTTACAAATAACATACCATACTTTGTTATAAAAATGACTGCGTAAAGTTTACAGAACATTGTACTCGATTAACCAACTTTGGAATGAAATTATATTGTGAATCTGTTATTTATTAATACATCATTCATATGGATGACAGTTACAATTCAAAAG
Source organism: Haliotis rubra (assembly GCF_003918875.1). Lineage (NCBI taxonomy): Eukaryota > Metazoa > Mollusca > Gastropoda > Lepetellida > Haliotidae > Haliotis > Haliotis rubra. Next base: position 929,718 of record NW_025766259.1, read on the forward strand.
TATGTGCAGTGTAGAACTGAAATGGAACACGAACATTTATGATATTGGAAGCAAGAAGTATCTGACACAAACTTACCAAAAATACAACAAATAAAAAACCTGTTAATCTATTCCACAAACTGAATTGTTAGTGACAAACTGGTTAGTAAGCAACCCTATTTACATCCATGCAAAATTTTGCACGAAATGTTTGCCAATATGTCTCAAGTACAGAATTTTAGTACATATTTAACAGAACATTTTGTCATTTTTTTAAAGTAAATGGTCACCTCAAATCACACAGAGAAATAGTGGCATTAAAGAGAGACTATGCTGCCCGGTCCATTTTCAGTATAGGCCTAGCTGTAGTAGGCGACTACCTGCGTGCATCTGTAAATATTCAACATTGTCATTTTAGTGTACCATCTTATATCTATGTTCCTAAATGTGATAATGAGGTGACTTTGGAAATTGCATATGAATGATGTTTGCCATTTCGTCTGTACTTGGTCTTTGGATATGAAAGGAGGTTTAACAATAATGCTATTTGATGCTTAAAACCATGTGATTTGAGATTGAAATTGGCTGGCAGATAAACATCTAGTTAATCCATATGGATGTCAATCTACAATGCGAAAAAGATATCTCTTTCAATACTGCTCATTTGAGCATTTCGTAATGACAAGAAATAACAATAACTTTTGCACCCACAAGAACATTCACCTATTCAAAAAGGTGTCCTGTGCATTACATTTACATGTACATATTACTGATATATAGAACACTAAATAATTGATGATCTATGTCTTCAAAGTTAACTGCAACTTATATATATATACCCAATTCCATTTAGTTCGTGTGTTGGGCAGAACATTGGCAGTCACAGTGAAACTTTGCTTACAGGATCAGGATGTCTGAAACATTTTCAAACTTACATTGAAATACAATATTCTAATATACTGATACTATATTTCCATACAGATGGTAAGTTCCTCAGGTTAAACTACTTACTCATCACTTTTTGTTCTCATTTAAAGCCTATTCAAGAAGAAGAAAGGTGTTTTCAATTTTGCAAACGCAGCATAAATTATGATAATTAGTTACTAATAATTGAAATACATGTAATGTTATAAAATAACTTTACTATATTTCCATACAGATGGTAAGTTCCTGACAGGTTAAACTACTTGCCAATCAACTTCTGTTCTCATTTAAAGCCGTTTTAAGAAGCAGAAACGTGTTTTCATTTAAGAAGCAGAAAAGTGGCAAAAATAATGATAATTAGTGTTAATAACTAGCAAAAACTTTTAAACTCACTTAATATACAATTTCTGCCTTTTCTTCAAATTTGGATGCTCAAATATATTGCTTAAAGTATCAGAAAATAGATAACCGATGACATAAATGAGAATATAAGGTTTCATAATGATGATTCTGATTAAAAATACATTTTGTACCCTCTGTGGAACCGCTCATTGGAAGTGCCTGGGAATATGTGACGGCAGATACAAGGGCAGGTAACTCTAATCAGCTGACCGACTGAAAACTTTAAGCCTTTTTTTCGTCGCTTTGATCATTGAAAAAAAATACATAAAAATATATTTTCATTTCTTTTAGATCTATATTAAGCGTATTTCGCCGTATTTTGTTGACGTTGTTGATTTTAAGGTATTTGGTAGATATCTGAAATTTCACTTACCTCATATTAAATCGTTTTCTCGTCCAGAATATACAGTTGTGCGAAATACGCCATTTCGAAGGTTTGTACTTCTCATATTTAAAAAAAACCGCGCGGAAATCGTCACGGAAATAGGTGTAATTAAGCCTTAAACGCGACGGTTTGTAGGGGTCGGTGAACCAAGTTCTGGCCATTTTCTAAAATAGCTACACCAGCGCCCCTACCGGGAACTGCGGTCGCTAGATATTTGATCATAATAAACTGCCGGCCAAAACACAGTTCTAAACATGAGGGGCGGCGGGGTAGCCTAGTGGTTAAAACGTTCACTCGTCACCCTGAAGACCCGGGTTCCATGCCCCACATGGGTACATTGTGTGAAGCCCATTTCTAGTGTCCTCTGCCTTGATATTGCTGGAATATTGCTAAAAGTGGCGTTAAACCACACTCACTCACTCACTTTAAAATGAAACAAACTGGGATTGGTTAATCTGATATTTGATAACGGTATCAGAGGCGATACGAAATGAAAAGCTCAGCCAAATAACGTTTTGACACTTATAATTATCAAATCCATTTTTCACATTTTCTTTTTCCCGGCATTGTAAATGTAATTCGTATAACAACGCAACATGCATAGAACCATTTGAAATTGATTCATGAAGGCGTTATGAACAGGTGGCAAAAGGTCACACCGACAAAAAATATGTAAAGCAGGCTTTTATGATTCAGGATAAAAAGCAGATATGGGCATTTATGCTAAAGTATGTGACACGCAAATGATTTAATTGCTATTTTGGTTTTTTTTGTTTCATGTGGAGGAAAATTCCAAATTTGATGCATCAGTGACCAAAAAATATGTCCGATGCAATTCCCTATTTTGACTTATACCAGACGTTCCCGAATTATTGCAGGTGAACAAATGACTAGACTCAGCATATGTTTATGACGGGTGCCACCGGTGGGGCAGGATACACTCACCTTTTTGCAAACACCTGGTATCGTCATAAACACATGCTGTGTCATCGTATCGCATGGTGACAATCACTGGATTGTCTGCTTCAGACCAGATTTGTTTTGCAAACAAGATCATACATCTGTAATACTGCTGAAACAAATATCTGCTCATGATATAATCACAATTGTACAATGGACTCCACTTTTGGCAGAGACCGCCTCCGTGGTGTAGTGGTTAGAGCGTCCGCCCGGAGAACGGAAGGTCGCGGGTTCGATCCCCGATCGCGTCATACCAAAATACGTTAAAATATGGTACTTGTTGGTACCTGCCTGGCGCTAGGCATTAATGGGTACAGCAAGGACTGGTCGGCTCAGAGTCAGTATAATGTGTCTGAGTGGGGTATTCATGCTTCACTGCGGCATGGTATCTCAGTGGGCTAGCACTATAAAACCAGCTTAAGTCTGGGCTAGTACAAGCAGCCGCACATACACATACACACGCATGCACGTCGTCATATGAGCGAAATATTCTCAAGCATGACGTTAAACCCAATTTCACCTCACTTCACTTTTGGCAGAGATTTCGTATGAACGTGGAAAGGGTTTTGTGGCTTCTATCTACACATCCATAGAATCTGGTAATTTATTATGTAGTTCTGAATGTAACCTTGTCATGTGTCATCCTACATCATGCGCCTTGTTCTCATAATCGAAGACCACTGCAGTGTGGTACACGGTACACTTGATTTCCGCGGATCCTTCCGCGAAGCATGTTCGAGGTGGCCAATATTTCGATCAACGACAATCGTAGCGCGAAGATCTGGTTGTGGGACAGCCCCCAGCCTGGTATATGAAGTCTTTGAAGATGATTTTTTGACTTGTAAAACATGATGTCTTTGATGTTCTTTCTAATTTCTTGGTTGGAAAAGGTGAACATTTCTTATATATGTGGAGTTGAAGAAGTTGTTGTTTAACGCCGCACTCAGCAATATCCCAGCTCTATGGCGGCGGTCTGTAAATAATCGAGTCTGGACCAGACAATCCAGTGATCAACAACATGGAACAGTGATCAATCTACGCAATAGGGATACGATTACATGTGTCAACCGAGTCAGCGAGCCTGATCACCCGATCCCGTTACAGGTGAAGAAAACATGTGATACAGTCTGAAGTCTGAAATATAGCCTTGATCGCAAGGCAATTCTTCCAACGGACTATAGTAAGTGGCCTCCTGTTCAAATGTTTATGTGAGAGATGTGAGAGATGGATTCAGTCGTACAGCCCGCAAATGTCTTTCGCAATACCCCGCATTAACCTTTCCGAGATTGCATGAACAAAAGACATGTTCCGACTGTCACCTTCCGATCTCGTAAGAGACGCTCTGATTGGTAGCTTGAAAGGTAACTCTGGCGTGAACTGTAATGGGAAGGCTTTATCGGTAGCGACATGTGAAATCTGTTTAATGACATTAGCATGTCGGAACGTATCTAGATACAAATTAATTCTGACATGGAAGTTTCTAAAATATCTACTCTCTGATTTGCATTACTCATAATCAATATTAGTCTTCGGCGAATGTAAATTTTGCTATTTCATCTTTTTCTGAAACGAGGAATTTGTTTGTCTAGTTATGTTAAGGTTATTCGTCATTCAGTTTCCACCAGAAGGGTTGATAATGTCCAAATAATATCAAATTGAAACAATACGTTATCTCCTTCAGGGGCGGATACAGCTTTTTGTGAAAGGAGGGGTGCACCGTTGGTCTTCACCCCTTTTCACGAGAGTTTCAATGGTCATTTAATGAACTTTCAGGACAAAGTGTGTGTGTGTGTGTGTGTGTGTGTGTGTGTGTGCGTGTGTGCCCCTGCACCAACCCCAACCCCTCTCTGGATCCGCCTATGTTCTCCATTTCAAATTCATCTACTATATGCTGCTAATGTACCTTGCAAACGACTATAGTTATATTCTCATATAAGGGGGCGGTTTTGTTGCGTGGTTTAAGTATTCGTACGAAAAGCGAATCCGATTTCCCACATGGGTAGAATGTGTGAAGACCGTTTCCTGGTTCCCCCCCATCTTGGTATTCCTGTGGAATATTGCGAAGAGCGGCGTAAAAGTATGCTCAAACTCTTCAAACTTATCCCAGTGATATAGTATATTTTGTGAAAGGCAAAATGGTTTTATAATGTTTGTCAACTTGACCTCTAGGCTTTACGCTTGGGCGCCATATTGATGCCTGACATAAAAATATTATGTTTACAACATACGTGATGTTGGTGACCCACCAGTTAACGTAGGCCTCGAGCTCACTCAAGCCCCTCATAAATATCCGGCTTAAGGGACAAACAGGTCACATATACTAAATATGCCTGTTTCTCGTCCCTTTTGTATTAAAGAAAACTAAATAAATAAGTAGTTGGCAGTCACGGTAGGTTACATTAAAATTTGAAACGGAAACGAAAACTACGGAACCGAATTACGGATAAAAATATAAACAAACAAATCTCAACCTTCAGGGTCGGTCGATGATGAAACAAAGAAGGCGATAACGTGTCCTAACCTGGAAAGTGAAGGTCGCGTCCCGAACAGTGGCGCAGTGCTTCTGGTGTAGTTTATGTACGGCAATATCGGTAAGTGGGGCTGTGAAGTAAAGAGCAGATCGTTTATATCTGTCGAGAGGATAGATGCGATAGACAAATACTTATAAAACATACTGACCTTTGTCTAACACTAAATCTGTGCCTGGATCAATTTCACAGCAATATGCGTTCATTCAGCCTGCATAACGCTGGAACTGTTTTGTTGCTGTGTAGGAAACTGGGTTATTGTTTTGGGCCCTGACTGTTTTGCTTCAAGTCTTTTTTAATCGAAGTTGATTTTTGTCGGGTCGATTCTTTGCTGACATTTTGGTATGGAATATATTTTTGGCTTGGTTTGGTTGTTGTTTAACGCCACACTCAACAATATCCAAGCTATAAGACGACCGTCGGCAGATAATCGAGTCAGGATAATCGAGACAACCCAGTGATCAACAGCATGAGCATCGATCTTGCAATTCTCGCCTCCTTATTGATGACGTTTCACCTTTTGCAAATTTGGGGCTGCTGTTTTCTGTTGATATGGATATCATCCCTACCCTGTGTTATCGAAAAATATTAACTCTGAATATAACATGGCAGTGCCGTCGCCCATGTCCTGTGGCGTGAGACAGACAGACAGTGTATTTTGTATCACACCACAGGCTTCTGTACCATCGTGTCATTATTGGAAAGATAATTCACGCATGTCCTGTTATGCTATGCATATAATGCATATGTTTAATTCATAATTACAGGTAGCTTTAAGCAATAATTTGCATCACGCGTCACGTGACAGCATCGTGAGTTTCATGCAGTTCTCTAATTCTATTCACAATGAAAGGTGCCATCTTGGGACATGCGACAGGGCTTCAATATTACAGGATACAGTGAAGTGGAGGTGGCTGAGAATGAACGTCAGTGATGTCTACACTAGAACTATGGTCGTACTGTTTGAGTGGGTGAGTGAGTTTAGTTTTACGCCGTTTTAGCATTATCACGGCGGGGTACACCAGAAATGGTCTTCACGCACTGAACCAATGTTGGGAATCGAACCGGGGTCTTTGGCATGACGAGCGAAAGATTTAACCACTAGGCTACCACACCGTTCCCCAATGGAGTTCACCACATTCTGTAAGTTGAAAAAAAGCAGTCGTCACCATTCATCCCTTTTGCTGATTTGAGAAAATGCATTCGCTACCATTTGCCCCTTTCTGTAGTGAAGTGAAAGGATTACAGACTGTCCGACCGGACCATATCACACATCGTGTCTTGTTTGTTTGTTGTTTTTCGCCACACTCAGCAATATTCCAGCCATGGCAGCCATCTGTAAATAATTCAGTCTGGACCACCCGACCCAGTGATCAACAGCATGAGCGTTGATCTACGCATTCTGACCACCCGATCAGTCGCCTCTTACGACAGGCATGGGTTGTTTAACTCGTCCGTGACTTGCAGTGAAGGTCATTCAGGGTATAAAAAAGAACGTTATCTTTACTACGAATTGTCATACTTCCATTTTTCTACCGCGATGTCTGAGTGGGTCAGATCACTGACTTTGTTGACCATTAGTGCCTCACTCTGAGAGTGTGGGGGTTCGAACCCTGGGTAGGACGAAACCCAAACAGGAACAACAGTCTGTACTTAACTGAGAAAGTGTTATCCCAAATACAAACATACGTTATAAATGACCACTAAATGGCATTATCTTACCTCGCATATAAATGTCGCTTTCTGATTGGCTGAGCGCTCTTCTGCGAGTAATATTTCAATGTACCCCGCTGTCAGTGGCAACTCATTTGGTACTTCGAGGTAGTAATTCTTTAACATTGAAACACGTATGATGTACGGAAATTACCGATGTTTAGCGAATGCAAATCGACGGAAGGGAAATAACTCTTAATCTGTTTTTCTTGTCAGCAAAAATCTAGCGATGGCTACAAAAGGATTTGTACTCGTGCTTCAAACAACTCAAAATTAACAATAAGGTGTTCGGTAAGATAAATACGTTGTTCACTGGTCCCTCGGGGCCCATGGGCTTCGGGCGAGGGGAACATAAACAAACATCGAGGGTACATCAACCCATGTCCCCCCTCGTGACCAGTGAAAAACTTATATTGTCAATTCATGTAATCCAAGTCGTCACGATTGTTAAGAGGGGGGCAGCGTGTAGCCAAGTGGTAAAAGCGTTCGTTCGTCACGCCGAAGACCCGGGTTCGATTCCCCACATGGGTACAATGTGTGAAGCCCATTTCTGGTGTTCCCCGCCGTGATATTGCTGGAATATTGCTAAAGACGCCATAAAAAGCAACTCACACACTCACTCACTGAAGCGAGTCACCAGCACCGGACTCGCTCACTCACTCACAGTTAAGCGGCGTGATATATGCTGAGACCGCCCGCTGGTCAGAGAAAGGGGTCAGATGGTCAGAATAGGAAGCCAGGGCCTAGATTTCGAAGCTTTCTTAGCGCTAAGATAGCCGTAAGTGGAATACATTAACATTAACTTACGACTATCTTAGCGCTAAGAGAGCTTCGAAAATCTAGGCCCAGCACTTTTGACTTAGGAGATCGGATGATCGGACATTGATGTTCGTTCTTTGAGTCGCTCTGTTTGGTCCATTTTAACATATGGTGGAATAAAGCAGTATCAAATAAAAAGCATTCAATTACACATTCACAAATTATCGAACCTGCATGTCAAGCCTCATCCACTATGTACAATCGAACCTCGCTCATCCGGACAATTGCCAATAGTGAACTATTTTATGTTTGATATTTCAGTTACTTGTTTACATTCGCCAAGAATGCCTTTGTAAACTGAACAGAGTTACCTCCCCATTGAGACTGTGGAATATACATAATTTTGATGGTAACAAAAATAAACCCATTTAAATTAAAAAGGAGCCTCAGTCAGATGGGAAATTCAGAACCTGGGGAAATCTAGACTTGCTTCATTTAGGGCTTTAGCATTGCAGGGAGGGATAGGCAGAAGGGAAATAATGTGGTTCAGGGACAGTGAGGCAGACTAAATGATATTGTCAAATGTATACGGTTCCATGCAAGGACATGTGATTCTATGAAGGAGGTGTGGGAAAACGCCGTACCTGAGAATATTTCGCTCATATATATGCACTAGTCCAGACTAAACTGGTTTTATAGTGCCAGCTCACTGAGATACCATGCTGCAGTTAAGCATGAATACCCCACTCAGACACATTACACTGACTCCGAGCCGACCAGTCCTTGTTATACCCATTAATGCCTAGCGCCAGGCAGGGACCAACAAGTACCATCTTTTAGCCGGAGATCGAAACCGCGACCTTCCGCTCTCCGGGCGGACGCTCTAACCACTACACCACGGTGGTTACCTACCTGAAGGAACCCGAAAGTGTCCTTTCAAAGCTACGAGAATGGACGTTAGTGTAAATAAATATGTTATTCACTACATACTCTTGGGTCGGTGAGACAGACTACAACTGGCAATAGACCTTGTTATCGTGCCAACTAGCTGATCATGGTGTGTTTAATGACAGGATGTAACAGCTGAAATATCTTCATCCGTATCTATCTTGTTCACATTTGTTAAAAAACAAAATGTATTAAAATATCATACTTTTTAATATCACGTAATTATAATAATTATTCGTAATTACTTTTAATGCAGAGTAGTCACGTGAGATATCGTCCAAGTGAGGAGATTGCAGACTGTCCCACCGGACCATGTCACACATTGCGTCTTGTTTGTTTGTAGTTTTACGCCGCACTCAGCAATATTCCAGCTACCGTATATGACCGTCTATAAGCCGAATTTTGAGGACCAAAAAAAGCAGTCTGTAGAAGGGGGTCGTCTTCTCCATGAGTTACGCTTTCGTCAAACTTTTTTCCAGGGGTAAGAAAACAACATCGTATCACTTCGCGTGAACAAACAACAGAAGACGGCTTTGTCAGTAGAGACGTCAAATTTGCAATTAAACATCACTAGACAAGATTATTTACCTTTTAAGTTATACGTTGTTTTTGCTGGGCATTGTATTATTTGCAGGGATTAAGATTACCGTGCGTATTTGTCTCGTACACAAAGCCGGAAATAGCAATCAGCTGTGCACACTCGTGGACTCGTCCGCCTTTTAGGGTACCAGGTACGTTTCTGTATTTTGACTTTGTTTAGGGTATCTGTATACAGAAACGTACCTGGGGTACGTATCTGTAGTACCTGTGCCGACAACGACCCCTTCAGCGGAATCAAACACTGTTCAAACATGTTCAGATACGTGTCTGCATCGTCTGCAGGTTTAGCTCTCCCAGGAACACTGACTCCATTCACATAGAGGTTGATCGTTTTAATCATGCTAGATTGAAAGTTGAATGGATTCCCATCATATTTCCCATTCAAACTGCTACTGTTTACAAATCCTACAATGTATCGATTAGCAATAGGATTTGAGACATTGTCAATGGTATGTGTTAATTGTGATACAGGGATACTGTTGACTCTGACTTCAGACTTGATGAAAGGATAGAGTGCATTAGAGTTGTTTTCAAACAAGGTATTGTGGGCTAGGATCAGTGCTGGGTTCACTTTGAGTTTGCAGATTTTGAGATAAGCATCTAACAGTTTAATGCTATACTCTTGATCAGCAACTCCACTCATCAGACAGAAAGCAGGCGATGATCTGAACAATTTCAAAGTTAGATCTACTCCATTAATCATGTGTCTGTCCATCTCAAACACATCTTCAAATAGATTTCCAGACATGGTCATTTCCTGACTTAATGCAATGAATTCACCACGCATGCTCAATCCAGTGTTGGCTCCTGTATCAGAATCAGTTGATTCAATATCACTGTTGTTGTTTACCACATCTTTGTAGAACAATTGAGATGACAGTTGAGTCTTTTTTGCATCTTCTCCATAGTTCAACAATGTTTTCATCATGCTCTTGTAAGCATAATGATTGTTGGTGGAAGAGACCAGTTGATCATGGAGATAGACAGAGACTTGTGAAAACAGTGACTGCAGAAACAGATTGACAGGAGCCACATGTTCTTTGGCAACCAATGATGTTCCATCTGAACGGGTAACCTTCAGCTTCACATGTAGTCTTGTCCTCTTTAGATCAATGTAGTCACTGCCTGAATTGGATACATGAAATTCCAAAGGTGTCAAATCATTAATTTGACTCAGTGGGCGTACATCTTCAAAATAATGTTGATGGATGCTGGTCTGATAAGGTGGTAGAGTAAAAAGGTTTAATGACTCGGGCACGAACTCTTCAAAATCTTTACTTGTCAACAGAGACATGATGTTAACTAAAGATATCGTTTTCTTTCACAGGGGTGCACTTGAGAACACGAGCAGTCTTAGAGGGGATGCTGCTTGCCTGACGTATCTTCTTGGTTGTGGTCACCTGTTTACCTGCAGCTCTTTTTAAAGATCTATGTCGCTTCTGTTTGGCATCTGCCCTCTCCACAACACTTTGAGGTTCTGAGGTCATCTGCAGTTTGATTTGAGGTTTTTTGGTTGATCAACGGGTTGATGAGTTGGAATTACCTTAGGTTGAGTTTTTCCATTCACAAGATGGGAGCTGCCTGTCATGTGTTTCTTGAAGTAATTCTGCCATTTGATATAGTCTGGTACATACAGAGGTAAAGAATCCATGATCAGTCAACAAAAGGATAACGTCTTAAGTGAAGTGTTAAGTGTGTGTCCTCTTTCAAAAATGACAGTGGAGTTCCGTCACTTGCTTTTATACAGATTTCGATGTCAGGAGACTCTTTCACCATCACATGGATATTGTATTCATTAGCAAAGGTAAAGTTAGGTCCATCCCTCAAGTCAATGCGTCTTAACAAAGGTAATTGTGTGTCACCCACCAATGAACTGTCACACAGGTTACACAGTACATCTACATAGGGATCATTGATGTGAGTGAGCTCCAACTTTCCAAAGTTTAGTTGAGTCAAAGAAACCACCCAGAATCCATCAAACACAAGTCTTTGATTGAGTTTTACACGGAAATGATAGGGAGTGTTGTCTTTAAAATAATCACTTTTTGAGTCTGAACACTTGAGGAACACATATTTCTCCATTACAGGTCTTTCAGTTGACTTTCTTCCACATAAGAATCAAAGGAACTGGGCCAACCTAACCAATGTACCAAAACATAAGTTTTACCCGCCTTGTGTCTTTTCTTCAAGATCTTCTCTACTTGCCACTCAATATCCTCTCCTTTGTTCACTTTTTGCAATTCACTGCTGTAAAAAGTACCTTTGATCATATCATCATGGAAATCTTTGATTTTGTACAGTGGAATTTCCTGTCTTCTAAAACAATGAGCTATTTTAAACAGTTCTTGTGTCCACTTGACATCAAATTCTTTGCTGAAAGGTTTCCTCAGGTATGGAATGCGAACAATGTCACCTACTTTATATCTGAATTTCTTCACAGGGTTGTGTTTAGCATTTTCTGATTTCAACACTGGTTTCATCAATGGTTTGACATACAAATGTTGCCATACTGTCAATTCATTACCTTTATTCACTTGAACTGGTGATAAATTGGGTAAGGAGGAATGCAAAGTATGATTATAGTTGTGTAGCAGTTCAGGTAAAACATCAAGGTAATGTTTGGTATTGTTGTGTGTCATGTAACGGGTGACCAACGATTTTAGTGTTCTATTGAAACGTTCCACATAATTGCTTTTGATGTTTTCATTCCGTGCAATGGTGAGAGTAATATTTTCTTGTTCTAAATAGGATTTGAATACACCCTTAAACTCACTTCCAGCATCTACACGAACTTTCCTTGGTTTTCGTTTCAACAGTATTTTTTTGAAGGCTTTCAGGACTGTCTCTGGTTTCTTATTTTGTAAAGGAAAGGCAAAGGCAAACCTACTCAAGATATCAATAGCTACAAGCAAGTAGCGTATACCCTGATTTTCTTTGCTGTAACGTGAAAGATCAGCTAGATCCACATCAAACATTTCATTCATGGAATTCACTCTTACTTTCATTCTTTTAAATCTATGTTTGACTGGTTTGTGTAAACTATAAGCATCTTGGTTGTTCACAAATCGTTTCACCTTCCTCAGCTTGATACTATGGTGACTCTTTTTCTTCAATTCATCACGCAGTTTGGAGGGTCCATAATAAGCGCCCGGATTGTGAGGGCCATAATAATACTTTTCTAATGCTTTTTGCTGTTTCAACTCACTGCTTTTCTTTTGGGAACTCATGTTGTACTGAGGAGAATGTGACTTACTAAACAATATATATAACATAAAACACATTTGGTTTGATTATTTATTCATTCTATCACTATCCCTATTACAATTCACAAAAGTGTGTTACAGTACATAATGATCATCACCATGTTACAAAGCATGATTAAAACACCTCTGAATTTACACTGATAGGATATGTCCTTCAAAATCTTGAGATAACATGTCTTCCATCATCCCCTCTGGATCATAGTCACACAAACAGTCAATAAGTTCATTACAACACACGTGACACTGGACTTGTCCACTATTGCAGCTCACGTGGCGCAGCATATTATTGTGACGACAAATGCTACAATTTCGTTGAAGAGGAGTAAGTTTCTCTTCTTCATATGGATCTTCCGCTGTTAAATCACCTGCGACATTCATCTCCATGTGTTGTTTCTCTTGCTGTTCAATGTCTTCCATGAGTTGAGTGTAATCCAACCACAAGTCATTTAAGGTGGACTCTGTTGGAAGCCAGTCATTGAAGTTAGGTTCTGTAGGAGGTGTTATAGGTTCTATCAGGAGTGATGGAGATGGCTGCGGTGCAGTAGGTGAAATAGCGCTGACATCGCTCCTATCAATAGAAGACAAATATAAATTGAGAAACAAAATTACTTCATTGTAAACAATTAGGTAGAACAAATATAATTAATTATCGTAATGATTACACTTACCTTGGTTTGATTGCTGGACTGGCTACCTCCTTTTTGGTCTTCCTCTTTTGTGTTCTTTTGCTCTTCTTTGCAACTGGTTGTCTCTCGTTCTCCTTCACTTTTCTAGTTTTCTTAGCCTTAGGAAGAGATGCGATGGGAGATTTTTGCTTTCCGTTCTCTGAATTCTCGTTGGCAGATGTGGCAGCAATTTTCATGTAATCCAACAGCAAACTCAAGAGAGCGGGCGATACTGATGGCAGTTTCTCTTCTAAGGTCTTCATTCGCTCTGCCATCTCGGTGTATGTGGTTTTGTACAACTCACTTGTTCGCATCATAGTTTCATGCAAATGTACCTGAGTATTCACAATATCCTTCACTTCTTGAAACACACTAGTAAGTAACTGGTCTGTTGAGAAGCCTATACGTCTCATGTCCAACACCTTCTGCGCCATATTGATTGCGAGCAGAAATGCTTTTCCAAAACTCTTCTGGTCTATGATAGCAATGATAACTGATTTGAAATGTCTCATAGTGGAAGGTGCAACATGGGATTGTGTAGTGCTTGTGCTGTCTGATTGGATGTAGAGTAGTACACATGCTGTCTGATTGGTTGGTTAACAAGACACGATAAATGGAATGGCAAACAACACAAATATTTAAAAGATGTAGGTGGCCAACATTCCACCCATTTCAACTTTAATAGCAATGATTTCAATATATCAAATTTGCTTGGTTCCTAGTCATAACATTTCAATACACATTCCCATCTCCGTGAGTCATGATGTTAAATAAAGACGCCACTTAACTCTTTACCGGCTGGTATAGAACCATAGTGTAGGCTATCATTGTATACAATAGGGTTAAAGGTTCAAAGGACAGCTCCTGGAATTTATGGAATGTGAATCCTGAAAACTCCTTTGGTATGTAGGATTACTCCTTAAAAAATGCCTTTGATCTCCCCTGGAATGCTATTGATCTCCTTAGGAATGCTTTTGTTCTCCTTAGGAATGCTTTGATGTCCCTAACCCTACCCCCAACCCAAAGCCGGAACCCTAACCCCAAATCGGAACCCTAACCAAACCTACCCTCAACCCAAGCCTGGAACTCCAACTCCTAACCCCAGTTGGGAAACCCTCAACCCTACCCTAAACCCAACCCAATCTGGAACCCTAACCCTACCCCTAAACCCCAACCTGGAGAACCCTACTCCGAACCTCAAACCAGAACTGTAACCCTAAGCCAAACTGGAACCCTAGCCCCACCCCCAACCCAAAACCAGAACCCTAACCCCAAACTGGAACCCTAACCAAACCCCAACCCCAAACTGGAACCCTACCCCTAACCCAAACCAGAACCCTACCCCTAACCCAAACCCAAAAAAAAGAACCCTAACCCTACCCAACCCCAAACCCTAACCCTAATCCAAACCGGAGCCCTTACCCAAACCAGAGCCCTACCCCTAATCCAAACCAGAACCCTGACTCTAACCCCAACCCCAAACCAGAACCCTACCACCAAACCGGACCCCTAACCCTAACCCAAACCCTAACCCTTACCCAAACTGGAACCCTAAGCCCAAAACGGAACCATACCCCCAACCCCAAACCAGAACCCTAACCCTAACCCAAACTGGAACCCTAACCCTACCCGCAAAACTAACCCTACCCAAAACTGGATCCCTATGCCTAACCCCAACCGGAACCCTAACCCCAACCCCAAACCGGAACCCTAACCCAAACTGGAACCCTAACCCCAACCCCAACCCCAAACCAGAACCCTAACCCTACCCCAACCCCAAACCAGAACCCTAACCCAAACTGGAACCCTAACCCCACCCCCAACCCCAAACCAGAACCCTAACCCTACCCCAACCCCAAACCAGAACCCTAACCCAAACGGAACCCTACCCCTAACCCAAACCGGAACCCTACCTCTAACCCAAACTGGAACCCTAACCCTAAGCCAAACCAGAACCCTACCACTAACCCAAACCGGAACCCTACCTCTAACCCAAACCAGAACCCTAACCCTAACTCCAACCCCAAACTCGATCCATACCCCCAACCCCAAACCAGAACCCTAACCCTAACCCAAACTGGAACCCTAACCCTACCCGCAAAACTAACCCTACCCAAAACTGGATCCCTATGCCTAACCCCAACCGGAACCCTAACCCAAACTGGAACCCTAACCCCACCCCCAACCTCAAACCGGAACCCTAACCCCACCCCAACCCCAAACCAGAACCCTAACCCAAACCGGAACCCTACCCCTAACCCACACCAGAACCCTACCTCTAACCCAAACTGGAACCCTAACCCTAAGCCAAACCAGAACCCTACCCCTAACACAAACCGGAACCCTACCTCTAACCCAAACCAGAACCCTAACCTTAACTCCAACCCCAAACTCGATCCATACCCCTAACCCAAACCGGAACCCTACCCCTAACCCAAACCCCAAACCATACAGCTCGAACGCTATACAGCGCGGTTTTAGCTGTGCTGCTGGGCCCAGCACATTTCATTCAAAACTACATAAGCACGTTCCTGGTAATTGGTATGTGGGTTTTGACGCAACTCCAGTTGGGTTATTTCTTTAGAATGCAGAGCACTCTCCGTCGTTAGAGGAAGGATGGTGTGTCATGTGACCATCACGTGATGTAAGCAAGCCGATGTGCGTTTGCTATCTGTTCACAGCCGACGAAATGGATATACCACAAGTTATTACGATAAAGCGCAAACCAAATTGGTCCTCTGAACAGAGTTTTCTCCTTCTCCAACTCGTCGAAGAGCGGAAGGCAATAATCAAAGGCAAGTTTGGGCCGGGAATAACTTCGCGAATTAAGAAGGAGGCTTGGGCACAGGTGACGGGAAATATAAATGCTCAATTTCCGAGTGTGGTTAGGTCTTCAGAGGATTGCGAAAAACGGTGGTACAACATGAAGTCAAAGTCAAGGAAGGAGATATCTGCTTTTAAACGGCAGCTCAATTGCACCGGTATGAAATTACATTTGATTTGATAGGAGTGCAAGTGGTAATGTAGTCTCAAAACATTCATTATTATCATATCAACATTGATTGACTCCGATATATCTCGCACTTTTTTCAATCATAAATCAATTTGGTCAAAATTCATTTTATCTCTTCTGACAAATCTTTGAGACAATTTTTCTCGATACTGTAAACTAAACAGGCAGTAATATCACACATATTGAACACATTGTGCATGATTTACCCTCATGTTAATATATCCAGGGGAGTTTTGATTCATCGCTAATGCATTTCATGGATATATCAAACAGGTAAACAAATTTCCTTTTTTGCGATACAACTTTCATGATGTTTATGTTACTGGTTTACTCAAGCATTAAAATCAAACATTTTTCTTCAGTTGTCAAGGTGTTGCTACTCCAAGCTCTGGCTCTGAAGCCTGCAGTGCCTTGCCCTGTAATAATCAAGCCACTCCTCTGCCCATCGTACACAGTGCCTCCAGCTCTTCCTTGCACAATAACAGGAGGCCTAGAAGACCAACAGCTTTTACGAAAAAAAACATTGATGCAGATTGACGTTCTTCAACTTAAAAAAAAGAAATCTTTAATACTGAAAATAGAAACGACGAGGAAAAATAATTGTGATAACTGAATAGGTACATGTATTACGCTTACAAGAGGGGTGATGGGGTTAGCCTCGTGGTTAAAGCATTTGCCCATCATGCCGTTGACCCGAGCTTGATTTCCCACATGGTTACAATGTGTGAAGCCAATTTCTGGTGTCCCTGTCGCGATGTTGCTAAAAGATATTTAAACTTTAACTATATATTCTCTTCAAAAAAGGAAACTTGACACATTAACCATTTGAATATTAGGAAAGTATACGGAGTCAAAAAAGAAACCTCACAAAATATAATTTGAAAATAATGAATAATTTTTCTCTGATGATACATCTATGTATCCAAAATGGGATCCCTATCTTTCGACTCTAGAAAAACGTTAGCAAAACCCACTCAAACCACACTGACAGTGCCATAATCAGTTCCATTAGGCTACACCGCCGTTCCAAAACATGGGTATACAGAAGTCACAAGAATAAAAATGCGAAATTTCTCAGTTAAATATCGTGTGTGGCCGCCCCGCGCATTCACCACTGCCAAACACCGTCTCCTCATCGACTGCCTGATGCTGAACACGTGGTTGGGGATTCTGCGCCATTGCTCTTGCAAGGCAGCGCCAAGTTCGTGCAAATTCTGAGGTTGGTTCCTAAGACCACGAGGCCTTCTCCCAAGTGCATCCCAAACGTGCCCTATTGGATTAAGGTCAGGGGACCTCGATGGCCAGTCCATGACGTTGATTCCAGCGTTTTGAAGGAAATTTCGTGTCAACATCGCGGTATGCGGCCGAGCATTATCATGCTGGAACTGTAGACCTGGGCCATGAGCCGCCATGAAAGGAACGAGTTCAGGGGTGAGCACCTGGTCTCGGTAAGCAGCAGCTGTGAGGTTTCCACGGATGACCAGAAGTCGGGAACGGTTGTTCCCACAGAAAGCACCCCACACCATGCAAATTCCGCCCCCGAATCTGTCGACTTCCTGTACACAACATAGGGCATACCGTTCACGTTGTTGTCTCCAGACTCTGTGCCTGCCGTCCGCGAATCTGAGGATAAACCTGGATTCATCGCTAAAGACGACTCGATTCCAGCCTCTCTGGGTCCATCGGAGGTGACATTGGGCCCACAGCAGACGTTGACGTTGATGAAACGGCGTCAATATTGGCCCACGATATGGATGTCGAGAATGGAGATTGGCAGCCTGCAACCGATTTCGAATGGTCTGTGAGGACGGACGACCTCTAAACATCTCAGCCCTGGTTCGTGTAGCCGGCAGAAATCTGTCACGTAGGTGACGTAGGACTATTTGACGGTCATCTGCTCGTGACGTCACACGTGGACGACCCGACCTTGGGCGATCAGAAGTGGTGCCAGTTTGTTGTAGACGACCTCGCAAGTCATACACAGTACGCCGGCTGCATCCCATTGCTCTTGCGACGTCAAAAACTGATCTTCCCGCTTGCAACATGCCAACGGCACGTTCACGTTGCACATTTGACAATCGTGGCATTTCAAGTACCGTTAGAACTGTGGTTTAAAAGTGTTTTTTCAATTCTTGAGGCCAATGCAAACACGTGCATATGAAGAAAACTTCGATGCAAAGATCGCGTGATCGACTGCACGTGCAAAACCTGATTTTGCACTAACGTCATTTGCACGACAAATGGATGGGTTTGGGTGGGTTTTGCTAATGTTTTTCTAGAGTCGACAGATAGGGATCCCATTTCGGATACATAGACGTATCATCAGAGAAAAATTATTCATTATTTTTCAAATTAAATTTTGTGAAGTTTCTTTTTTGACTCAGTATATATTATCAAGGCAATTAGTTGTCATACTTCCATTTTGTGAAAGCCGTGTTGGCTTAGATGCCTTACTCTGGTAGGGTGGGTTTGAATCCCGGATAGGACTCAGCCCAATTAGTACTGGAATACTTTCTAATTGGAGGTACGTGACCTAGACTACCAGTTGTCAGACCTCATTTTGTGGAAGCCGCGATAGCTGAGTGGGGTACATCGTTGACTTTGTGTGTTCGTGATTAGGTGCGTCACTCTGTCAGCCTGAGTTCAAATTCCAAATGGGACTCAACCCAAGAAGTACTAGAATCTGTACTTTACTGAGATAGTGTCATCCCAAATATAACAAAGCCGATTGTTGAAATTGTAATTGTGTTTTGTTCTAAATAAAAAACAATATGATTATTCCAAGTTTTGTTTTTTATTTTTCAAATACCTTACCGACTAACGGGAAGTGGGTGGTCCCTCTTGTCGCCTTGGTTGATGAATGTCAATGTGTGTCAACGATGGACTGATGTCCATGGTATCAGTCGCTGGATTGTCTGGTCTCGATCCAATCATTTTAAAATGGCAGAGTGCACTATTAAACAACAAACAAACAAGTACATTACATAATAAAATACAGAAATGATGTTGAAGAATACGCAACACTGACTCTGGACTACATTGCCATTTGCATTTAGTATTCGTGACGTCAATTAAACATCTTTTTCTAAATGAGTTTACTTTAGCTGATGTGTTTTTAAGTACTGTGTGGATGTAGTTACATGTTCACAAATCTGACGTTTGTACCAATACAGAGTAGATATTGAAGGTGGTTTTAAAATTTTGTTCGTGTCTACTGAATAAGGGTCTTATTTTGAGGAATGTCCTGAATGATTTTAGTTGAAATTACTTAAAAGTCAGCACAATTTGAAAGGGATATTGCGTAGAATGCACATATTAGGATTGGCTAAACGTGTGCAACAATGAATGAGCTCATCGTTTTAACACATAAGCTTTTCATTTATTTGTCAACGTTATTCTCTAAACAGGCTGACGCAGCATTCATGTCTCATTCTAATACATTCCAACAAGACAGTGTTGCTGGATATCCTGGTAGGACATTTATGGGGTCTTGCCAACAAACAATGCATCCCAACAGTAACATGTCACATTTACATTTTCCTCCCTATAAGCCTTTGTTACATAAGAACATGTTTGCCACTCACTTAAGGGTATCCATAAAGTCTTCATTTGAATATTTGCTACTACCACCAAGATCGGCACCACTGTGGACTCATCTGGAAGCCTCCAGACTCATAGCAATAAAATGGAAGCCTCATATACATCTGTTTGCAACATCCCCTCAACAATCCAGTCCAGTCCCAGATCACCAAGCTTATTTAGTTGATGTCATGACATCTGGACCACAGTTCCCACTCTCCTACCCAGAGTTCCATGCGGCAAGCCAGCATAGTATCTCTGCCACAGGCCAGAAAAATGTGACGATTCGTCACATCTTGCAATGTCCATTCATTATAATGTACAGATTACTTTAACTGTTTTATTTTGGACGAGTCTACACATCTAACTCAACATCTTTAATAGAATGGTTTAGTTTCACTGAGAAAATATCCAAAAAACATGTAACACTATTTCGATTCGCGTAGCGATCCTTTGTTTACAGAGGTTGTACGGCTCCACGTGCTGTCATCGAAGCTGATGGAGAGCAAACGATGCAGCCAGTTTGATATCTAAATATGTACTGTCATAGACCTTACTGTCGGAGTGGTGGAAGAATATATATGTAACAATGTAAAACATTATGAACAGAGCGCCGAAAACCTTTGGTGAGTCCAGTCTCTTCTTGTTATGAATATGCGCGTTTGATTACAAACAAGAGAAAAGTCCGGTCACGTGATATGCAAATTAGCCTGTGGCAGTGATGTTATGTTAAGTCATCGCTGTGCCGGAGTGTGCACAATTCCTAGGCAAGATCAGGATCTGTCACATTACGCTGTTTCTAGTGGAAGAAGCGTGGCTGATAAGATCATGGTTACCAGTTCTACTATCTCTACTTGTAGAGCAGCCATTACGTCTTTCCCATTATCCAACCCTTCTCAGACAGGTTCCATCGCAATCTGGAGCAGCTCCACTTACACGTATGGAAACTATCCTGAGAAACTCAAGTCAGTAGGACTTTCAGAAGGAGTTTCCTGAGCTTCAACATCTGCTTTGTACGAGTATAAATGAAACCAATTCCAGTATTGGAGAATCAGATCAGGAACAGATAATGTCTCTTTAACAGTGCCCATGATTGCAGAAAAGCTCTAAATCTTCTACATGGGACCATAGACGTTTATCACTCAGCATTAGCTTCTGTTCCTTCTAACCAAGGGATACATATTGGAAAGAACCCAATTCGTAGCAGCATTGCAGGATAATGTGAACTACAGGAAATACCATATTTTTAAAATGGGATTTATCAGTAGTTTTATCACGATTGTTACACAATCCGTTTAAACCCATGAAGGGAGCAACTTTATCTCATCCTTTTTAGAAGACTGCCTTCCTTATGGCACTGGCTACAGCTCCAGGACTTCAGAATTGCAGGCACTGGAAGTTCTCTCAGTCGCTTTCCTATAAATCTATATCCAGCGTCACAATTAAAGCATTACCAGATAAGAGTTCCATTGGCAAGAATCAGGCAACACAAATGGCACCTCTGGGTTTTCACTATCCTTTCGTTGGCCCATACACTGGGCTATGGACAGATTCTTATGCCCAGTTAGAGCTCTGAAATGGTCTAAAATATCAGCTCTGTGACAATGTGTTTGATCATGGACGCTGTTCATGTTAGGAACAATCAGACAAAGATATATCCAAGAGTATAGTGGCGGCTTGGATCAAGAGTATTATTATGCCAGCTTATGCCATGACACCTACTTATGGGTCACTTCGTCCACGCGCGATAAGAGTATCTATTGAATATAGTATGTTCTCTTGTCAGTGGTTGATTGTTCGGATCTTGGAAGGATCTTTTGCTGCTTATAGTTGAGTCTAACGCCTCAAAAAGTGGACGACGACTAAAATTAGAAGTGGACAAAATCTTATCAGCGATATGATTGGTCTCCACTTGAGTGGACGATATATCAACGTCATCAGAAATAATGTTAACCCGAAGTGACGTCATCAGAGGCACTGTCATCTGAGATACAACAACCACACTCAGTTCTATGTCTATTATTTAGAATTGTGGTTGCCTTCCTTATGTAGATAGAGAATACTACACGAGGTCTCATTACATACGAATTATACGAAACGAGTGCTCTTCCTATGGTATCTGACCGAGCGAAAGGGTCCTGTGTAATTCGTTGGTCTGGATAAAATAGGAAGGTCACGAGTTTCGTATAATTCGTATGTAACGAGACCGAGTGTGGTATTTTATTTATTACCCACGTCTTCCATGCATTAAATTGACAAAATAGCGTATTTTTGTTATGTTTTTGGTTTCAAACCGAAGCCGGTTTCATAAAGAGGTTGCGGAAGAGTTTTGTACTGTAGTACAAGATTTGCATGACGTCACACTGTAATGACGTCACTGCCTTGGTAACCGACGTCACGATGCATGTCAGTTGTCATCGCCTCGTACAGCCTCCTACAGTAACATACTCCGTAGCACCTCGTTTGTTGGTTTCCAGTTGCTTCATTCGTCTCACATCACTGGTGGAAACATTGCGTTTATGTTTTTCGACGGATATAATGTCTCAGTTCGACTCACAATTAAACAGCGACACGGCAACATTCGCAATGTTTACATTCCCACAATGCATTAAAGTTGTAGAATGAATGAATTCACGTGTTTGTTATGAATGAACCTATGTTCATGAGAGGTCATCGGTTATCCAATCAAATCGTTATAATCTCAGGTCAAGTCGTTACGACACAGGTCAACGCGATACGACACTCGTGTGACGTACGAGATTAGTATGCAACTACCCATACTTTGACCACGTGGGTAATAAATAGAGAATACTACACGAGGTCTCATTACATACGAATTGTACGAAACGAGTGTCCTTCCTATGGTATCTGACCGAGCGAAAGCGAGGTCAGATAATATAGGAAGGTCACGAGTTTCGTATAATTCGTATGTAATGAGACCGAGTGTGGTATTTTATTTATGACCCACTTCTTAGATGCATTAAATTGACAAAATAGGGTATTTTTGTTATTTTTTGGTTTCAAACCGAAACCGGTTTCATAAAGAGGCAACGTTCGCAATGTTTACATTCCCACAATGCATTTAAGTTGAAGAATGAATGAATTCACGTGTTTGTTAAGAAAGAAAAAAAAGCTACGTCAGAATGTGACCTAATTGAGAGGTCATCGGTTATCCAATCAAATCGTTATAATCTCAGGTCAAGTCGTTACGAATCGTTATAATCTCAGGTCAAGTCGTTACGACACAGGTCAACGCGATATGACACTCGTGTGACGTACGAGATTAGTATGCAACTACCCATACGTTGCCGTGTTTCTGTTTCATTCACTGTCTCATTACATAGTCAGAAACCAAAGGAAGGTCACGAGTTTCGTATAATCGTATGTAATGAGACCGAGTGTGGTATTCTCTATGTACGGTGGTATTATTGTGTTTGGTGTACGGGGTACTCTGGGCAGACCAAGTCTATGGGGGATTCGACAATCACGTTTTAGAGGGACGTAATCTTAAGAAACTGCAGAGCTCGATTACATCATGTCATCAAAGTGAAAACACATTTACCATTCAATGTAGTGCTTCGGAGACATTTACATATTTATAAATTCAGAACATCACCTAACCTTCAACATATTTGCATATTATTCCACTTCCTGTTACCTATAAATTTCCAATGTAAAGAACAAAAGATAGGACTGTTCATCCACTAGAAATTTAAAATTCATAACAGTAATTGACCATTATATATTCTGGTGGGGATGTAGCCACTAGGCCTTTTGCATGCTGGTGGAAATATGAATAATTTCAGGAAATAAAACAACATTTTGTGCTCATAACGCAACTGTGTAGTCTTTTGATTATATGAAAAAAGGTTCAACACATAACCCCCATGCACATCAACGTGTATTAGAGTGAACCCAATCAAATATCTGGTTTGATGCCATATTCCTGACCTTTAGATAATGCCCTATGTCAGCCATTGTTACAGTAGAGGTATGTGGTAAAATGGAGCCCCAGACTACATGTTCCTAGTAATCTCATTAAGTTATTGATGTGGATGCTGCACGGTAACAAACCAATGGTGGCAATGTATTCTTATCAAAACTGACCTTCTAGTTTGCCTATAGACCCGTATAACCTGATAGTGCTAACCTAACAAAATACAAAAAACAAAATATGAAAATATACAAAACAAGTACTGACATAAAAAATACAAAACATAAAAATAAACAAAACAAGTACTTACTAAACCATCCCGTAGTTCTTTACACAAATCTTCAAACTGTTGCTGTTCGTCTGACTGCATATTGCGGTGACACTGTGCAGCATTTTCTGATACTCGAGAGTCGGATGTTCAAAATCTATACGATCAGCTTCCAAAGTCATGTATTGAAAAATTGATTTATTTCAGAGGATAACGTATGTTTATTTAACGATGATTCAGCCATCTATTGACATCCAGCCACTGGGACATATTCTGTTCCAGATCTGGCACTTACCAAATTCAACCTTAAATAACCAATTGAATGGATGCTGGGGTGATAATTTCCTTACCATTCTCAAAACTATTACCTCTGGTGTGATCAACCTTTATCAAGAAGGAACTTCACCAAGATGGACTGGTCATTATTTAAGACACGATGTACTGAACACCTAAAGCATGACCTTTTCAGGAATATTGAAGATCCTACACAGTCGTTTTCCGATATACTTAATTACATTGCTGTCCTCTTCTAATCCACATGTTCATAAATCATTGTTTAATAATGAATGAAAACATGCCAGAAAGTGAAGGGAAAAAGCAGAAACATATTTTCGCCGGCATCATACAGTCCATAATTTACAGGCTCAAAATCTACTGTTTACCATCTGTTACAATTTGTTAATTGATACAGCTGATATTGAAGATAAACGTGTTGGCACTCTAGCCAAACATCCTTCGTCATCAATTTATGTCCCTGAGTTTCAAAAATATATATTTGAAACAACAAAAAAAGGCTAGATTTCAACTCATACAATGATGAAGACTATAGTGAAATATTTCCATTATGTGAGCTCAATACATCCATTGATCACTGCTAAATATATTTGATCAAAAATGGACTTCAGGAAATACATTACCTTCATGGCATAATGTCATTGTAGTCCCTATACCAAAGCCTGTACGGGTTCACACAGATCCATAGTATTGAAGACCAATATTTTTAACTATCCGTGTCTGTAAAACCATGGAACGAATGGTAAAAAAAATAGATTAATTTGGTATCTCGTAAATGTGGTTTCCGGAAAAATCGAAATGCTATTGATCGTTGATAATCCTTTATTAAGAATGCCGGAGAACACGGAGAAGCAATTTTCGTTGATCAGGAGTAAGCATACGATGCCACCTGGAAGCACGGCATTTTATGGGATTTATATGATTTTGATTTGAGAGGTCGTTTATCTCAGTTTTTATAGCAGTTTATTGTCAGACAGGCAATTTCAGTCAAAGTGGGGTTAACTCTGTCTTATCATTACAATCAGTATCAGGGGCGTTCAAAGGCAGTACTTTGTCTGTCACTTAATTTAGTAAATGTCGATGGACCACTTTTCAAGGATGAGTTTGATTTCTTGTCGTCATAAAGGAATGCATACAATGGACAGACAGTTACAAATCTGTATAAATGAAATCACAAATGGTTGAAACTTGAAAACGGCTTTAAAGTTTCGAAATCAAAAACTAATTATATACATTTCAGCAGAATAAATATATACTACGTAAGGACACAGCGGTATTTTTGAATTGCACCCCCATCAACGTTGTAATGGAGAACAAGTTCTTGGGGCTAATTTTCGACTCCAATTTAACTTTTTTCGCCACATATCAAGTACCTTAAACCTTAATCTCTGACGGCACTCGATTTGTTGAAAGACGTTTCTAATTCAAAGAGGGGAGTGGATCAAACTACCCTCCTAACACTTATATAGTTCACTGGTCATCTTGGTCAGAAATCTGAATACAGATCCATGGTATATGGTGGAACCTGCAAATGCTACCATAAACTAGATTCTGTCCACCACCAAGGTCTAAGACATTGTCTTGGATCCTTTGGAACTTCTCCTGTTGATAGTCTTTACGTCGAGGCTGATGAGCTATCTTTTAGACTTAAGTCACTTTCATAATCCCGACCCGTGAAGGTCCGGGTTAGAATGAACCTTCAGTAACCCATGCTTGTCGTAAGAGGCGACTAACAGGATCGGGTGGTCAGGCTCGCTGGCTTGGTTGACACATGTCATCGGTTCCCAATTGCGCAGGTCGATGCTCATGCTGTTGATCACTGGATTGTGTGGTCCAGACTCGATTATTTACAGACCGCCGCCATATAGCTGGAATATTGATGAGTGCGGCGTAAAACTAAACTCACTCACTCACTCATAATCCCGTTTGTTTTCATGGGTCCAATTCAGTGTATTTCGGACGATCTTGGGGGGCTTGTTTTGGATATTGTACGTGCGCTTCTAGCATTTTTAGGAAATGTAATAATACTACCCACCTAGAGTTTAGACCCACTTACAGCTCTCACTATATGTTATGTGTGTGTGTGTATGTGTGTGTACATATATAAGGATGCATCGAAGATGAATTTCTCCAATAACTTGGGGGAAGCAACTGCAAATCGTATGCAGATTAACTCCACGAGGATCATGCATCAAATTGCTGAAAAGCCTGTGCAAATATCGTGCATGTGAACAGCTGCGTTGGGGAGTAAAGATTTGTTAAGAATTCACCAATTTTCACTGAGTTTCATCATTTATTGAACGCATGAGAAAAATCTTTTCAATGTTACGAATATGTTTTACAATACGTCAGTCCATGAGTAAACAGTACCTTTAAACAGTGTGGAATATTTTGCAAAATCTAGTTTGGAACAGTTGACAGAAGTTAGTGGCTACATTTACACTAGTGATTCTAAACTTTTGATGGGTAGTATATAAATCGCTACGAGTTTCAAAACAATAATATTATATCTATATGTAACTAATCAACTTTAACCTTTACAATGGGCTTATATTTCACATCTCTGGAGACACAAAAAAGCGTTGGGTACGAAACCCCCCGGGTACGGTCTGTCCAGATGCATCATACTCGAGTACTGGATGTTTCACCACTTGGACGCAACTCCACACCGACATGGACTCTCCCTTTCCGGACACAGACTTTCCCGGCAATGACGTCACATACATAATTTCTAAATAGTTTCTGTTTCTTTACAACTTGACAAACTAAACACCTTGAAAATCGCCTTGCACTCTCTAAATATGTTAACAGAACTATGTTCAAGTTCAGCTTGAGTATGATGATGCCTGTAATAACAAGAAGACATGATCATCAATACCCCGCCACAGTGTTCTGCACCTATTTTGACAACTATTCATTCTTCCTACAAATAGCGATGCATAAGTCGTTAAATGACTACTGAGAGGATTACTGTTATGTCAGCAAAGAGTAAACCCGTGAAGATCCGGGTTAGAATTGATCTTACCCATGCTTGTTAGGAGGCGACTAAGGGGATCGGGTAGTCAGGCTCGCTGACTTGGTTGACACATGTCATCGTATCCCAATTGCCTAGATCGATGCTCATGCTGTTGATCCCTGGATTGATTCGATTATTTACAGACGGCCGCCATATTGCTGGAATATTGCTGAGTGCGGCATAAAACTAAACTCACTGACTCACGCAGCACAGAGGAGATCACAGGGCCTATGAACTTTATTGATGCCCATGCAAGAAAAATATACAATATGATTTATGATAAGATGTTAGGGATGTGCGAGATGAAGCATACAGAAAATCATCAATCACCACAAATAAAACCATTTCAAGAAAATAGATTGTGAAGATAAGTACTGCCTTGTGCATGTTACCAGTGCCGCTGCGTGGAAGCATGTCACCTATATGGCACCAATTTGAGGACACCAAGAAAAAGCTAAGAAATGCATGACAAGGGCCATGACTCCGTTAAAAATTGTAACACAGTTCCTGTTTATAAACTCCACCACGACATTCATGTCCTGAAAACACATACATGTACCAGATTTAGTTTCTCTCTATATAACTGTTTCTGAGAAAATCTGTCTCCATTGGGGATACCGTGCACTAAGTCAAGAAATGCATGACAAGGGCGATAACTCTGTAACAAATTGTAACACGGTTTCTGTTTTCGAACTCCATCACGGCATTTGTGTCCTGAAAACACATACCAGATTTGGCTTCCCTATCTATAACAGTATTTTGAGAAAATCTGTCGCAATCATCTCGGACGGATGGACCTAGCTCAAACCTATATCCCCCTCCTACTTCGTGGCGGGGGATAATAATGTTCATTTAAGAAATTATTGCATGACTACTTGGTGGAGAGTGTCTCCCAAACAAACCCTTGAGCATGTCAAGGATCAAATCCACAAATTTTCAGTTTGTGCAGTTTGTGCACGTGCCACATGTCTATTTAATCAGCATTTAATCGGCATGGGTTACAATGTTCAATGATTCTTCTGACACTATGGTACCGAGAAGATTGCCAGATGGCCAGAGATAGCAAATTATTGGTATGTATAACTGTGGTATATCATTTCAAGCAATTGGTCAAGAAATGAATGTCCACCTCACAACTGTCCAGGATGACGTCAGATCGCGAAGACACGGTTCTATTGAGGCTCTCTCGTAGACAACCATTTGCCACAAGCACTGTTCGGAAGCACCACTGGGTACCTATTGCGCCGGGTATGTACGGAAATTGGAATGGAACTGATTAATGAGAGCCGGGTAAGACTCTAGAAGGGTCACCAAAAGTCCTGTACTGAGCCACCATCACCAACAAACATGTTACATTGTATTTACCACACTGAAATCTGGGGACTTACCGAAGAATACATTCATCTGATGAATTCCTTCGCCATGTTACTGATGGACGCTTGAGAGTTTGGAGGCAGCGAAATAAAGTATTTGCAGCAAAAAACAATCAATCAACTGTTGTCTTTGGTGGGGTTCCGTCACGGTGTGGTGACTTGGTGACAATACGTGGGCATTTGAGGGATGATCAGTATATCCAGAAAGTGTTGGCTCAAGTTGTATTTGGATAATCATCCCCTTGTTTCAAGATCTGTAGTTATGGATGACAACGCTAGGCCACACCGTTCTCGTGCAGTGACAGCCTTCATTCAGAATAATGCAGTGATTCACCTTCCGTGCCCCGTCCTAAGTTCCGAGTATACTAGATATTGGTTGTACAACGTTCCCACGTTACAAACAGACTCTTTGTCTCATCACATACACCTTGTTGTTGCCTCTCTCTAGCTCCGTACCTGTAACATGTATCATTTTGAGCCCCAAACAAATTATGTGTATTTGGTGCCACATTGATTATTTAAACTAGAAACTGTCCTTTTATGTGCTTTTTTTTGTAGTCAAGACATGATCTTACAAAAAAACATTCAGTTTTACCAACGTACTGTGCGTTCATACCACTAATCTTAGCCGAAACATACAACTTTGTAAAAATTACCAGCTTGCCTAACTTTTATCCAGGTGTCTATAACATTGTCAATATTAAGATGCGTCAAGTTTACTATACGTCGTCACAGATAAACACGGATTCTAATCTTCTATGACATAGATTGCTTGAACTGATTTGAATTGGCCTTCATCTGCATGAAAGGACTAACCACAAAGTGAGTGAGTGAGTTTAGGTTTACGTCACACTCAGCAATATTCCAGCTATATGGCGGCAGTCTGTAAATAATCGAGTCGGGACCAGACAATCCAGTGGTCAACAGCATGAGCATCGACCTGCGCAATTGGGAACCGATGACCTGTGTCAACCAAGCCAGTGAGCCTGACAACCCGATCCTGCTAGTCGCCTCTTACGACAAGCATGGGTTACTGAAGGTTCTTTCTAACCCAGACCTTCACGGGTTCTATCCACAAAGACAGAGGATTAAAACTCCTGACTACATTATACATGGTGTCCACTAACAATACCCCCTGAATACAAAGTGTCACATGTGGTATCCCTAAGCATGAGTACTAAGCATGCTCACTGACAAATAGTCACTGTCAAAATCAGAAACGCTCATGAGATCCTGTCGACAAAGTATTGAATTTCAGACTGCAGTGTTAGCCTTTGAGTTACCAGCTATGACTTGGTAAACAACAAAAGACGAACGAGGGTTCATTGTACAGTTCTAAAATATCAAGTATAATAGGATGTCTTGGGGGTGAGCAACGAAGTGCCTAAAGCCTACAATCAGGAGACAGAATCAGAGAAGATGCCAGATTTATTTCTGTTTTAATCGGAGTAAATATATTACAGTTCCCACTTTAATGCACCGAATGGTTTTCAAAGCATACACAGCAACATGCCGTGTTCTTGTACTTCTAAAAATATGTAGGTGTTGCTTGATTATTGCTCATGTGTATGCATGCCAAATGCACCTGAGTTGGTGATATAGTCGTGAAGTGTGGCCGACAGGTAAATATGCATCTGGCGAAAGTAATGATGTATAGTTATTGTTTTGTTTGTTGTGTAACGCCACACTAAGCAATATTCCAACTATATGGATTCGTTTTGTAAATAATCAAGCCTGATCCTAGACAGGCCAGTGATCAACATTATGAGCATCGATCTACGCAATTGAGATACAATGACATGTGTCAACCTAGTCTGCGAGATTGACCACCTGTTAGTTGCATCTTATGACAAGGGTTGCAAGGATTGCTGAAGACCCATTCTAAAAGGGATATTCGTGGGTATTGATCTATGCAATTGGGATACGATGCGTCAACCATGTCATCGAAAATGCTGACGGGATATTCTAAAGTCAATCAACTGATCAAACATGTTTAAGTCAATGATATGCACAAAAAAGGCAATGTAAACTTGGTAAAATGAAATAGATATTAAGTCTAGAGATTTGTGTTTTTGTACTTCGAAAACATTCAACGAAAACATGTTAAATTTGGTGTGGTGAAGCTTGTTACATGTATCCTGCTAATTTTAAATCATGACACGTCCGATTATTCGGTATGCAAACATTTTCGCACATGTCATGATGACAGCAAAAATATATTTCTATTCTGCCCAAGGTGCATTATTTATTCCGGAAAATGCCACATAATTTATCATGCTCGTGAATGAAAATTCTATCAGTTGAAATATATTTAACGACTCTAACATGTTCATAATATAAAAATGTCCTATTTTCATTCGTACCATGTGTTCTCTTTGGCTTGACCAGTTGACGTGTATATGACGGGAGCCACCGTTCGGGTAGGATATGCTCATCCTTTCGAGAACATCCGATCATGAAAAACCTCTCCTAAACAAGAAACACAAAGACTATTTTTCAAATCAATGCAAATAAATGTTTGACAATACCGATTGTCCTGTCACAAGACAAGTACCTCCACGAAGAGGATGTTCCAATCAGTACCTGGTTTAACCAGCGTGTGCTCTACACCTCTTGCCAGAGTCTGTCTTGTCTTCTGTCCAGTGGGGGCCCTTTCATTCTTAAGCAAACGCGTTGGTCAGTTGTGCAAGTGTTTGTGGCATGTGTTGTCACATGATCAATCACAAGACTACATGTTCATAGTTTGATTACGTCACTTTACAGAAATGTGGAATCTACAGTTAAGTGTTTCTTCTTGTATAAGTGCCCGGAACAAAAACATTTAACGAAACAACGTGTTCGTCTGTTGAGCTCTATAGGATTCAGATCCAGAAGGCCATGGCAAGACAGAGGTTTGAATTATGCAGGTAGTCATAAATTGCACGAACTGAATGTAGTGAAGCGTTGTCATGTTGAAACAACTGCATTTGTCGTTTCATAATCGGGAGAAGGTTCCATGTACCAATTCCCATAAAAGTATTAACCACCATGAAGTCAGAGGTCCATGTGTAACATATGGCTCCTAACACCATCACACTTGCGCCACCGTAATCGGTCGCTGTTAAGTGCCATACGTTCAATTCGACATTGCCATAAAAAAAGTCTTCCATCTCGGCGTTGGAAAAACTAATCGTGATTCCTTACTGACTCAGGGGCGTTTGGGTAGTCTAGTGGTTAAAGAGTTCGCTCGTCATGCCAAAGGCCCAGGTTCGATTCCCCACATGGGTACAATGTG
Source organism: Haliotis rubra (assembly GCF_003918875.1). Classification (NCBI taxonomy): domain Eukaryota; kingdom Metazoa; phylum Mollusca; class Gastropoda; order Lepetellida; family Haliotidae; genus Haliotis; species Haliotis rubra. The sequence continues at coordinate 961,595 of NW_025766259.1, forward strand.
TGAATGGAAGCAACAAAATCCTTTCCACATTCATAAGAAATCTCTGCTAAAAGCAGGGTCAATTGTACAGTTGTGACTATATCATGAGCAGATATTTGTTTCAGCAGTATTACAGCTGTATAATGTTGTTTGTAAACACATCAGGTCTGAACCAGACAATCCAGTGATTGTCACCATGCAATACGATGACAGAGCATGTGTTTATGAACCACTATGAAATAGTGATGATAACAGGTGTTCGCGAAAAGGTGAGCATATCCTGCCCCACCGGTGGCACCCGCCATAAACATCTGCAACATCTAGTAAATTGTTCACCTGGAATAATTCGGGAACGTATGGTATAAGTCAAAATAGGGAATTGCATCGGACATAATTTGTCACTGTTGCATCAAATTTGTACACTCCAAAGGATGAATCTGTTGGAATATTGCTCGACATGAAGTTGACTACTGGAAAGTTGAAATAACCCCTTTTATCATACAGCCTTTTGGAGAGTCTTTTGTCACTCATCTCATCATTAGATCATCGATGTACCGGAACCTTAAGTTCAACTTCTTGGGCAAATTACCTTGTTTTGATTTTGGCAACCCAAGCAAAACTTCTGCTTTATATGCTATTATTATTATGTTTTACAGATTAAAAATAGTATGCAGCAGAGAGGGTTCGGGTGATCCTGACACAGTCAGGCTGGTAAGGCTCATCATCAGCTCAGGGGGCAAGCGAGATATTTCAAAGGCGGGGTCCGCATATTGAGCATGCTTTTCTTGAACAACTTTCAATCTCATCTGTTAGCAGATCACAATCATATTATTTCAGTTAAAGTTCAACGAATTTATGCCAATTAGCATTTAGTTCATAATTCAAACCTCAATGTCTTGCTATGGCATTCTAGATCTCTGGATCTGAATCCATCTGTGGGATGAGTTCAGTAGACGTGCACGTCAATGTCAACATACGCCACAAACACTTGCACAACTGGCCAACGTTTTTTGCGGAAGAATGGAGAAAGCTTCCACAGGACAGAAGGTACGTCAGACAGAGACGTAGAGCAGTGTTAACAGCACTAATCGGTCAAACCAGATACTCGTCAGAACGCCTCCCTCGCGAGCGTAGTGTTTTATAAACGGACCATCAGTATTGGCATCGTACAATTAATTGGTCACAGTAATTCTTTTCAAAAATAGTCTGTATGTTTCTTGTTTTGAAGAGGGTTGCCATGTCCGGCGTATTTCTCGAAAGGGCGATCATACCCTTCTCAAAGGGTGACATCCGTCATAAACACGACAACTGTTCTAAAAAACTACCAAGGTACGACTCGTACGAATTAAAAAAAGGGAATTACATTTTTCATATGATGATCATATTTGAGTAGTTAAATTTATTTCAACTAATGACATATTCATCCACAAACATGATCAATTATGAGGCATTTCCATAAATACATAAACAGAATAGAAATTAATTTTGCGGTCCTCATGACAATTGCAAAATTGTCTATATTACACTTAATCGGACGTGTCATGATTTAATATTAAAAGTACAAACCTCGAGACGCAATGCTAGTTGGCGGTCGGAAATCACACCCAAACAACTGCTATCTCAATAACATCAAAGTTTGCCTTTTTGTGTATATCTAGACTTTGGCATCTTTGATCAGTTGGTGGACTTTAGCATATCCCCCACAGTATAACCTTGTGGTACTTCACGTGTGAAGGAAACTGTCCCTCTAAACATCAGGCTCGATAACTTGGTTGACATATGTCATCGTATCCCAATTGCGTAGATCGATGCTCATGATGTTGATCATTTACATGGACTAAGCTTAGTGTGGCGTTTAAGATCAAACAAAACAAAAACAATACATCATTACCTTCGCCAGATGTATTGTTTTCCTATCGGACGCACTTTACGACTGAAATTATATTCAGATCTGGTGTATTTTGCATGTATGTTCTTGAATATTAATCACCACACACATTTTTATAGAAGTACGTAAACAAAACACGTTGTTGTATATGATTTGAAAACAAAATTTTGCTCTTGAAAATGGCAACTGTAACATTCTTTAATCCGATTATAACATACGCAAAGCTGATGTTGAAACTGGGTGAGAATTTGCTCAAATAATGATTTTGTCAACCACCACAGGCGACCACATCAGTTTAGCTCCTCAAACTGGTGATCATGTGTCCAATTCTCAACATTGGAAAACTCTGTCATTCCTCATAAAGTGCCCCCGGAAATTCCTACAGATTTTGAACAGGAAAATCTTGAGTCCGAATTTAGCGTCCAAGATAGTCCCAAATATGTACGATGGGGTTCATGTTAATGTTTCGATGGCGTTATTCTGCTAATTAATTAAGGTCTTGAGAACGGTGAGGTCAAGCGTTGCCAGTCATAAATATCGGACGACGGGCAAGGGGATGTTTATCAAAATGTGGCACGACGGCGGTATCCAGTGCTTCATCTTCACCACTGAGTATCCCAGACATAGAGATCTAACTTGTATTTATTCGAGTGAGTGAGTGAGTGAGTTAATAGTTAAAGTCACATCGGCAATATTTCAGCCATATCGTGACTAGAACATTCGATATTGAAATGAAATATATGTATATTATAAAAGAAACCTGCCGACGAAGGACAGTAAAACAACTAGAATATCACATATATGTATGTTAAACTAGTAATTTAATCTAAAACATTTTAACTATAGGGGACAACACAATATAAAAATGGGCTATAGATCGCCACCAACTGAAGGTAGATCACCATACTAGGAGCCATGGGGACTTACATTACTTTTGCTACCTGCATGGATCCTAGCTGGATTTACACCATCCCTTCAGCCGCTGGCGATTGTAGGAAAATTTAGCCAACAGTTAAAATAACAAAAATACTACGTTTAAAATGTGATAATTTATATTTTACTTTGAAAGTTTTGGGACTTACGTACCCTCTCAGGAGGACAATAATTTTACGGTACTTTAACCCCCTTTGAGGGCACAGACACTAACAATCTAAGTTAACAATCTAAACTACCAATCATTAAAATACATCTACTTACAGAACATATTAATCAAAAATCAGTAATCAAATCAATTTCTTTTAAAAAACCAAGAATTAAATGAACATGAACAGTGTTAAAAAGATCCTTAACAGTTTTAACATTGAAATATTTATCCCTTATGATGGAGAATTCGACACAGTCAAGCAGGAGATGCTTGACTGTGACTCTCTCATCACAAGGGATACAAAACGGAGGATCTTCACCTTTCAACAAGTAGTTGTGAGTATACCTTGTATGGCCAATGCGACATCGTCGCATAATGACCTCTTCAAATCTGGACTGACAACCCAAGTGAGTGTAACCAATATAAGGTTTTATTTCATGTAGTTTATTAATACCTACTTGGGTGTCCCACTTCTTCTGCATCAGATCACGGATGTAAGTTCTAATGCCAGCTTTGTAATCAGAATATGGAATAAGAAGTGGTGTCACAGATTTATTTAGTGCTGCCTTGGCAGCAAGATCAGCCATTGTGTTCCCAGAAATGCCAACGTGGCTGGGTAACCAACAAAAGACGATGTCGCGTTGGCCAGTAGCAAGCTCATTATACAATTCAATAATTTCTAATAAAAGTGGATGTTTACAAGAAAGATTTTTAATAGCCTGAAGACACGAAAGAGAATCTGAAAATATTATATAATGTTTATATTTACGGTGTTTATTAATATATTTAAGAGCTGTTAATACGGCATTAGCTTCTGCTGTGAAAATAGAGCTGTTATCTGGTAGTCGAGAAGAGATTGTTCTGGATCCAATGACAGTGGCACAAGCCACCGCGCCACCATCCTTGGACCCATCTGTAAATAAGGATTTGCGAGTATTATAATTATTTTTTAATTGATTATATTCTTGTTTATATTGTAATTCATTAGTTACAGATTTCCTAAACTTTGTCAGAGTTAGGTCAACTTCAGGCCTCATCAGTTGCCAAGAAGGAGAAGAAAGAAGACGGGAAGGAGCTATATTTTCCAGCTCAATGCCGGCAGCAGAAATGTAGGGCTTAATTCTGTGCCCAAGAGGCGGAACAAGAGAAGGTTTTTTGTTGTATAAATCCTCATAGAGGGGATTGAAAACACAGTTAAATGCAGGGTTAGACTCGCTAGAATATAGTTTAGTAATGTATTGTAAAGATAATTTTATACGACGTTGGGTAAGAGAAGGCTCATCTGCTTCAACATATAGACTATCAATAGGAGAGGTTCTAAAGGACCCAAGACAAAGTCTTAGGCCTTGGTGGTGGACAGAATCAAGTAGTTTTAGGTTGCTTTTGCAGGCTCCACCATATACTATGGAGCCATAATCAAGTTTCGAGCGGACCAATGATCGATATAGGTGGAGGAGGGTAGCTTGATCCCCTCCCCACTTTGAGTTGGAAACAACTTTCAACAAATCGAGTGCCTTCAGGCATTTTGCTTTAAGTGATTTAATATGCGGCAAAAAGGTTAAATGGGAGTAAAAAATTAGACCCAAGAACTTGGCCTCCTTGACAACTTTGATGGGAGTGCCATTTAAAGATAGTTCTGGGTCTTTATGCGGTTTATATTTTCTACAAAAGTGTTGACAATTAGTTTTGGATTTAGAAAATTTAAAGCCGTTTTCAAGACACCATTTATTTATTTTATTTAAACATAACTGCAATTGCCGTTCAATAGTATGCATATTTTTCCCACGACAAGAAATATTAAAATCATCCACAAAAAGTGATCCATCAATTGAATCGTTTACAACCTTTGATAAACTGTTTATCTTGATACTAAACAATGTGACAGACAAAATACTGCCTTGCGGGACACCCTGATCCTGATTGTAATGGTCAGACAGGGTTGAACCCACTCGGACTTGAAATTGTCTGTCATTTAAAAAGTTGGATATAAATTGAGGCAAACGGCCTCGTAATCCAAAGTCATGTAAATCTGTTAAAATCCCATGTTTCCATGTCGTGTCGTATGCTTTTTCTAAATCGAAAAAGATCGACACTGCATGTTGTTTATTAATTATGGCATTTTTCACAAAAGACTCTAAACGTACTAAATGATCGATGGTACTACGGTTTTTACGGAAACCACATTGTATATTAGTTATAAGGTTATTGGTTTCCAAGTACCAAACAAGTCGATTGTTGATCATACGTTCCACGGTTTTGCAAACGCAGCTAGTCAGTGAAATTGGTCTATAATTAGAGGGATCAGTATGATCACGTCCAGGTTTAGGTATGGGAACAATAATAGCATCCCGCCACGACGAAGGAAAATTTCCAGATGTCCAAATGTCATCAAAAATATGTAAGAGCGTCTCTAATCATGATTCAGGTAAGTGCTTCAGGAGTTGATAATGTATGTTATCAGCCCCTGAAGCAGTATCATGAGCCTGATCAAGAGCAGTATGTAGCTCATGTATTGAAAAGGTTTCATTGTAGTCTTCCCCATTATCTGAATTGAAATTAAGAGATTTCTTTTCTTGCTGTTTTTGATATTTTTGGAATTCAGGTACATAATTAGATGAGGAAGAATGTTTGGCCAACGTCTCACCAAGTTTATTTGCAATATCTGATTTATCAGTCAATAACTGATTCCCATCTTTGAGATGGTGAATGCTAGATTTAGAGCCCTTACCCTTGATTTTCTGGATCATATTCCACACCTTTGATATAGGTGTGCGCGAATTGATTTTTGAGACATAGTTTCGCCAAGAGTTGCGTTTATTTTGCTTGAAAGTACGTCGTGCTTTAGCGTTTAAAATTCTAAATTTGTCTAAGTTGTGGACCATAGGATGGCGACAGAAATAATGCTCAGCTTTCTTCCTTGCCTTCCTTGCCTGTTTGCATTCGTCGTTAAACCATGGTTTTCGTACGTGTGGAATTGCAGAGGACTTTGGGATACACTCGTCAGCTATGTTATTTAGTTCATCTGAAAAACATTGTAATGGCATCAGGAATATCAATAAAAAGTTCAGGCCTGAGTCTGTCAGCACAGAAAAATTCATATAAAGGCCAGTTAGCCTTTTTAAAATTCCATGATGGAGGAACGTCAGATGGATTCACAGGTTTTAGTATTGTTGGGAAATGGTCACTTCCACAAAGGTCGTCGTGGACTGACCATTCGAATTCACTCAATAGGGTGGAGTCAGTAATAGATAAATCAAGAGCTGAATATGTTCCTGTGCCAGGATGTAAATAAGTATTGTCACCGTCATTATAAATGCATAAGTCATTATTTGAAATGAAATCCTCCAGTAATTTACCCTTGGCGTTTGTATTAGTTCCACCCCAGAGTGGGTTGTGGCCATTTAAATCGCCAATGATTAAACAGGGTTTAGGTAGTTGATCATAGAAAGCTTGCAGATCCGTAAGGTGAACAGTTGATGAAGGCGGGATGTACAAAGAACACAAAGTAAAAGCAACCTGTAATGTAAGTCGAACTGCAACGACTTGAAGATTTGTTTTAAGTGGAACAGGGCTATGGATAACATTGTTCTTCACCAGGATTGATGCTCCACCAGAAGCTCTATCACCAGGAGGAGAAAAATAATGATACGCGTTAAACTGACGTAGATCAAAGTTATCTGTTTGTTTCAGATACGTTTCTTGAATGCAGAATACTGACGGATTAAAATCTTGGACTAATAGTTGTAAATCGTTTAAATTAGTCCTGAGTCCTCTACAATTCCATTGAATTATATGCGAAGACATCATTTGTTCTGCGGAGGATAGACTGGAGATCTACCCCTTACCTTTCTTGAAGGCGACAAGCTATGTGTCCTACCATGGCCTTGGTCGGACACATCCATGTCTTCAAGAGATCCAAACTTGTTAAAAATCTGGATCTGGTTGTTCGCCCCTTTCGGGGTTCTATTACTCTGATTCTTTTTGTACGTGTCTCTGCTCGTTTCTGTTTTGTTTTGGTTGTTTTACATTTCTTTCAGGTTGAGATGGTGCTTTCTGAGATTTAGATGTATCTTTCTCAGATGATACCTTTGATTGAATTACTGTTTTTGATTGAGATGTGGTTTGTGCACTGGTTGTCTTTTGGGGAGGCCTCGGCTGGATGTCAACAGATATCAAGGTAGGCGCAGAAGTATGTGCCCACGTGTAATCAGTCTGGCAACCTACTCAATTACATGAAACGTGTTTAGCTTTGTTGACAGGTAGAGATGCAGAAACAGTAGCAGAGTAGCTCGGGCCTGATTGTTCTTGTGCCAAAACAATCTGTTTCGCTTCCACAAAAGTAATGTTACGTTCATGCTTCAAACGCGATATCCTAGACTGAAGCTTCCAGGTAAGGCATTCCTTCGAGGAGGAGGGATGGGAACCAGAACAATTGACTCATACGCGAGGTTTGTCACAAAGGTTAGCATTTTCACATGACCCAGCACACCGATGGCAAACAGCTTGATTATGGCACGATTTAGAACCGTGGCCATATTTTTTGCAAGTATAGCATCTCAAGGGATTAGGGATAAAAGTATCCACCCTCAAGTTGCAGTACCTAGCTTTTAGTGATTTTGGATGTGTGGGGAGGCAAAACGTAAACAGATATGTATTGGTTTTAGAGATTTCATTATTCTTTCTGACAGTGAAACGTTTTACACCAGTAACTCCTTGGGAGCACAATTTCCTTCACGATGTTGTTCTCAGTCATATCAGAAAGGCAACGTCCAGTGTCACGGACGATGCCTTTACTACTGTTTAATGATCTGTGAGGGGACACCTCAACAGGAATATTTGCTAGTGATGTGGCTGAGAGCAGGATTTGCGATTGGATCTGCTTCCTACACTCAATGAGCAAAGAACCAGATCGCAGTTTTTTAATTTCTTTTACATCCCCAGCCAAACCTTCGATGCCCTTTGCTACTGCAAAAGGGGTTAACCTCAGAGGACCACCATCAGGTGCTGTCATGACAACGAAACGTGGCCAATTTTCAGTTTTTATGAGAGCTACGGGAGCCGACGAGAACGAATCATCTGACTCGTGGGAACGTTTTTTGTGTGGGGGTGCCATGATAATTATATATATGATTCACCCTCCTAGCTCCCCACCCACCATGGAGTGTCAACAAGGACGATGTCTTATGTCTGTTGGTCTCCAACAGACGACACCAGGGATACTAGGAAGGCATACTCAAGCCGGTATATATCTTAAAAAGATATCTCCTACCGGATTGGCCCATGAGCCACCGCCTTCTGGGCAATGTTGACTCTAGGCAAGTATAGACTTGGTTATTTAACAGTCAAAAAGTAACAAAGTTTAATGTATTTGAGCCAAAACCCTAAATTAATAATTTTACAAAATTCAGATTTGTGCAAATGAAAAATACTGCACAGGGCTCGGCGTGACCAGCCGATTGGTAGAACCGGGCCCATTCTACCACCCGTCTAGGTGAAGTCAGGGGCGAAGTGGTGTGTTGGGCAAAGGAACGCTATTCCTGGAACCAGTGCCCTCAACCACCAGACTCCCTTCCTCCACCGACACAGGGGCGCAACCCACGGCAAACAAGTTGGTGGACCAAATATACCCCCGGGTCCACAACGGGGGGTCGAAGAGCGCTTAGCGTTACCCAGCACCCACCACGAGGAGGTGGCTCTTCACGGGTGCCTATATTTATTCGAACTGCAACCCCACGATGCTGAGCCAACATTAAAGGATTCAGTTGCTTTCATCATATACTGGTGATATGCTTCGTGACGACGTCTCCACAACGATCGTAATGTGTTTCATCAGACAAGTAAAGCCTATGCCATGTCCTGAAGTTTCGGGTGGTTTTCGCCTGCACCACGCCAGAGATTCTTGCCTTTGCATCTCTGTGAGTAAGGGTTGTCTGATCGGGTGATGTTTCCCTCAGATCGGCAGCCTCCTTCCGATGCCACTGGTGGAAACCCTTGACTCCCAATATGACATGCCATTGTATATTTTCTTAACGTCTATGTCTTGCCATCGAGGAGATTGAATTGTTTGGACTGACGTCTTTTAAATCAGTTCAGAAATCTGTACTGCACAAACTGCAATTATGAAATTTATAACCCAGTGTACTAGATGCCTTTATAGCAAAGCTTTTGAGATATCATTTAAAGCACGTGCTTTACATGCACATACATGTGTGCTAGGGTATGGTCGCCTGTTTGGACCAAATTATTAAAAATTACCCCTGTAATGAGGTGGTGTTTAACTAGTGCTCAGGTACATACGTGTACTGCTGCAAACCTGTTTTCGCTTGTATTCAATCGCGGTATCATCCGTTGGTGAGTTGGTCTGTATAAATTTGCCTCTGCCATCATGAAACAAAAATTATCAAAGTCGTCGTCTCAAATATATTTGTCATTCCTTGAACACTGTTTTGATTTCGTTGAAGTGTGTGAAATTGTGTCATAAATAGAGAATAGTTTAAAGGAGTTAGTAAGCTTTAACAGCCCTCCACAGTTTAAAGAAAAACGAAACACCTAATTCATAATGTTATTACAAATGATGAGCCGTATACCTGATAGGTTAAGCAAATAACTCCATTAAACAATTCCACCGACGAGAAATGTTTGTTGATCCCATTAACCACGAAATCCAGTCTGAATATAATATATCAGTAGGAGGGCGTGTGTGTGCGTGCGTGCGTGCGTGCGTACGAGGGTGCGTGCGTGCATGCATTTATCTTTTATTTATTTTCAGCAGAGGAAGTATTTCCCGTCGTCTAATTTGTTCAAAATGTCACTTTCAAACATGTATTATTGGTCAACGCGCTTAACTGTGTCGGGTAAGGAACTGAGGATATTGACACTGAAGTCAATAGTCATGTTACATCAGTATAATACAATCATAGTTCACTTAAGAGAAAACCCTACAGTGTTTTTAAATTTGATGTAGTCCCACTGCAGAGCTGATACCCCTTGTTAACACGAACACGCTTCAGGTCATTCCAATCCTGTTCCCTCTTTTTCAGTTGATTCATTCTCTAAGTGATGATATGATGTGACAATTCATATACTTCAGTCTATCCTGCACAATATCATTCACTTTGTGATACACGCGGAGGCAGGAATTTATGGATGTCAACTTCTTTATTTTGAGGGACACGACGTTTCGGACATGATAAAGGCGTAAGAATACACTGGAGGAGTAAAAATATATTGAAGGAGTAAAAATATATTGAAGGAGTAAGAATACACTTGAGGAGTAAGAATACACTTGAGGAGTGAGAATATACTGGAGGAGTAAGAATATACTGGAGGAGTTAGAATACACTGGAGGAGTAAGAATATACTGGAGGAGTAAGAATATACTGGTGGAGTAAGAATACACTGAAGGAGTAAGAATATACTGGAGGAGTAAGAATATACTGGAGAAGTAAGATTACAGTGGAGGAGTAAGAATACACTGGAGGAGTAAGAATATACTGGAGGTGTAAGAATACACTGGAGGAGTAAGAATATACTGGAGGAGTAAGAATATACTGGAGGAGTAAGAATATACTTGAGTAAGAATACACTGGAGGAGTAAGAATATACTGGAGGAGTAAGAATACACCGAAGGAGTAAGAATATACGGGAGGAGTAAGAATATACTGGAGTAAGAATACACTGGAGGAGTAAGAATATACTGGAGGAGTAAGAATATACTTGAGTAAGAATACACTGGAGGAGTAAGAATATACGGGAGGCGTAAGAATACACTGGAGGAGTAAGAATATACTGGAGGAGTAAGAATATACTGGAGGAGTAAGAATACACTGAAGGAGTAAGAATATACTGGAGGAGTAAGAATATACTGGAGAAGTAAGAATATACTGGAGGAGTAAGAATATACTGGAGAAGTAAGATTACACTGGAGGAGTAAGAATATACTGGAGGAGTAAGAATATACTGGAAGAGTAAGAATACACTGAAGGAGTAAGAATATACTAGAGGAGTAAGAATATACTTGAGTAAGAATATACTGGAGGAGTAAGAATATACTGGAAGAGTAAGAATACACTGAAGGAGTAAGAATATACTGGAGGAGTAAGAATATACTGGAGGAGTAAGAATATACTGGAGGAGTAAGAATACACTGAAGGAGTAAGAATATACTGGAGGAGTAAGAATATACTGGAGGAGTAAGAATATACTGAAGGAGTAAGAATATACGGGAGGAGTAAGAATACACTGGAGGAGTAAGAATACACTGGAGGAGTAAGAATACACTGGAGGAGTAAGAATATACTGGAGGAGTAAGAATATACTGAAGGAGTAAGAATATACGGGAGGCGTAAGAATACACTGGAGGATTAAGAATATACGGGAGGAGTAAGAATATACTGGAGGAGTAAGAATATACTGGAGGAGTAAGAATATACTAGAGGAGTAAGAATACACTGGAGGAGTAAGAATACACTGGAGGAGAAAGAATATACTGGAGGAGTAAGAATACACTGAAGGAGTAAGAATATACTGAAGGAGTAAGAATATACTGGAGGAGTAAGAATACACTGAAGGAGTAAGAATATACGGGAGGAGTAAGAATATACTGGAGGAGTAAGAATATACTGAGGGAGTAAGAATATACAGGAGGCGTAAGAATACACTGGAGGATTAAGAATATACTGGAAGAGTAAGAATATACTGGAGGAGTAAGAATATACTGGAGGAGTAAGAATACACTGAAGGAGTAAGAATATACTGGAGGAGTAAGAATATACGGGAGGCGTAAGAATACACTGGAGGAGTAAGAATACACTGGAGGAGTAAGAATATACTGGAGGAGTAAGAATATACTGGAGGAGAAAGAATATACAGGAGAAGTAAGATTACACTGGAGGAGTAAGAATATACTGGAGGAGTAAGAATATACGGGAGGAGTAAGAATACACTGGAGGAGTAAGAATATACTGGAGGAGTAAGAATACACTGAAGGAGTAAGAATATACTGAAGGAGTAAGAATATACTGAAGGAGTAAGAATACACTGGAGGAGTAAGAATATACTGGAGGAGTAAGAATATACTGGAGGAGTAAGAATATACTGGAGGAGTAAGAATATACGGGAGGAGTAAGAATACACTGGAGGAATAAGAATATACAGGAGGAGTACGAATATAATGGAGGAGTACGAATATACTGGAGGAGTAAGAATATACTGAAGGAGTAAGAACATACGGGAGGAGTAAGAATACACTGGAGGAATAAGAATATACAGGAGGAGTACGAATATACTAGAGGAGTAAGAATATACTGTAGGAGTAAGAATAAACTCCGAAACGTGTTCCTCAAAAAAAAGAACTCGGCATCCATAAATTCTCGTCTTTGAGCGAAGTATATATTAAATTTACAATGTTAATACGAGAATTCACGAAATCCTTGATGACTGACGCACTTCACGATTTAGTGGACAAAGTCGTATTTTCTATTGTTTATTCACCTCACTTCTATAAGTCACGTGTCCACAAAATATCCCATATATTCTCACCTGGCCATCCTCATCCATGCCGTGCTGCGGCTGCAGGAGAGACACCTCATCTCCTCTGACAATGGTGGAACATCTGAAGCTTGGCGATATTGTGGCTCTAGTGGCATATTTCATTTTGGTCATCGGCGTTGGGATATGGGTATGTACTTACATGTTACTTACTTACAACATGTGTTCCAACAATAGGCTTAATTTTAAATCGAACCACGATCAAGGTTGCAAGGTAAATCATGGCGCTTACTTATGTCATGCATGTAACATTGAATGGACTTTGAATGGGCAATGATTTTCGATGAATGTTGCAAATGAATTATATTCATTCATCTTTGAAATTAAAAAGTCGACTGTAATGTATATCCTTTACTGTAGGTGAAAATGTACTTGATGACGATGAGGATTAGATTGGTGCAAGGCATGCTGTAGTAGCATAAGTATGTCTGCCAATAACACGCGTGACAGGGAAATCTTCCCATCCACCTATCGTCCTCGTGGTTTGGTAGACTGTCAGTTTTACCTGAAGTCATGGCAATGCATGGTATAGAAATGATCCCTCATGATAAACCAGTCAAGCGTAATGATCCCCTAAAACAACAGATGTTTGGTCAAACTAGATATCCATGAACTAGAGACAAGACAAAATATTTTGATACATGGATAGTTTTGTAGGTGTCTAGAGAACTGTCAAATTGTCGGCACTTCGTCTTTCTTGCGGGAGCTCTGGCACCATGGGTGCCTGACAGTGTTGTCAACACAACAGTTCTCGACAGAGGAATTTAATCATTTAACGGGGCGCTATAAACACAATATTTGAAGAAAGATGATTCGCTCTAAATGTATATGTACGTCAGTGTTAAAAGTTCAAAACTGACTGCCCGTTAGCAGAGATAACCTGCTGAATTATTTCTAGTAATCATACATATATTTCGTCATAACGAAAACATTAGATCGTTTGTATATATACATGTGAATACATACTCATGGAAACGAATAAGGGAACACATGAAAGTACAAGTGTTCCTTTATTTATGTCCAGAATTTCAACGACAGTGCAATACATAGCTTGTGAAGAAACCTGGAAAAGAATAAAGGAATACTCGTACTTTCATGTGTTCCCTCATTCGTTTCCATGACTATATAGTTACAACGTTTCCAAAAACGTGTATGTAATAAAGATATAATAAAAAGATACTATAATCAATAAATATAATCGATATAGACAGACAGACATAAGATAAAATAGATCTCCTGATAAGGAAGACTGTGTCCTCGGTGTTCTCCCAGTTCAATAAATTTACAACTTTCTTAGTCACGATATAGCTGAAATCCTGCCGATGTGACTTTAGATATTTACGCACTCACTCTCCCAGTTCACCTAACCTTTACCCATTAGTACCGAGAACTAGTTAGATAATAAGGGTGTGTCTGGGTATGGTGGAACCCATAGATGTTTTTCAGAGGGGATTAATAGTAGTACCCTACATTAGAATAAGAGAATGACAGGTAATATAAATGCGGTATATTAGATACCTATGTGTGAGAGATCAATATACATAATTTACAAAGTAAAAACACATAATTTACTTTTTTTTACATGCATATACAATTTTCTTCTGACGCTGTCTGTATATTAGAGAGTTAAGGAGGAAAATTGATTTGTTTATACTCTATGGCCCAGGTAGAGATTCCGGGCAGGAATTTAGAGTCACACTAAGCTCAACTCTTCGATTAATTGGAGTGGTTCGGATGACATCCATCCATCCATCCATCCATCCATTGCTCTTATCTCAGGGACAGTGGGGGTAGCCTAGTGGCTAAAGCGTTTGCTTGTCACGCCGAAGACCCGGGTTCAATTCCCCATATGGGTACAATGTGTGAAGCCCACGCCGTGATATTGCTGGAATATTGCTAAAAGCGGCCTAAATCCAAAATAACTCACTAACAGTTTGAGTATTGGAGAGTGGGGCGGTAAACACACACATAAATGGAAAATGAATTATGGTAATACATTCAGCTGAAACGTGCAAATGTACATGGTTTCAAAACTTTTGCATTTCGCTAAACCAACCATGTATATTTATTGCATCAGGAGTAAATAATTAAGTAATTTTGCTAACAAGCTCGATATACATGACATACCATAGACCTGTCGCGTTGTGGCATGTTTACAGAGTTAATTAGTCAGTGTACTGAAATACGCAATTTTTCATGAAAGCCCAGCCCATTAAGTGCTATTAAACTTATTATAATAATAATATACTAGGCACATAAAGAAACTGTGCACCACCCCGGGACTTCGCCGTATCCACCCCAACACAGTTCGACAACGTTTTCGTCATCACGGGATCAGACCACGACGTCCCGCCATACGGCCTATCCTGACACAACGTCATCGACAAGCTCGCCGAATGTGGTGCCGAAATCATGTCCGCAGACCCTTGTTTTGGTGGAGAAATGTTGTTTTTACAGATGAGTCCAGGTTTAACATTTCCCATAGTGATGGACGTCAACGTGCCTATAGACGCGTGGGAGAACGTTATGCACAGGCCTGTGTCTTAGAGAGGAATCGCTTTGGTGGTGGTTCCGTGATGATTTGGGGTGGAATAAGAGCACGCCAAAGAACTCCTTTGGAGATTGTTCAGGGCAACTTAACTGGTGTGGGCTACAGGGATCAGATTCTTCGACCTGTGGCAATTCCTTTTCTGCAACGTCATGGCCCTCGGTTAACATTCCAACAGGACACTGCCCGCCCTCATACGGCAAGGGTTGCTATGGATTTCTTGCAACACCACAACGTTGACTTACTGCCTTGGCCTGCAAATTCACCGAGATGGATCGACGTCTACGCCGTCTTCCTCATCTGCCAGATAACGTCCTTGACCTTGCAACAGAACTTGAGAGAATCTGGCGTGACATCTCACAAGCCTTCCTTGCACGTTTGATAGGCTCTATGCGTCGTCGATGCACTGCTGTTCTCAATGCCGATGGTGGACACACCCGTTATTGAGCTTGTGACATGGTCGTTTGACCCCTGTCCCGCTTGTGGACTCGTGACATCATTGTGATTGACTTTTCCATTGAAATTCTCCCGACTTGTTATGGTCTCATGATCCCTCCATTAAAGTTTATATGTACCTTCGACATTGTTATCGTACTTATCAACTGGGATCATATTTTGACAATGCACAGTTTCTTTATGTGGCTAATATATTTGCGTATATATAGCGCATCATTTACTAGTAAATGCTCTCCGCACTTAAGATGGAAAATGACACTTGAAAAGATATCTTTTTAGGGCAGTGTAAAAAGATGCTAGTGACACGCTGGTTTTGAGTGCATTCCACTTCATTGCTGCTTGGAAAGCCAACGACTTTTTGCCAAAGTTGGTCTTTATGTTTGGCACTGTCACTGGCATTTGGTTTTGGGATCTCAGTGAGCGTGAGGGTTCATACATACCTCTGCGAGGTAGTCAAGGGCCATTCCGTTGAGACACTTGTATGTCATTACAATGGCTTTGAAATCAATTCTTGTGGTGATTGGTAGCCAGTGAAAATATTTTAGTGTTGGAGTAATGTGATCGAAGATTTTAGACTTCGTATTGATTCTTGCTGCAGTGTTTTGGAGGGCCTGAAGGCGACGTAGGTGATCTTGGTTGACGTTGTTGAGAAGGCTGTTACAGTAATCCATTAGAGACATGACCAGAGATAGGACGAGTTTTGTAGTAGCATCAGCAGTCAGATAGTTGCGGAGTTTTCCAATGTTCCTGAGATGCATATGAGCCGTGCTAATGATGTTGGAGATCTGCTTGTCCATTTTCAGATTTTCATCAAGAATAACCCTAGATTCTTGACCTTCAGGGTTGGGGCTATGGTAGCGTTTCCTATTTGGAAAGATGATTTTGGTGCTATAAGCATGAAAATTCTGTTATACTATTATTAAATTTCAAAAGGTTTTTAGTCATAGTTATTTGTTTGTTGGCTGACTT
Organism: Haliotis rubra; assembly: GCF_003918875.1. Taxonomy (NCBI): domain Eukaryota; kingdom Metazoa; phylum Mollusca; class Gastropoda; order Lepetellida; family Haliotidae; genus Haliotis; species Haliotis rubra. The sequence continues at coordinate 978,068 of NW_025766259.1, forward strand.
TGTGCTTGTCTGCTATTCTTCCCAGTGGTGTAGCGTACACAGAGAACAGCAGTGGTCCTAGCAGGGAACCTTGGGGGACGCCACTCCTGAGATCTGTGGGATTTGATGTTTTGCTCTCAGTCTTAACGACTTGAGATCGATCTGATAGATAGGATTCCAGCCATGAAAGTACACCTTGACTTTCAGGTCACTTTCCATTCTTGATATCAGTGTGTGATGGTCAATAGTATCGAAGGCCGCCGAAAGGTCTAGACAAACCCGTGCTGATACGTTTTCTTCGTCTGCTTGTGTTAGAATGTCACTGGTGACTTTTATGAGTGCTGTTTCAGTCGAATGGTTTGGTCGATATGCAGACTGATTTTTGTCAAGCAGGTAGTGTCTCGTCAGATAATCTGAGAGGCGGGTACACACAGACTTCTCTTGAACCTTAGAGGCGAATGGGATTAGATACAGGTCTGTAACTGTTCAGAGTATTTTTGTTTAGGTTACTTTTCTTCAGAAGGGGTCTAACCAGAGCTTGTTTGAAAGTTTGGGGATCTCGCCTGATGATAATGAGAGATTGATGATGTTGGTTATTGGTTATTCCTTATTTTTTGCTTTTTTATTTAATCATATTGTTTTTATTTCATATCAATCACTCAATTTTCTGGTCCAGACTCAACTATTTACAGACTTCCGTCTTCACTGAGTATGGCTTTAAATAACATACCAACATAATGTGTTTGATAAACCGTAGACAATAAGATCTGTCGGTGGTTTTATGTTCAAACTTCCCCTTACCTGGAGATATTAACCTTCTCTAACAAAGGACGTAAAGGGTGAACCGTATAGGTTTTACAGGTGCCGTGGTCAGCTGTAGGTACAATGACTAGACACTTTGGTTTTCCAGGCGCGTAGCAAGCCAAGTTTTCGTGTAAATCCGATTGGTGGCAACGCTTTATATTTAGCATAGCATGGGGAGGTTGCCCAACTGTTATTTTCTAAGTCATGCCGGGCTTTTTCTATAATGGTAGCTACGCCTCTGTTGTCATAATTTGTCTTATCCAGTGTGCATCCTGTAGACGTTTATCGTTCACCATGTTTTCATCTAATTTCAGTCAGCCTTCATGCCCACAAGAAGTGGCGCCATCGGGTATTTCTTGGCTGGGAAAAGTATGAACTGGCTCATGGTAAGTTAATATCATATAGTGTGACCAGAAATTATTGAGAATTTTAGGAATATGTTTAATTGGATTTCTAGTATATACAACCTTGACCAGCTATCAAGTGCTTGGTTTCATTCAAGAGAGACAACTCCGTTAATCCTTTTTCATTAGTTTGTGAAGAGTTTCCCCCCTTTGTTTACTTGCTAGCAGACGACATTTTCAGTGATCCTCAGTATGGATGATTTAGAGAAGAGGAAGTTGATATTAGAGTATTATAACAAGGACATCAGATCAGCTAAAGTGATTTCAAGTAGAACAGGCATCCCTTTGTCCAATGTTTATCGTGTTTTGAAAAATATTGCAAATGGATATGGCATTGAGCACCAAGGAGGCGCAGGTAGACCCAGAAAATTGACTGTCGGTGACAGGAGGCGGCTTGGTATTCTTGTTTCTAAAAACAAACGAAGGAGTTTAGAAAACATATGGCTGGATATGATTGATAGAGGAACTGTGGCTGTCTGTAAGGAGACAATTAGAACTGAGCTGCATGCAATGGGTTGGCAGAAAAGTCGAGGAATTCCATCACCGATCATGAAAACTGAACAAAAGGATCGAAGGTTGAACTGGTACTTACAGCATAGAAATTTTAACTGGGACAATGTGATTTTCTCAGATGCATTCACAGGCCTGGTTTCGGACCCAAAATATGACATTATTAGATTGGCCAAGCTATAGCCCTGACCTAAATCCATTAGAAAATGTTTGGGGACTTATAAAGGAAAGTGTCAATAAGAATGATCTGACAAATATTGCTGAAATGATAGAAGAGGTGGTCCGATATTGGGACAGCATGGACCACGACTTTCTAACTTCTTTGATCAGTAGTATGCCCCGCCGCATTGAAGCCTGCATTGATGCCCATGGTGACTTGACAAAATACTCACTGTTCACCTGTCTTTGAATCTGGAGTTATGTTCTGCTAATATTCACATTTAATACGTGGGTAATGAGTGAAAAGAAAAAGTAAAAAGTACAATCTTAAATTCTCAATAATTTCTGGTTGTACTGTATTTATCTCAAGGGTCCAGTCATCAGGACGGCAACCCGCTGTAGAGTTACGTCCAATGCTAGGTCAACAGCTTGCAACGATCAGAGACCATATAATATGGTCTATTATATGGTCTCTGCAACGATGTAAACAATGTTGGAGATGACCAAATCTCACGCATATTGGTCGTGAACTTAATGGTTGGAGAAACTCAGTGTGAATTATGTATATCCAAAACAATGAATGAATGAAATTCTTCATATTTTCAGACAAATTTGCTTTGTTATTTATTTTGTTATGTCCAAAATAAACAAATATTATTGAATGAACGAACGAACGAATGACATAGTCACAGACAGATTTGCCTCCCTTTCTAGGTGGGTGCTTCGCTGTTCGCAAGTAACGTGGGAGCGCCAATGTTCATTGGTTTAGCCGGAGCGGCTGCTGCATCCGGGTACTCCGTTGTTGTGTACGAATGGCATGTGAGTATATGTTCTTGACATGCTTTATAACGATTATTTATGCTTGAATACTTTGTCATTTTACGTCATATGATCGTTATTAGTAAACTATTAAGCTGACAAATGTGACGACAGATTGTGTCATCCTGATATATGTTTCTGTTGTAGGCAATATATTTACTGATAGCGCTCGGGTGGCTTTTTGTACCAGTGTACGTGGCGAGTGGGGTAAGTATCAGAGCATCAGCTTCATCTGTACAGTAAACCCTCGTTAGGCAGGAAACTGCAACAACCGACCGAGCTTCCTTAAAACGCCTTGAAATGAGCAAAAGAACCAGTCTTAGTATCCAGACGATGGTTGTGGCACTGTCTGGATTCACGAGGTACCGCTATGTAAATACGTAGTATAATAATACGCCTCGGAACGGATTGTGAATGAACGACTGTGTATTTAGAATCGGTTAATCTTAAAACATACTTGACACACACTTCACTACATTCATGTAAATAAAAGTTATTAGAACCAGTTAACTGACCAATTCTCACAACTTTTCTGAAATGCAAACTTGTAGGCGACGGCCAGCGGTATCGGGTGTCTTGATGCATGTCATCAAATACTCATGATCCCAATCACGAATATAAATATTCCGCCATCCTAAAGCTGGAATATTGTTGTGTGTGACGTAAAACATAAACAAACATACAGTTATACTGGGAAATAGATATGGCTGCGCAATATAACCGGTTTACCGGTATTTACCGGTTCAGACAAGAAAACGATACGTATGGCGATACGCTGATCGAAAACCGGTATTTTGACATGCATTCGGAAAATTTCGTAACACTCGGAAATCTTCGGATATTTCCGTTTCATTAGTGCCAAATGTTACTTACATTTTTATTTTGTCATGATTAAAAGTTTTGATTAAAGGTTAATCAATCATAGTGATTTTGTTGTGTTTTTGCTTTATAATCAACATTAACTCGATTATAAATAGTTTTTGTTAAAAAAATAATACTTGCAATATATTGCAATACATATCGAAATATATGCTTCCGCATCGCAATATATCGCAATACCCACCCCTAGAAATAGACATCCACAATGCATCGCATTTAACTGGCACAGTCTACAAATGTGTTGTTGGAGAAGGTGTAAGAGTGCTGTATTCCTCTGTTGCAAGTCGTTCACGATGCCGGAGTATCTACACAGGAGGTTTGGGGGACGGCGACTGCGCATCTACCTCTCCGTGCTCGCCCTGCTGCTCTACATCCTGACACGTATCTCGGTGAGGAGGACGTTGTTGGTGCCCAGTGAATTATATCTTCATTATACAACTATCTAGACATTGACGCACTTCTTGCATAAACATGTATACTTTAATTAACATTTACAGTGCATACCTAATACACCTTTTACATACTTCTGACATGTAGTGACATGCAGTGCATACATCATACAACTAAAAACTGACATGTACATTAACTGACATTGACATGTTAACTAACACGATTAGATAACTTATATGAACTAATGTATTTTTATGGACATCTAACATGAACTGTAATGGACATTGACATGCATATCTAATGCATCTAAAAGCGGGCATGTAGTTAATGGACATTGAGATGCATATCTAATGCATCTAAAAGCCGGCATGTAGTTTAATGGACATTCAGATGCATTTCTAATGCATCTAAAAGCTGGCATGTACTTTAATGGACATTGACATGCATATCTAATACAACTAAATAACTGTCATGTATTTTAATGGACATTGAGATGCATACCTAATACAACTAAATAACTGGCATGTATTTTAATGGACATTGACATGCATATCTAATACATCTAAATAACTGGCATGTATTTTAATGGACATTGACATGCATATCTAATGCATCTAAAAGCTGGCATGTATTTTAATGGACATTGAGATGCATATCTAATGCATCTAAAAGCTGGCATGTACTTTAATGGACATTGACATGCATATCTAATGTATCTAAAAGCTGGCATGTACTTAAATGGACATTGACATGCATATCTAATACAACTAAATAACTGCATGTATTTTAATGGACATTGAGATACATATCTAATACAACTAAATAACTGGCATGTATTTTAACGGACATTGACATGCATACCTAATACATCTAAAGCGTTCCTGTATTTAATGGACATTGGCATGCATATCTAATACAACTAAATAACTGACTTGTACTGTAATGGACATTGACATGCATATCTATTATATCTAAACAACTGGCATGCTAATTGACATTGACATTGGAATGCTAATAAATACAATTAGATAACTGACATGCATTTTTATGAATTGTGACAGACATATCTCATACATCTTCCATTAATGTACATTAATGGACATTGACATGCATATCTAATGCAGCTAAGAAACTGGCACGTACTTTAATGGACACTGACGTCCATTTCCTAAAATTCTAGGGGCGGTGGGGTAGCCTAGTGGTTAAAGCGTTCGCTCGTCACGCCGACGACGTACCCGGGTTCGATTCCCCACATGGGTACAATGTGTGAAGCCCATTACTGGTGTCCCCCGCCGTGATATTGCTGTAATATTGCTGAGTGCGGCGTAAAACTAAACTCATTCACTCACCCTTCCAGAAATGTCTATACTAGCTGGATGAATAATCTACACTGACATTTATGTATATACTAAACTGGATTAATCTACACTGCTATCTACACACGCACGCGTATGTTCAAATGACAGTGTAAAAATATCTGTCCAAAGTTCGGGGATTTTCTCTTACTCACCACAAGAACAGGCTATGCTGGACAACGTAAGACAATTTCAGTGAATAACAGTACCTCATAACAATAAATATGATAATTATATATAACCATATTTATATAAGTAATGTTTCAACAGATGCTGGAGCCAGTCTACATGGTGCAACAGTTTGCATGGCACATGGCGACCTTTATTGTAATCAGACATTTTAAACCTTCTCTCGCTTTCCTAAAACCTTCTATTGCTCGTCGGCAACTAACAAGTACTTCTTTGGTGAAATATAGTCAGTTACTATAACATACACTACTACTCACAAGCACTAATCTCTTCGGCGATTGTTTGTCTGGCGATACCCGACCAAAGTGATAGATGAACAATAATAAATGAGAAAGAGGTAGGTAGTTGTGAGCAGTAGTGTAGTGGATGTTTCACGAATGTGCCCTGTTTACCTTTCTCTGTTTTTCCTTTAGTCTGAGATCTACACGGGGGCGTTGTTTATACAGCTACTACTCGGATGGAACATGTACTACTGCGTCACCGGTATACTGACAGTAACAGCCTTCTACACCGTCTTAGGTCAGTGTCACATCGACCGCATCACGGTTTTTTTTGTTGATTGTAGAGATTTAACGAGCTCAACTGATCAACTTTCGCACTGCGGAACATAATAATTGGTAAAAGTTATATAATTAAAATAATCCAAAATTGTAATCATTATGATCGATATCAAACTTAGATAAGTAACATATACTCTCCAAAATTATAAAACGCATACTAACTACAAGACAAATTATCATACTCTTGGTTGAACGGTTCATCCAGCAGAAAATGGGTACCCGGTGGAATAAGTCATGTGACTATAACCTTCTAGCACACCTAACAGGCTTGGCTTGTCCGGGTTAATAATGTGCTATGCTATTGATTGTAAGCGCTTTGAGCATACATAGTGTGGAACTTGGGGCTATATAAATGGACACATTGGTATTATTATTATTAACTGGGATCCAACCTACGGTCAGCAGATCCTGGCACTGATAAGGGAGTAGGCAGTGCACGGCTAGTTAGACAGCACTGCATTAGACGGCTGGGCCTCCAATGGATCTTTGTAACTTACAGACACAATCGTTGTTTAGTTTCTAAATATACCGTATTTCTTCTAATAGGATTCCAAACCAGGTGGTAATAGAGGCCCAGAGCTAATTATAGGGACCTGGTAGTTTTAAACAGTTCAATACATAGAGCTACATTTATAATAATTTAACATAAGATTGGAATTTATTTTCTTCATACTTTTAGGGAACATGTTTCAAACTGGGGATCGAACCAATAAAAAAGAAAAAAAACCTTTTGCTTTATTCCAGCTAGAACTAATTTCAGTGAAAACGACCGGCTAATTAACAACTATTAGAGTGAGTGAGTGATTATGAATTTACGCCGCTTTTAGCAATATTTCAGCAATATCACGGCGGGGTACACCAGAAATGGGCCTCACACATTGTACCCATGTGTGGAATCGAACCCGGGTCTTCGGCGTGACGATCCAACGCTTTGACCATTGGGCTACCCTACCGCTCAAACAACAACTATTAGAAGCAATGTGGTAAGTGCATGAATGTGACTATGTGTTTGCAGGAGGACTGGCAGCAGTGATCTATACGGACACTCTACAAACTGTTGTGCTCCTGATCGGAGCGACCGTACTTGCAGCAACCAGTAAGTAACAGATACATGGACGTCTTTAGGTAGCGTTGTCACAAGGTATTTCAACCTTCTAACACAGGGTTAGTTTAAGCAGTTGGGTTAGTTTAACGCGTAGTTGTGACAATGCCTATGCACTATCATAAACGTTTGACATCAACGCGTAACATTACAAACGCTACATGTTCGTAATACTGTTTCCCCAACGCACAGTAGAACATTACCACAACGTGCAACCAAGGAAAATAGAACATCACACAACCAACGTTAAAACAGAACATCACATAACGTAAAATACAACGTTACCACCAAGTAGAACATCACAGAACGTAAAACAACGTTACCACATAGAACAACGTAAAATACAACGTTATACAACGTTAGAACACCTGGAACGTAAAATACAATATAGAACATCACAGAACGTAAAATACAACGTTACCACAAAGTAATATAGAACATCACAGAACGTAAAATACAACGTTACCACAAAGTAATATAGAACATCACAGAACGTAAAATACAACGTTACCATCAAGTAATATAGAACATCACAGAACGTAAAATACAACGTTACCACAAAGTAATATAGAACATCACAGAACGTAAAATACAACGTTACCACAAAGTAATATAGAACATCACAGAACGTAAAATACAACGTTACCATCAAGTAATATAGAACATCACAGAACGTAAAATACAACGTTACCACAAAGTAAAATAGAACATCACAGAACGTAAAATACAACGTTACCACAAAGTAAATATAACATCACAGAACGTAAAAACGTTACCACAGTAATATAGAACATCACAGAACGTAAAATACAACGTTACCACAAAGTAATATAGAACATCACAGAACGTAAAATACAACGTTACCACAAAGTAAAATAGAACATCACAGAACGTAAAATACAACGTTACCACAAAGTAAAATACAACAATACCACAACGTAAAATACAACGTTACCACAAAGTAAAGAACATGAAATACAACGTTACCATCAAACGTAAAATAGAAAAATACAACGTTACCAATAAAGTAAAATACAACGTTACCACAACGTAAAATACAACGTCACCACAAAGTAAAATACAACGTTACCACAACGTAAAATACAACGTTACCACAAAGTAAAATACAGCGTCACCCCAACGTAAAATACAACGTTACCACAAAGTAAAATTCAACGCTACCACAAAGTAAAATACAACGTTACCCCAGAGTAAAATACAACGTTACCACAAAGGAAAATACAACGTAACCAAAAAGTAAAATACAACGTCACCCTAACGTAAAATACAAAGTTATCACAAAGTAAAATTATTCTTACAACGCTGATATGATATAATAATAAAATATAGCAGTGCAGGTAGGTGCATAACAACGCTGCAGAGACGTAACATTGGCAGCTGGGCAAGGGTGAGTAAGTTGGGTTTCATGCAGCTTTGAACTGTATTCACGGCGTGTCAGCTTAATGTGCAAGGAAATCACAGAGGGAGCCTTGTCTGAAACCTGAACAAATTTGGTAAAACGCGCGTGTCCGGATATGGCCGAATCAATCAATCATTTGGTTTACTTAGGATAGTCAAAACGCTCTTTTAACAACATATAACGTTTAACGTTCAGTTTTTCGAAAGGTCTCCCCTACGACTTCGCGCTTCCGTAGTCTTCTCTATAGTAATACAAATTTATAATATAATATATAACATTTTTACATTTGATACTTTATACAATGCAAACAGCATGAGTAAGAGTAGCCAGAGCCGAATTTACTGAATCGGCCTTTAAGAATATTGATCAGTGTTTATTTTTAAGTGATATTGTCAAGACAATTTAATGGAACCTTTCTCTACTTTCCTGGAAATCGACCTCCGACATATTTTATTTTGAGATGTCCGTTTTGATAAAACTGAAACTAAAACTGGCTCTTCAAATTTAAATGATTTCAATGGTATTACATTTTCAGCTTACAATTGATCATTTTTAACGTATAATATCCCAGGCCTCACTAAAGTTGGTGGATTCGAGGGCTTGCACGAAAAGTACCAGTTGGCAGCGGCAGAGTATACGTTTTCCAATACATCCCTGTATTCATGTGGACTTCCCCGGAACGACTCATTCCAAATATGGCGCCATCCTGTCACAGGAGATATCCCCTGGCCAGGGGCCCTGACAGGGTTGAGCATTCTTGGACTATGGGTGTGGTGCAGTGACCAGGTGACTTCAAGTAGAACAGCGTCTCATGACGTCTCACGAATACCACTATTCATATTTATGTCAAGTGTTTCACATTTAGAGTCAGTGACTTTAGTTTTACGCCGCACTCAGCAATATTCCAGCTATATATCGGCGGTCTGTGAATAATCAAGTCTAGACCAGACACTCCAGTGATCAACAGCATGAGCATCGATCTAGGCAAATGGGATACGATGACATGTGTCAAGCAAGTCAGCGAGCCTGACCACCCGATCCCTTTCGTCACCTCTTACGACAAGCATGGGTTACTGAAGATCAATTTTAACCCGGATCTTCACGGGTTCACGTTTTAGAAGGAAAGTGGGAACATGTATTTTTGGGTAAGACCCGTAACCCATGCGTGTCGTAGGCGACTAACGGGACTCGAATGTTACAGACAGCTACCATACAGCTGGAATATTGCTGAGTGCGGAGTAACACTTAACTCACTCCCTCACTATTTCTGTATAAACTGACGGACAAAAGAAAGTATATACCCATATTTGTTGGTGATTGATTGGAACAAGAAAGGGTGTTCGATGGTTAAGTATAATTTGATATGCGTACTAGTGTTTTGTTATGTTACTATTTCCAACCGAGTTACATTTTGATGACACTTGTAATATGTTGGTCAAATCTAATTCCAATGGTGTCGTTTCTTTGGCCCATAGAAGTGCACGATATGTATATCAGTGTTAAACGCAATTTCTCACCTAAACGACGAAAAGCTACATGATTATATATGCAGATACACGAAACAAATTATATACATGAGCAGATGTGCATTGCAAGTTGTTCTGGTTTGAGTTTCAGAGACAGTAGACTTCATCCTTGGCTGAATGTTTAACTACTTTATTTTAATGTTCAAGTTTCAAACGTCTATTTCATATTTCTAATTACTCCAAAGATAAAGAACGCCCGATATGTTCGTATGACTATTATTGTTTTTATGTACGATGGACCAATAGGTTTTGTGTTTGTAATTATCATCACATGGAATACTCGTGTGTCTCAGATCATCGTCCAGAGGTCGCTGTCAGCTAAGAATATGGAGCACGCCAAGGGAGGTTCCCTCTTTGCTGCTACCCTTAAAATCACACCGTTCTTCTTGTGGATCCTTCCTGGCATGATTAGCAGGGTGCTCTTCCCAGGTATATGTACCACTAGATAGTGTATGTACCGCTGTTCTCCTAGATAGTGTGCAGGTACATATACCTATGTTCCCTTAGATAGTGTGCAGGTTCATGTGTCTCTGTTCCCCTAGATAGTGTGCGATTCATGTGTCGCTGTTCCCGTAGATAGTTTGCAGAAATACCTATCGCTGTTCCCCTAGATAGTGTGCAGGTGCGTGTACCGTTGTTCACCTATATAGTGTTGAGGTACATGTACCTCTGTTCTTCTAAATAGTGTACAGACATGTACCGCTGTTCCCCTTGATAGTGTACATGTACTTCTACCTGTTTTACCTTAGATAGTTTGCAGGAATACCAACCACTGTTTCCAAAAAGAGGGTCAGTGTGCAGGTTAGCCAGGTACTTGTACCCAACGAGTGAGTGAATGCCCTTCGCTCTCGCCGACAAAATGATAACATAATCCTACATTGCAGATGAAGTTGCCTGTGCATCCCCAGAAGCATGTTACGCTGTGTGTCAAAACAGGGCGGGGTGCAGCAACATTGCCTACCCTCTACTGGTTCTCCGGATACTGCCAGAAGGTAGGTGTCTGACAAGTTACTTCACATGCAAAACTGCATTCAACAGATCTCATCAGTGAAATATCAAGGAATATTCACGGTTACACATATAGTTCAAATAGGAAACCCCTTCAAATGCTGGCAGACATCAATGATGTCATGACTCAGATGTGAAATGAATTTGTCACCTTCTGATTTATTCACCAGGGTTGCGAGGACTGATGCTGGCTGCGGCTCTGGCTGCCCAGATGAGCACGCTGACGTCCATCTTCAACAGTGCCAGCAGTATGTTCACGATAGACATCTGGCCGTATCTGAGGAAGAACCCGTCCAATAATGAACTAATGCTGGTTGGACGTCTGACAGTGATTGCATTGACAGGGTTTGGGATTCTCTGGTTACCTATACTACAACAGTCTCAGGGGGGACAACTCTGGGCTTACCTTCAAGCGACAGCCGCTTACACTGCACCTCCATGGACTATGGTGTTTCTACTGGGCATGTTCTGGAAGAGAACAACAGAGCCGGTTTGTTTCAGTCTACTGTTGTCTTGTTAACTTAGTACTGATTGGGTATGGTTTCAATACATGTAGACAGATGAGTATTTGGTAATCTGTGGCTTATGTTATCCTGTGCATTGCGTCTTGTGTCATGAATGTCACAAGTGATTACTGATTGGGCCGGTGTTATGCAAGCGTTATGCTGTACATGGTGTCATGTGTCATTAATGTTTTGTTAATGTTGTACAATACAATATATTGCATCATAAGTGATTGTCGATTGGGCCATAGTTGTTGGACGAGTGTTGTACTGTACAAGGAGTCTTGTGTCATGAATGTTTTGTTTGCATTGAACTATACAAGACATACAAGTGATTTTCGAGGCCATGGCTTTCTGAGTCATAGGCGTTAGGCGAATATTGCGCTGTACTTCGCGCCATGGTTCATGAACGTTTGATGTGTGTTGTGTGTTGTGTTCTATACACCTGGAAATTAATTAAGCACCCCCTGATATATTTCATGATAGTAGAGCAAATGTGAACCATCGTTAAACATGAATGATATCTCTGTATTACAACACATCTCTAGTAGTCTAAAAAGGTGTTTCAGTTCCTGTGCAATCGTCACAACGCATCCATGGGGACGTGAAGCGTCCAACCCACACTTTTCCCAAAATTCAGTTTCTCTGACATGCAATTTATGGGTATGAAAGCAGACAAATATGTAACTGTTTCCATTAATGAATACTGAAATGGCGAGGAGAAGACTTTCTGAAGCACTAAGGTGGCAAATTGTCGGCATGCATGCAACAGGCATGTCCTTCAAAGCTATTGGACGACAACTGGGCTACAGTCACTCGGTCATCAGCCGACTTGTCCAAAAACATCAGATGACAGGAGATGTGAGAGATCGTCCAAGGCCTGGACAACCCAGGAAGACAACGGCCCGTGATGATCGCAGCCTGGCACGTCTGGTAAAGCGAGAACCCTTTGCCACAAGTTCGGTTTTGAAGCGCCTGTGGTTACCCTACAGACAATTATCCACCAGAACCGTCAGAAATCGCATTAGGGCACTTGGTATGAGGTCCAGAAGAGTCATCAAACGCCCTGCTCTGTCTGATCTCCATAAGAGACGACGTCTGGAGTGGTGTATGGCCCGTCGGCAGTGGAACCTGAGGACATGGAGGAGGGTCCACTGCTCAGATGAGAGCAGGTTCCTCCTCCACGTTACAGATGGTCGAATGAGAGTGTGGAGGCATAAAAACACTGCTTACGTGCCCAGGAATATCCACCCTACTGTTCCTTATGGTGGAGGATCGGTTATGACCTGGGGTTGTCTTTCACACGACTGTAAACTTCAAATGGTGACTGTCCGAGGAAATCTTAATGGTCAGCAGTACATCCGGGATATTCTCCATCCAGTTGTCGTGCCTCACTTTGACAACCACCCGTTGGCTACTCACCCGATATTCATGGACGACAACGCCAGGCCGCATCGTTCACGTGCTGTGACCGCACATCTCCAGAATGAGGCTATCATGACATTACCTTTGGCCAGCAATGAGCCCCGATTTGAATCCTTTGGAGCACATCTGGGACTTTCTTGGATGCCGTGTGAGGTTGAGAGAACCCCCTCTCCAGAATCTTGCACAGCTGGAAGCTGCTTTGCATGAAGAATGGCGGTAATTGCCACTTGATGATATCAGAAGGTTTACCAGTAGCATGAGGAGGAGGATTCAAGCTGTCATCCAAGCACGTGGGGGATACACCCGATACTGATGCCAGACCCATCAGATGTTAACATGTGACATTCCTTGTGCATCATTTCTTGTAATAGTCAGTCATTGACAATGCTACGACCATACTTGTTCAGTGACTGTTTTCATCAAAAATCAATAGTGACCAAATCACATTGGTTACGCTATTAAAACAACACGAATTGGAATCATTGTCTTGTTGTTCATTTGCCAATAGATCGTATGTTTCACAATAGCTAAGGTTCCACTATCTTTGGAATAGTGAAAGAGTTACAGCCAGTTTTGTTTCTCATCATCCAGAAAATAGGGGGGGTGCTTAATTAAGTTCCAGGTGTATATATGACGTCTTGTGGGCTGACTGCATGCCGTATTTTGTGCAAGAACGTCATCCAAAGACAATCCCCCTTTACGTCAGTACAATAACGTCCGCTTAGCAATAGATTAGTGGTTATGAAGAAGCCATCAGTTCTTCACCACTAACTCTTAAACATATTGTTTAAAACTGTGTTGTTCGAAATTAAATCCGATACCTCCTAACAGGGTGCCTTCTGGGGTCTGATGGTTGGACTAGCGGTTGGTCTGCCTCGGCTGTGTCTGGAGTTCATCTTCCCCGCGCCGCTCTGTGGAAGTGGGGAAGCAGACGATAGACCCGCCATCTTGAAAGATGTCCACTTTCTGTACTTCGCCCTGATCCTGGCGGCTGTGTCGTCCTTTGTCATCGTCATCGTCAGTCTCAAAACTGAGCCAAGATCTCCGGAAAAGGTTATAGAGTGACAAAAATCCTATCTGATCTGAAATGATTTCACGTGTGCCCTGTTCCAAACCCTATGCAAAAGAAAAGCTTTTGATACCCAATTGTGTCAAGCGTCAAATAATAATAATAATACAATAATTTATAGATCGCGTAAATGCACAACAGAAATGTGCTCTTTCTGGGTGAGAAAGTGTTAGGTCGTGTTTGAACACCTTAACCAGGCTGGGGAGAATTTTTTCGGGTTCATTGTCTCAGAGGGAGGGAAGTTGGTTTCACACAACGCCTACACGATCACAAAACGGATTGTATACATGACAGAAATGTGAGCGTTTTTTGAATAAGGAGTCCTAGGCTAAGATTTTTGGAGCTCTCTTAGAGTTAAGATAGTCGTAAGTTTATTTTATGTATGGCACTTACGACGATCTTAACACTAGGACAGCTTCGAATATCTATGTCCAGGATGACGAGTGACTGAGTGTCCACGACTTGTTGGGCGGCAAAGCGGCAACCCAGGAAATGTCAAGGGAATGACATAGTCCGTCTTTACGATGTAAGCAGTGACGTGGGTTGTCCACACACAATTTTCTAACTTTGCATTAAGAGACTCATCGGATAGGGAAGTACAGCATACCGATTGACAAAATATGTCTGAGCGAATGAATAGTATAAACTGTACACGAAACTATGTGCCCGAATACTGTGTTGTTTTTTAATTATTCCATCAGTTTGACGACATCAACATCATGTGTTGCAGCTACGTCGTGTGACGTGGTGGACGAGACATAAGGAGGACCCGGAGTTGTCCGAAGATCAGGAAACGCCGGACACCGACGAAAGTACTGTAATGAAGAAAGAAGAACATGTTGAAACCGACGTCGAAGAGGAAAAGACGTTTACTGCGGGGACTGAGGTGGAATTTAGTCACAGAGGCACCACGAACAACAATGGTAGGATATGGGTGTGGTATCATCTGCAGCACTTTCGGCTGTTAATTTCACATAGATTGGATTTACTTCCGTCAAACCCCTGATTGTTGTAAGAGGCGACTAACTGGTCGGGTGGTCAGGCTCGCTGACTTGGTTGATACATGTCATCGTATCCCAGTTGCGTAGATCGATGCTCATGCTGTTGATCACTGGATTGTCTGGTTGACATGCTAACTAACACGATTATGTAACTTACATGTACTAAATGTAGTTTGACGGACATTTCTCATACATTTAACATGAACTTTAATGGACATTGACATGCATATCTAATACATCTAAAAGCTGGCATGTAGTTTAATGGACATTGACATACATATCTAATGCATCTATGTAGTTTAATGGACGTTGACATGCATATCTAATACACTTATACACTAATCTCACTGGCATGTAGTTTTAATGGACACATGCATATCTAATACACCTAAAAATCTGGACCCGTGAAGGTCGGGGTTAGAATGAACCTTCAGTAACCCATGCTTGTCGTAAGAGGCGACTAACTGGTCGGGTGGTCAGGCTCGCTGACTTGGTTGATACATGTCATCGTATCCCAATTGCGTAGATCGATGCTCATGCTGTTGATCACTGGATTGTCTGGTTCAGACTCAATTATTTACAGACCGCCGCCATATAGCTGGAATATTGCTGAATGCGGCGTAAAACTAAACTCACTCAGTCAATCACTCATGTAGCTGGAATATTGCTGTGCGCAGGGTTAAACCTTATCTTCACGGGTCTCTAGTGGATAGAACGTCGGGGCGGAGAACTTAAGGACTATCTCGATCCTCTGTCTCCGCCATTCCTTGTTAAACTAGGCCATGGTATCTCAATGGGGTAGCACTGTAATACGGGTGCATGACTAGTACAAGCAACCACGCATATACACGTTGCATTGTAAGTGCAATAATCCCCGTTAACGCCCGCTTCACTTCACAACGTAGAAACCTACCGCTTGGATGATATCACTGGACAGGAGAAATGTTTTCGCATTCCAGGTTAGATCCGGGATTCTTAGAACAAAAGGACTACAACCAGAGACCATATATGGTCTCTGCCACAACAAAGGGACGTACTTTGAGTTTGATGTAAGAACATATTAACTGTTGATCATTTCCGTAAAATGAAACGCATATTAACGTATATTTCTGCTCATTGCAGGAGGCTGCAGACAAGTCATCAGCTGGCTATGTGGGTTTCAACAAGCATCCCAAACAAACATGACCAAGGAGGAGAGACGAGCGCAACGGAAACTACTAACCAGTCTTGATGAGACTGATAACGCCAAGCAGCTGCTCAACGCGGGCGCCATGTTGTTGGCGACGCTGACGGCGTTTCTTCTCGGCTACTTCAACTCGCAATGACACCTTCTTAACGGACACGTCTTTCAGGAACACGTATTCCTCTTGATCATGATACATGTCAAACATAGGCTTGTGTACTGGCTCGTTTGTCAAACCCTGTTGTGCGATAGCCAACTCCAAGACACTGCATTCTGTAAAATTCGATTGAGGTATTATCTGTCAAATTGGTCTTTGACCTTGTATCTTGGTACCCTGCAAAAACACACCATCTGCGATAAATGCTTTACAAACTTCAGGAAACAAAATATGCAAGAAACATTGTGTGTGTTTGAGACAGATAGAAGGACTCTAGAATCAAACTTAGATATTAAAGTGCATAGAAAAAGCAATTTGAAACTACAATCGCTTGTTAAAGTGACTCCCCCTCCCCCCTCCTCTCCCCTTCATGTTTACTGGAAGAGCTTGTTTTGGAGACACTACCCATCCCCCTTTTCAGATGACGTAACCATAAGGACATAACTTATTCGAATGTTTTCACTTATTCACACATGATGCCAAGGTTCAAACTTAATACTGAATGGTCCCATATATGTGGACACAATGTTTTTGAAAGATTAAAATGGGTGTGTCCTTAAAAACAACCTCCGACTAAATATACATCAAGCAATCCATATCAATCCAAGACCGTTCATCATGACGGGACTATACTGAACATTTTTATATGATATTATCTGAGGGCAAACCATTATCCAAGAGGTACCACATGACAGATCGGTTTTCATTTTTTGCAATTTTTTTAGAAATAATATACCCCAATGTGTTGTGATGGCTATTATCTCGTTAACCACATTACCCACATGTGAAATTTTGGATATGACTTTGTTAATGATTCCTTCAAAATAAAATGGAAGCTTTTCAAGCATTGGGAATCGAGAATATAGTTAGGCCGAGTACTTTTTGATCGACCCTCGTATGTCATCCCGTTAGTCGCCTCTCACCACAAGCATGGGTTGCTGAAGACCAATTCTAACCCGATCTTCACGGGTCCTGATAGTGAACGAACACTGACGCCTATAATAAACTGTATTAGGAGCAGTATGTTTCTGCTGAAGAGACGTTCGTCAGGCGTCCTATGATCGTCGGTTCGAATTCATATTCGTCCTGGTTATATTTTGGATTATCAGTAACGTACCGGTGTTCTTGAGTTTCATCAAAGAGACACATTGCTTCTTTTTTTGTTTGTTATTCCGCATTAAACTTCTTCGTCGAGATATAACTGAAATACTACGGAAACGTTTTAGTGCCACAATCTAAACAATTTTCATCTTCGCTGATGCCTCTATTAACCAGGTCTTTGAATGACATGTAGAAGTGATACATAAAAGTAGAGAGTTTTTATGGATGTCAACTTCTTTATTATCAGGAACACAACGTTTCGGAGTATATCCTTACTCCTTCATCAGATGAAAACACTCTACCTTCATACGTGCATTGGCGTAGACGATATGTAGGTGGAAGTATATTCTACGTAAAATGTTTTGTTTATCTGTGACACAAGTATGTTTCCATACAAATACTGTTATGGTAGCTTTAAAACAGGTGTCCTCATAAATATAACTGTTTGCTTCGTAATAATTACTATTCACGTCATGAGACTTTGTTGTTGAGTTCACCGTAATTCATTTGTATGCTAGATTATTTGTTATTGTTGCCTATGTACATTCTTTTGAATCGTTCATGCATATCACGTACCCGTTTTCGAGAATATGATAAACAAGGTTTTCGACGCTCCTATGTCCCCTCGTTCAATAACGTTTCAGTTTATGCGATATAAAGTAACTATGCTGAATTTGTTTGTGGCAAATGAGATAATAATAGACTTTATTGGGTAAAATTTAGCCTACCAGTGCTGGTGGTGGTGTATGGTCTTGTGCAGCCCAGGTCACAAATCAGTTGAAGTTATGCCTAGTTTAAGATGCCAGGCCGGGCTGAAAAAATTGAGAGATACCCGACGGGGAGCTGGACGATCTTCCGTGGGCATCCTCTATAATTTTGACATCGGAAAGACCCCGTTGACACATCGTGTACAAATCGGAAGAATATAACCCAGAGGGTTTCATTCAGACACCGGGAATCTTGACGTGCCTGGTCCGGGGTATATAGCAGCATAGGTTATCAGGATGCCTGACCCACCACACTTGCTGGGACTGGCTCCGTACGGAGTATGCCAGAGCCCGACACCGTCAGGATGTCATTCTAGCAGCGTTGTTGCAGGAAGAAGAGAGGATGGCAAGACTAGAGTGGCGTCAACGGAGATGGTGGATCCGGCCTTGGCTGTTGCGTCGTCCCGAATACGGCCAGTTCGAGACTCTGATGGCGGTACTAGAGAGGGAGCATCATGGCGATTTCTACCTCTGCACTTATACCCTCTCTTCATGTCTACTGAAATGTGGATTGTGAGACATAACTTGCAGTCGAACATCAACTTTGATTGACCGGGCCCTGAGCAGGCTCCTTTTCTGGCTACCGGGAACCGGGCAATATAATCCAGGCATCGACCGGCGGCTGTTCTGGAACCAAACGATTTGGCTTACATCGGAAAGATATCGTCCGGGTATCAGGAGATGACCGTCCAATTCCAGATGACCCGTCAGTCACTTGACGATTTTAGCCTTCCATTTTTCCAAAATACTTCAGATACCCACCTGTCAGTAACAGTTTACTGGAAGGGTATCTTCCGATCATCCTTGGTTTTGTGACTCCTGCACCGAGGTGACACAAATGTGGGCAAAAATCTGTCGCACGCCGTAGCATCGGTGCGACCTTTCAAAAATTAGGTCACCTTTCCACTTTTGCCATGAAAGATTAGTTTATGATGCCGGCCGGGCTGAACGTCAGCAAAATTGAGAGATAACGGACAGGGAGCTGGCATTAAGCAACGTTGATCAAGGAGAGTCCTTGGACGGGTGACCGGTATTTGGCAACTTGACTGAGAGTTTCTAGCACACGTGACACATATTGTTTCGCGTGAGGCAAGTGAATTTGTTCAAAATTGCCTCTATTCATCCAGCAGAAAAGGGGTACCCAGTGGGATAACCGGTGACTATTAAACTTCTAGCGCCTCACAGGCTGGGTTGGGTTATCCATCATGTATGCGGGTTATCCATCATGTATGCGCTTAGAACATGCCCGTGCGGCGTGGAGTTCAGCGCTATGTAAGTGTCCTTTATTGTTAATTCCTTCCTTCAATTATTTATTGAAGGTACCTCAGCCCTTCTAAATCAGCCATCAAACATGAGTGTTTACCTTTACCTCCTCTCCAGTTTATGATTACCATATCTCATCATGTAAAAACACAGAGAAACAAGGGAACGATTATTGAGAGAAGTATATTAGGCTCCAGAGAATGATTTAAAGTAGTCTAGCCCAAGTCTAGAATGCTTTGGCAAGCACATTCTCACAGCTTAAACCTGAAATTAAAATTTGGACTAATGTCTGTCATGATTGTATTATGTATGAAACATGTATGCTACTATGCTCTGTAACGTAGTTGATATGGAGCATTATACGGCCCACAGCTGTGCATAGCCTCTTCTATATTAATGCGCGTGCCTTCTTGCCATCCAGTGGTGTTATGCACAAATATTAACTATTTTCTTCAATGTTCTTACAGCTATGTTTCCTTTTCCATGCACACGGTCTGTGGTACTTTTGAGAAATAAACATTTCAAGTGTTAATATATTTACTTTATGTTTTTTAAGCCAGTATAATATATAGAGACATGTATGTGTTTTAGGAGGCCTGTGTGGTACTTAGAACGTTATTTCAATAATATCGACCAACAATATCAACATATCTTCCCTGTATTCCTGTTGCTCCCCCTATGCGTGACAGGACCCGACAATCGTGGGATCGTATTTCACATCCGTTTTGATTATGATTCCTGGTTTTCAGTACAAAACCCGTGCCTGTAGTTAAACTAGAATGGAAAACGTTTAAGATCTGTGTAGCAGGGAGTGGAGTCATCCAACAGATCACATTCTTACCTCGTCCGCTTGTTGACGATCATGTGGACCAAGTTTCCGATATTTTACGGCCGCTTCATTAGTGCGAATCGTGGGGCTGAACCATAGATATAATATTTCATATAATACGTATCTCAGTATCCTACTCGATGGTCCGAGGCGTATCTTCTTTTCGGTATTTCCTTCTAAATTATGATTGCGGCGGGCTAGCATTGTGGTTAAGAGTTTGTGCTCTTCGCATCGATGCCCACGTACGATTACATGCTAGCCTTGGTTACAATGTGAGAGACCCGTGAAGGTCCGGGTTAGAATATTGATCTTCAGTAACCCATGCTTGTCGTAACAGGCGACTAACGGGATCGGATGGTCAGACTCGCTGACTTGGTTGACACATGTCATCGGTTCCCAATTGCGCAGATCGAATATTGCTGAGTGCGGCGTAAAACTAAACTCACTCACTACAATGTGAGAAGATCATTTCTGGTGTTTCCTTATTATGATTTGGATGGAATATTGCAGAAAGCAATGCAAGGTCATACTTACTCGCACATTAAGCTGACATTCCGTATTGAAGCTGGCATGGTGTTGGCACTACTCCATACTCAGTGTCACTACTGACGTTCTCATTTATTGGGGCGATCGGGTAGCCTAGTGGTTAAAGCGTTCGCTTGTCACGCCGATGACCTGGGTTCAATTCACCTCATGGATACAATGTGTGAATCCCTCGCCGTGATATTGCTGGAATGGCGCTAAAAGCGGGGTAAAACTATACTCACTCACCCATATTTATCGTGTTGTGATCACTCCACCAAATTGTGAAATTCCGTCATTAATCGGTGGATCAGACTGTGATCGATAATTTCATTTAGGCCACCAATAACTTCATTTTTGCAAGTCACTTTACCCTTAATGTGGAGCAATAATTTCAAACAGCTCCAGTCTGTAAGCTCATGCCTGTTTGGAATTGTCTTTAGATGGGATGGGTAAATCACAGAGGGTGTTTTCTGAGTGTGAATATTAGAGTTACCATTGAGATCACTGAATGCATCTTTCCCTAAGAATGAGCTCTACGGGTGAATGTGTGGCAGTTATTCTTTTGATGATACTATCAACAAAGACATACCTTTGTTCTGTGGGTGGGGGTGCCATCTGTGTTTGTCAGTTTTCCACTAATGTCGAGGTGTTAGTATTCCAACAGCTCCACTGTGACGATGACACCCACACAAACACGTCAATGACTGTAAAGTATGTTTGAAATTACCATCAACTGACATTCTTTGTGACCTTCACCTTTGCCGATAATTCAAGTCAGACTGCTGGCTCATGGAGATTTGTACTTGTCCTTTGTGTATCTTCATAAGACGTCATGGCATTGGCTGTGACTGAATTTAACTTAATAGACACTCGTAGTCGCTTTGAAATTTGAAGTCATAAGTTTTAATCATTAGACGTACCTTTCACTTGCCAACCATCATAATGCTATGACCTTGACGTCTCCTTCAAACATTTTTTACCTATTTCAGTTGAAGACACATTGAAAGATCAAGTCACATTCATGAAGATGTGAAATAAAATTATCAGTTATCTTTTTACTAAAAACCTCACATTGCACCCTCAAGTTCATCCAGTTCATAGGAGAGTGAGTGAATTTAGATTTACGCGGTGTTTAGCAACATTCCAGCAATATTACGGCGGGGGACACGAGAAATGGGCCCCATGTGGGGAATCGAACCCGAGTCTTTTCACCAAAAGGCAACCGCCCCTCATGCATTGCAGAATCTCAAGCATCTGATGGAACATTGTCTTGGATCCTTTGGAACTTCTCCTGTTGATAGTCTTTACGTCGAGGCTGATGAGCTATCTTTAAAACATCGCCGAATCAAATTATCTTTGCAGTGTGCCACAAAATTATATATTTTAATATATTTTATTGACTTAAACAGTACACACAGCCGTACTTTTAAACTACTTTATGAGTATCTGTATAATAAAGCATCTTCACTTATTCCACCTCTTGGAATACGAATTATACCTTTCCTTTCTGTTGCTAACATTGAATTAGAAACTATATTTCGTTTCCGCCTGCTTTCTTGTCCTCTTTAGCATTTGGTGAGGCCACAAGTAGACCTAACACTGACCATTCGTCACCACTCGCCCCTTTCTGTAACCTCCAAGAAGACTCTTCCCCCTCTCGATGCTTGTCATGTGCGAAAATACGACTAATCAATCAGAACTCGCGTAATGATTGCGGTGCTTTGATAAAAATAAGCCATAGTACTTAAATCTGTTATGGCATTATGTGTTTGTTTAAAAATTCATCAAAAATATATATCGTCATATTGATAGTACAAAGAACGTAGCTAACAGAACTGTGTTGCCTCGTGCATTTTTTTTGGAAGGATAATGCCATGGACGGTGAAAGGTTCAAATACACGCACGTGCGTTTGTTTACCTGGGTCCAATTGAGGGTATTTCTGACGCTCTTGTTGGCTTGTTGTGGAGATTGTAGGTGCGCTTCTATAACTTTATAATCGCTACGAGTTTCAAAACAATAATATTATATCTATATGTAACTAATCAACTATAATCTTTAACATGGGCTTATAATTCACATCTCTAGGGATATTTTAGTTTGACTTTTTGTGTCTCATTCATATTTTTTTAGCGAATACATTTAAAATTCCAACAGGGATATGACAGCAAAGTTACACGAATGTTCAGTTTGAGAAATAATTTTAAGTCTCTTTTGAGTATCTGATTTGTGATTTAATGTAACTGAAATTTAAAAAGAAAATACTTGCATATTGAATAAAAAAAACCTCATTTATGAATAATAAACTGTTTAGAAATATAGGTTTGGAAATGTAAGGTGAACAGCTGGTTATAATTACATGTACGTTAAAAAAACTCATTCTTTTAGTAGTATCAAAGATGTTTAAGTTTTAAAGATAGATAAATAAAACCAAAACAGCAATACAATGTACGAGTGCTTCGGTGATATTATGAAGCATTGGAATCAAACAGGAATGGAGTTATCGTTCTTGTTAAAAGGAGTTCTGATGTTCATTCGCCAAAATGAAATCCTTCCAGAGGGGCACGAGCCGCTATTCGGCTTGTTCCGGAATACCACAAGTTGGTTACGAATGCATTAGTTGAAGAGAATAGTTTAATCAAGGGGACGTCACTCTAGTAGAGCCGGGTATTTCAACAACACCATGGCGTCTATTTGTTGTGAAGAAAGAATTATTGTTCCATATTACAGAGAAACTGTGAGTTTCTACATTTATGAATAATTGTGCCAAAGAGTTGTTATTAACCTGCGATTGCTTGAAACTTCCTTTTCCCATCCAGTAGACGCTAGCCAGTCTAGGACGTTTATGAAGGTGGAGGCGTGACGACAAATGGCATCGGCCACTCGTCGAAGGCTTGACCGACACTAACATGAAACGCTCCTGTTGCTGCAAACTGTCAAAAATGTTAGGACCTGCAGCAGAGACGGGAGGCCCAGAGATCTCGTGAGCATTTTGTTCTTTGAGGAGGTTTTCTAAAAGAAACTATTCTTGGTCGTCCAAAACGATAGCGCTGGAAATGTTCCTCATCCCCATAACAATCCAGAGGGTTGAATCTATCCCTAAATTTTCTTAGGATTTGCAAAACGCGTATGACCTCCACCATGCGGAATAAGAATAGAACTGACTTAAGACTGGTAGGTAGCAGTCTCAGGATTTAAGACAAAAAGTGATCTCAGTGTTAACTATCAAAACTAAAAAATGTTCCCAGCCCTTAATTCCTTAGCCTTAAGATCAAAATGACAGATTTATGCAATTTTCAGACTTAAGTCACTTAACAAGAAGACATGGTCCACATTGTTCTGCACCTATTTTGACAACTATTCATTCTTCCTACAAATAGCGATGCATAAGCCGTTAAATGACTACTGAGAGGATTACTGTTAAGTCAGCAAAGAGTAAACCCTTAAAGATCCGGGTTAGAATTGATCTTCGGTAACCCATGCTTGTTAGAAGGCGACTAAGGGGATTGGGTGCTCAGGCTCGCTGACTTGGTTGACACATGTCATCGTATCTCAATTACGTAGATCGATGCATGTCACCTATATGGCACCAATTTGAGGACACCAAGAAAAAGCTAGGAAACGCATGACAAGGGCCATAACTCTATAAAGAATCGTAACACGGTTTCTGTTTTCGAACTCCACCAAGGCCTTTGTGTCCTAAAAACACATATCAAATTTAGTTCCTTATTTATGAAGAAAATCTGTTCCCGTTGGGGATACCTTGCACTAAGTCAAGAAACGCATGACAAGGGCGATAACTCTGAAACAAATTGTAACACGGTTTCCGTTTTCGAACTCCATCAAGTCATTTATGTCCTGAACACACATACCAGATTTGGTGTTCTTATCTATAACAGTTTTTGACACAATCTGTCCCAATCATCTCGGACTAACAGAAGGACGGACGGAACTCAAACCTGTATCCCCCTCCCACTTCGTGGCGGTGGATAATAATGTTCATTTAAGACATTATTGCATGAGTACTTGGTGGAGAGTGTCTCCCAAACAAACCCTAGAGCATGTGGAGTTTGTGCACGTGCCACATCTCCGTATTTAATCGGCATGGGTTACAATATTCAATCATTCTTTCTGACACTATGGTACGGAGAAGATTGTCCGATGGCCAGAGATAGCAAAATATTGGTATGTATAACTGTGGTATGTCATTTGAAGCACTTGGTCAAGAAATGCATGTCCATCAGATCGCGAAGACAGGACTCTATTGAGGCTCTCTGGTAGAAACCATTCGCCACAAACACTGTTCTGAAGCTCCACTGGTTACCATTACGCCGGGTATATATGTATGGAAACAGTCAGGAATCGATTACAATTCTAGAAAGGTCACCAAAAGTCCTCTACTGAGCGATCATCACCACAAAGCATGTTACATTGTATTTACCACGGCAACACTGGAATCTTGGGACTTGCCGAAAAATGCATTAATCTGATGAATTCCTTCGCTATGTAACTGACTGTAAGTATGGACGCTTGAGAGTTGGAGACAGCGAAATAAAGTATTTGCAGCAATAAGCATTCAACTTTGGCATTGGTGGAGGTTCCGTCATGGTGTGGAGGTAAGTAATGACTGTAAACGTGACTTGGTGACAATACGTGGGAATCTGACAGATGATCAGTATATCCAGAAAGTGTTGGTTCAAGTTGTATTTGGATAATCATCCCCTTGCTTCAAGAACTATGGATGACAAGGCCACACCGTTCTAGTGCAGTCACAGCCTTCATTCAGAATAATGCAGTGATTCACTCGGTACACTCGGTATTGATTGAACAACGTTCCCACGTTACAAACAGACGCTTTGTCACATCACATACAGAGAGAGAATACTACACGAGGTCTCATTACATACGAATTATACGAAACGAGTGTCCTTCCTATGGTATCTGACCGAGCGAAAGCGAGGTCAGATAACATAGGAAGGTCACGAGTTTCGTATAATTCGTATGTAATGAGACCGAGTGTTGTATTTTATTTATTACCCACGTCTTACATGCATTAAATTGACAAAATAGCGTATTTTGTTTTGTTTTTTGGTTTCAATACGAAACCGGTTTCATAAAGAGGTTGCGGAAGAGTTTGTACTGTAGTACAATATTTGCATGACGTCACGCTCTAATGACGTCACTGTCTTGGTAACCGACGCCACGATTCATTTCAGTTGTCATCGCCTCGTACAGCCTCCTACAGTAAACTACTCCGAAGCACCCGTTTCTGGGTTACCAGTTGCTTCATTCGACTAACATCACTGGTGGAAACATTGCGTTTATGTTTTTCGACGGATATAATGTCTCAGTTCGACTCACAATTAAACAGCGACACGGCAACGTTCGCAATGTCTACATTCCCACAATGCATTAATGTTGCAGAATGAATGAATTCACGTGTTTGTTATGAATGAAAAAATAGTTACGTCAGAAAGTGACCTAATAGAGGTCATCGGTTATCCAATCAAACCGTTAGAATCTCATGTCAAGTCGTTACGACACAGGTCAACGCGATACGACACTCGTGTGACGTACGAGATTAGTATGCAACTACCCATACGTTGACCACGTGGGTGATAAACGTTGTTGTTGCCTCATTCTAGCTCCGTACCTGTGACAGGTATCAGTTTGAGCCCCAAACAAATTATTTGTTCCATATTGATTATTTAAACTTATAAAACTAAAATAACTAATTATTAAACTTAAGGAAACTGTCCTTTTCTGTACTCCTACAAAATAAAATTTAGTTTTACGAACGTACTGTGCGTTCAAACCACTAATCTTAGCCGAAACATACAACTTTGTAAAAATTACCAGCTTGCTTACCTTTTTATCCAGCTTCATATAACACTGTGTATATTAAAATGTTTACCATATGTGGTCACAGATAAACACGGATTTTAATCTTCTTTGACATAGATTGCATGAACTGATTTGAACTGGTCTTTCATCGGTATAAAAGGACTAGCCACAAAAAAAGAGGATTAATAATCCTGATATTGTACATGATATCCAGTAACGATATCCTCTGAATACAAAGTGTCACAGTTGGTATTCCCAAGCATGAGTACTAAGTATGCTCACCTGAGAAATAGTCACTGTCAAAATAAGAAACGCTAATGAGATCCTGTCGACAAGGTATTGAATCTCAGGCTGCAGTATCCGCCTTTGAGTCAACAGCTATGACTTGGTAACCAACAAAAGACGAACGATGTCGAACTGCCCAATTGGGGGTTCATTGTACTGTTCTAAAATATCAAGTATACTACCCTTCAAAAGTTTACACTCACTAGTGTAAATGTAGCCACTTACTTCAGTCAACTGTTCTGAACTAGCTTTTGTAAAATATTCCATACTGTTTAAAGGTACCGTTTACACATGAACTAGTGTATTGTAAAACAAATTCGTAACGTTGGATAGGTTATTGGCATGAGTACCATAAATGATGAAACTCAAAGAAAATTGGACAGATCTTAACGAAACCTAACGCAAAAAACGCAGCAGTTCGCATCCATATACTTGAATATGCTTTTCAGCATTTTGATGCAATTAATCTGAATGAGGTTTGCAGTTGGTTTCTCCAAGTTAGTGGAGAAATTCCTCTTCGATGTAACCATATACACTACATGACACATAGTGTGTGCTATAAGTGAGTCTAAACATTTGATGGATTGTATATAATAGGATGTCTTGGAGGTGACCCACGATCCTGCTCCCTCTTTTTCAGTTGATTCATTCTCTCAGTGATGATATGATTTACCATTTCACACACTTCAGTCTATCCTGCACAATATCAGTCATATTGTGATACACATGAAGGCGAGAAGTTATTCTTTAATAAGAATATATAAGAATATACTAGTGGAGTAAGAACATGCTCCGAAACGTGTCCCTTAAAATATAGAAATCGGCATCCTTAAATTCTCGTCTTTCAGCGAAATATATATTAAATTTACAATGTTAATACGAGAGTTCAGCCAATCTTTGATAACTGACGCACTTCACGACTCAGTTGACAAAGTAGTATTTTCTATTGTTTATTCACCTCACTTCTATCAGTCACGTGTCCACAAGATATCCCATATATTCGCACCTGGCCATCCGTATTCAGACCGTGCTGCTGCTGCAGGAGAGACACCTCATCTCCTCTGACAATGGTGGAACATCTGAAGCTTGGCGATATTGTGGCTCTAGCGGCATATTTCAGTTTGGTCATCGGCGTTGGGATATGGGTATGTACTTACATGTTAAATACTTACAACATGTGTTCCAACAATAGGCTTAATTTTAAATCGAACCAAGATAAAGGTTGCAACGCAAATGGTGACTTTGAATGGGCTATGGCATCCGATGAATGTAGCAAATAAATTAAATTCATTCATTTTTTAAATTTGCAAATCGACGTTAATGTATATCCTCTACTGTAGGTGAAATTTTACACGATGGAGTTATGCATTAGATAGGTGAGGTTGTGAGTGACTGAGTGAGTTTTACGCCGTATTCAGCAATACTCCAGCTATATATCGGCGGTCTGTAAATAATAGAGTGTAAACCAGACAATCCAGTAATCAGCAGCATGAGCATCGATCTACGCAATTGGGATACGATGACATTTGTCAACCAAGTCAGCGAGGCTGACCACCCGATCCCTTTAGTCACCTCTTACGACAAACCTGGGTTACTGAAGATCACTTCTAACATGGATCTTCTCGGGTATCGGTGCCGTTTTAGTGCAAGTTTGTCATTGCCAATAACACGCGTGACAGGGGGATGATCCCATTCACCCAGCTCTATTATATGGAATTACTGAACCAGTCAAGCGTGATAATCCCCTAAAACAACAGGTGTTTGGTCAAACTAGACACCCATGAACTAGAGACAAGACAAAATATTTTGATACATGGATAGTTTTGTAGGTGTCTAGAGAACTGTCAAGTTGTGGGTACTTCTTCGTTCTTGGGGCAGCTCTGGCACCATGGGTGGCTGACAGTGTTGTCTAACTAGTCACCCATGAACTAGAGACAAAACAAAATATTGTAGGTGTCTAGAGAACTGTCAAGTTGTCGGTACTTCTTCGTTCTTGGGGCAGCTCTGGCACCATGGGGAAGTTAAGGATTTAACGGGGCGCTAATAATACAATAGATTCGCACTAAATATATGTGTACGTCACTGTTAAAAGCCGAAAAACTGAGTCCCTGTGCAGAGATAATTATTTCTAGCAATCATACATATATCTCGTCATAACAAAGACATTAGATGGTGTGTATATATACATGTGATTATACTTACAAAGGTTTCCAAACACGTGTATGTAAAAAATGAAAAGATGTAATAAATAGACAATAATAATTCATGAATTTCATAGTCCTATGCTCTGGGAAAGGGAAGGGAAAGCCTGGGAGAAGAGAACAGTCTTTAATTGTGACTTGAAATATTGCAGTGAAGAGGCAGATTTAAGGTTTTCTGGTAGACAGTTCCATTTTTCTGCAGCTGCATATTTGAATGTTCTCTTGCCAAAAGTTGAGGTCTGAATTTTTGGAATGGTTTTTGGAATGATTTTCGAAAGTGTTTGCTTTCGTGATTTGAGAGGTCTCGGAGGACGATAGATGTTGAGTAGTTCAACGAGGTACGGTGGAGCAATTTTGTGAAAACACTTGTATGCATACAAAAGTATTTTATAGTCAATGCGGAATGAAACTGGCCACCAATGGAGCTCTGTCAGTACTGGGGAAATGTGGTCAACCTTTGACGCTCTCGGTGTGATTCTGGCAGCAGTCTTTTCCAAGTCTTTTGATCTGGTCTTTAGTGGTATTGACAAGTAAACAATTACAATATTCCAATCTTGATAGAATAAGGGAAACAGTCAGTTTCTGTGCAGCAGGTCTGGACGGATCTTCCCGATGTTTCTGATATGATAGTTTGTAGTCTGGGACACACGAGTAACATGGTGATTCATATTCAGCTGGTGGTCAAACAGTACACCCAAATTCTTCAATTTTGCTGATGGGGTGATGACGGAATCTCCAATGACAAGCTGGGAAATACCGTTGCACTGTCGTAAATGTTTTTTGTGCCTATTACCATGAACTCTTGTCTTGTCCTGATTGAGCTTTAGTAGATGACACAGCATCCATTGTTTGATGTCACTGCAACATTATTCAACTTTGATCACACCTGTATCCGAATTCCCAATATATATCTGATTAACATCGGCGTACTGGTGTTGCTGTAGACCATGCTTGTTTTCATTCTTGCTGAGCGATCGAGTAAACAGTGTAAACAAGATAGGACCTAATATAGAACCTTGTGGAACTCCACAGTTTAGATCATATGAGTCGGATGTTGAGCTGTTTACAACCACTGACTGTTTCGGTCGGCTAGATAGGATTTGTACCATGAAAGTGCAATCTCTGTAATGCCAGGGTCATGTTTAAGGATTCCTAAGAGAATATTATGATCCACGGTGTGACACCAAGATTACCACCGTGCCCTCATCGACAGCAGTTACGATGTCATTCGTAATTCGGATCAAAGCCATCTCCGTGCTGTGCCCACATCTGTAGGCAGAGTGGAATTTTTCATATAAACTGTTTTTCTTTGGTCTTGTAGCTTCAGAGAGACACATTTGAATGACAGGTTCGAAACCCGCCTTTAGTTGTGTAGTTCCTTTTTATCAAGATTATCCTTCTTGAGAAGTGGCTTGACAACGGCTTGTTTGAATGCTCTAGGGACAGTACCCTCTTTGAGGGACTTGTTCACAATGTAAGTGATGGTTGGAAGGAGAACATCCATATACTCTTTAACAAGAGCAATCGGTATTGGATCCAAGGCATAGTATTTATGACATCTAGAATTTCATTCTCAGAGAACATATGCATTAGAGACTATAAAATAAATATATTCGATATAGACAGACAGACATTATATAAAATGAATCTCCGATAAGGAAGACTGCAACCTCGATCTCACCTAACCTTTACCCATTTGGTACGAGATTATGAGGGTATGTTATGCCCAGATGGTTGTTCGGGATAAGGTAATCTGGCTATGGTGGAATCCATAGGTGTTGTTCAGAGGGGATTAATAGGAGTACCCACCATTAGAATAAAAGAATGAAATCGGGTATATTAGATACGTATGTGTGTGAGATCAATATACATAATTTACAAAGTAGATACACATAATTTACAAAATCTTTTGCATGCATATGCAATTTTCTTCTGACGCTGTCAGTATCTTAGAGAGTTAAGAAGGAAAATTTATCTGGGTATATGCTATGGCCCAGGTAGAGATTCCAGGCTGGAATTTAGAGTCAAACTAAGCTAAACTCTTCAATTAACTGGAGTGATCCGGATGACATCCTTCCATCCATCCATCCATCCATTCATATATTGCTCTTATTTCCGGCACAGTAGGGTAACCTAGTTGTTAAATCGTTCGCTCGTCACGCCAAAGACCCGTGTTCGATTCCCCACATGGGTACAGCGTGTGAAGCCCAATATTGCTAAGAGCGGCGTAAATCCAAAATAACTCACTAACAGTTTGAGTATTGGAGAGTGGAGCGGTAAACACACACATAAATGGAGAAAACAATTATGGTAATAAATTCAGCTGAAACGTGCAAATGCACATGATTTCAAAACTTCGCTAAACCAACTGTGTATATTTATTGCAACAGGTGTACGTAATTCGATATACATGACATACCATAGACCTGTCGCGTTGTGGCATATTTACAGAGTTAATTAGTCAGTGTACTGAAATACGCAATTTTTTAAATTACACAACGCTCTTTTACAGCATATAATAATAATAATAACAATAATAATAATAATAACCAGGGGCCTGATGATGTACGCCTCTCCGTGGTGGGCCTAGATAGGGGAATTATATTCCCTGAACCAAACGTACATCACCCAGTTAGGGCTGACCCCCCGAAGCTGGTTTTTCACTGGGTTACTAACAGCCAAGAAGAGTATAGTCTTTCACTTCCGCAGCCCAGTCAGCCTTCCTCCGGTAGTCAAACCAACCTTACTGGAGATGGGACTTGCCCCAGGGGGAAGGCACAGAACCCGGCCAAGAATATCTTGGTCAAACCATCTAAAATCAACACTACTAGAGTGTGCGAAAGCGACAGGATGGCCTGATAATCCACGAATAAATGGCAAGTCGCTTAAGCTGCATTGGGACAATGCCATGCCCATGTATGCTCACCTGACGGAGCAAAATCTTCGAGATCAATTCCGGCGGCTAAAAAATCTCTTGCGCCGCGAGCCAGTTCAACCCACAACTGGTGCCCGTCAGGAACCTTTGCATGAACAGAATGCTCAAGTGGCAGCAGACCCGAAACTTCTAATGGACGTCCGTGTCAACCTCTTTCCTCTTGCTGATGGAAACTCTTCCGACAAAGAGCTAATTGGCCCCGAAATTTCAGACCCTCACTCTTCCTCTTCTTCAGTTGCAGATCTTTCCGAAAACCCTGTGTATATTTTGTTTCATTCTATTTATGATGAAATATCTGGCATACCTTTAGAAAATCGGAGGCCAATTAAACAAACAAATGAATCTTTTCCCAAAAATGAAATCAATTTATTAAATGATATTATTTCTATGAAACTTTCATCGGACTGTTCATTACATGAAGTTAATTGTTGTGTCTATGCTGCCGCTCGAACCTTGGAGGAAATTCTAACGGAAACTAGAAAATACATTTCCTGGATAGAGCTGTGCCTGAAGTTAAGATCATCAGGGAGTCCAATGTCAAAACGGCAAAAGGCAATTTGGAGAAAATTAAAAATACAATACAAGACAACAAAAGAAAAGGTACTTCTCCAAATTGTCGATTCCCTTAAGGCCAAAATAAAGGTTTGGACTGAAAGAAAGAAAAAATGGGAAAAGAAAAATAAATTCATCAAACAAAATAAACTGTTTAGAACCAATGAAAAACACTTCTACAGGCAATTGAAAACAAAAGGTGATCGTGAACATGACAAACGGCCTCCCATGGATGCCAATGAAAGGTTCTGGAAACAGTTGTGGTCTGTACCCGGCAACTGTAACCTTGAGGCACCATGGGTCCGTGATTATGACCATGCAATGCATGAGAAGGTAACTAGGTCGTTTGTCTGTTACATCTCACCAGATTGCCTGAAAAGTGTTATAAAAAAGTCCAAATCTAATACAGCTCCAGGGCCTGATGGCATTCGAAACCGGTATTGGAAACTGTTCCCTGTGTCCAAACACCATTACTACACTGTTTCAATACTCTCGTGGACACAGGTGATGTTCCTCCATGGTTCTGCAAAGGTCGCACAATACTTCTCCCCAAGAAAGGAGACTTGACTGATCCCAAAAACTTCCGCCCTATCACATGTTTGAATACAAAATACAAAATATTCACAGGGTGTTTGACAAACCTCGTGTCATCTTACTGCTCTTCCAATGATATCATTTACAGAGAGCAGAAGGGAGCAAGAAAGGGATGTTGGGGGTGCAAGGATCAACTTCTTGTACAGAAAATGATTTTTGAAGAGGCTAAAACTTATCACCGCAACCTCTCCATGTGCTGGATTGACTACAAAAAAGCATACGACTCTGTCCCTCACGAATGGATTCTGAAGTCTCTTCATTGTATTGACCTCCCTGAGCGACTACTTGATTTACTCAAGTCTTTAATGAGTTGCTGGTCGACTCAACTTGAGATGTACTCACAAGGGCAGGTGCAGACTTCGGAATCTATTCCAATCAGAAGGGAATATTTCAGGGGATTCCTTTAGTCCTTTGCTTTTTGTCTTTCTCTAAATCCTTTGAGCTTTCTTGCTCAATAAAGAGGAGGGTTACCATCCCGGGCCTCCTCAGCACAGATCCCCAACACCTCTTACTCATCTCCTTTACATGGATGACATCGAACTCCTTGCCAAAGGAGATTCCAATTTGAAAAG
Organism: Haliotis rubra; assembly: GCF_003918875.1. Taxonomy (NCBI): domain Eukaryota; kingdom Metazoa; phylum Mollusca; class Gastropoda; order Lepetellida; family Haliotidae; genus Haliotis; species Haliotis rubra. Next base: position 1,011,976 of record NW_025766259.1, read on the forward strand.
AGCAGGTTCTCCTTGTCGAGTCCTTTTCTAATGATATTGGCATGACATTTGGACTCGACAAATGTAATACTCTTCATTTGAAACGTGGCAAGGTAACTAATGATGGATCGGTCAGGTTACAAGGGGGAGGGGTTATTGAGCATCTTGTGGAAGATCAGGCCTACACCTATCTTGGAATGCAAGTTCGAGACAAGCTCCAGAATGCCCAGATTCAAGAAAAACTTCGGGCCGAGTATAAATCTCGTTTAAAGAAAATCTGGAGCTCAGAGCTAAATGCTCGTAACAAGGTCAAAGCCACCAATACTTTTGCTGTGCCAGTCCTCTCCTATTCCTTTGGAGTAGTTGATTGGACAAAACAAGACATCCAGAGTCTTGACCGTCTGACCAGAAGGATCATGTCTGATAACAGAGCCCACCACCCTCGTTCCTCTCTTAACCGTTTATACATGCCAATCAATTCTGGAGGTCGGAGTTGAATAATGTGGAGGCTCTTCATGACAGAATTTTATTGTGTACTTTTGCACATATTTATTTATCGGATGATCCTCTGGTGATGCATGTGAAGACTCATGATGAAAGCAAGGAATTCCACAGCTATTTTAAGAGTGCCAAGGTTGTTGGACAGAATCTGAAATTTGAGGTTGAGTTTGCTGATGGCAATGTACTGCTGGACGGTACAGCAATGGGAGTAAACCAGGTGAAGTCCTTTACCAAGTCTGCCCAGAGTCGGTCTTTTGTGGAGAAGCTTTCTGAGAAGCCATTGCATCGTGTGTACATGCAGTGTGTTGAACAGAATAGCAATCCCACCGACTCCTTCGCCTGGATGAAGTCGGTTGGTCTTAAATGTGAAACTGAGGGCTTCCTTTTTGCTGCTCAGGACCAGTCACTTCCCACTCGTAATCGCCTAAATGTGATTCTTAAAGAGAATATTAACATGAAATGTCGACTTTGCAATGAATTTACAGAGACTGTCCAACACCTTGTCAGTGGATGCCCTTCCTTGGCACAAACAGCATATCTTAAACGACATGATGGCATGGCTCGTTGCTTTTACTACCGTCTCCGACATGCCTGTGGCTTTGACTCCGAGGTCCATCCATGGTACGACCCTGAACATGTCCAGGGCGTCATGGAAAATGATGCTTTCAAACTTCTTTGGAATAGGCCCATATACAGCCTCAGAAGAATTCCAGCTAGCAAACCTGATCTTGTCCTTTTTGATAAAGCCAATGAATTTATTTATATCATTGAATTTTCTGTCCCTTTTGACACCAATGTGATTGGCAAGATTAAGGAAAAGCATGATAAATATGCGGACCTCGCCTTTGAAATGTCTCGCTTGCATGCCAAGTACACTGTCGTCAGGCTCCCCATTGTTCTCGGTGCCCTTGGTTTGGTACCTCCTGATCTCTTGGCGCAGATCAGGAGAGTGCCTGGGTTCTCCACCGGGAGTACAGCCCTTCTGACACTCTGGGTAATGCAGAAGGCTGCAGTGTTGGGGAGCCTTCATATTCTCCGGAAAGTTCTTGGTGGGTTCGACTAGGCAGCGTTTCCTGGGAGAAGTCCCATTCGCTGTCTGGGCTGCGTGTAGAGGGGGCAAGGGCCCTGAGCTGATGATGAGCCTTACCAGCCTGACTGTGCCAGGATCACCCGAACCCTCTCTGCTGCATACAATTTTTAATCTGTAAAACATAATAATAACCAGATGAAGTCCTTCACCAAGTCTGCCCAGAGTCGGTCATTTGTGGAGAAGCTTTCTGAGAAGCCATTGCATCGTGTGTACATGCGGTGTGTTGAACAGAATAGCAATCCCACCGACTCCTTCGCCTGGATGAAGTCGGTTGGTCTTAAATGTGAAACTGAGGGCTTTCTTTTTGCTGCTCAGGACCAGTCACTTCCCACTCGCAATCGCCTCAATGTGATTCTTAAAGAAAATATCAATATGAAATGTCGACTTTGCAATGAATTCACAGACACTGTCCAACACCTTGTCAGTGGATGCCCTTCCTTGGCACAAACAGCATATCTTAAACGACATGATGGCAAGGCTCGTTGCTTTTCCTACCATCTCCGACATGCCTGTGGCTTTGACTCCAGGGTCCATCCATGGTACGACCCTGAACATGTCCAGGGCGTCATGGAAAATGATGCTTTCAAACTTCTGTGGAATAGACCCATATACAGCCTCAGAAGAATTCCTGCCACCAAACCTGATCTTGTCCTTTTTGATAAAGCCAATGAATATATTTATATCATTGAATTTTCTGTCCCTTTTGACAGTAACGTGATTGGTAAGATTCAGGAAAGGCATGATAAATATGCGGACCTCGCCTTTGAAATGTTTCGCTTGCATCCCAAGTACACTGTCGTCACGCTCCCCACTGTTCTCGGTGCCCTTGGTTTGGTACCTCCTGATCTCTTGGCGCAGATCAGGAGAGTGCCCGGGTTCTCCACCGGGAGCATATCCCTTCTAACACTCTGGGTTGCAGTGTTGGGGAACCTTCATATTCTCCGGAAAGTTCTTGGTGGGTTCGACTAGGCAGTGTTTCCTGGGAGAAGTCCCATTCGCTGCCTGGACTGCGTGTAGAGGGGGCAAAGACCCTGAGCTGGATGAGCCTTACCAGCCTGACTGTGCCAGGATCACCCGAACCCTCTCTGCTGCATACTATCTTTAATCTGTAAAACATAATAATATGTGCGTTTATATTGCGCATCATTTACTAGTAAATGCTCTCCGCACTTAAGATGGAAAGATCTTTTTAGGGCAGTGTTACAAGATGCTAGTGACAAGCTGGTTTTGAGTGCATTCCACTTCATCTCTGCATGGAAAGCCAACGACGTTTTGCCAAAGTTGGTCTTTATGTTTGGCACAATCACTAGCATTTGGTTTTGGGATCTCAGTGAGCGTGAGGGTTCATACATACCTCTGCGAGGTAGTCAAGGGCCATTCCGTTGAGACACTTCTATGTCATTACAATTGTTTTGAAATCTATTCTTGTGGTGATTGGTATCCAGTGCAAATATTTTAGTGTTTGAGTAATGTGATCGAAGACTTTAGACTATGTAATGATTCTTGCTGCAGTATTTTGGAGGTCCTGAAGGCGACGTAGGTGATCTTGGTTGACGTTGTTGAGAAGGCTGTTACAGTAATCCCTTAGAGACATGACCAGAGATAGAACGAGTTTTGTAGTAGCATCAGCAGTCAGATAGTTGCGGAGTTTTGCAATGTTCCTGAGATGCATATGAGCCGTGCTAATGATGTTGGAGATCTGGTTTTCCATTTTCAGATTTTCATCAAGGATAACCCCTGTGTTCTTGACGTTCAGGGTTGGGGCTATGGCAGCGTTTCTTATATGGCAAGATGATTTTGATCCAATAAACAGGAATTCTGTTATACGTTCATTAAGTTTCAAAAGGTTTTTAGTCATACACGTCTGAACGCCATTGCAGGAATCAGAAAGAGAGTCTAAAGATGGCAGTGATTCAGTGGTAGGGATGAAGAACAGATTTGGTTGTCATCTGCATAGTGATGTTGGTTGATTTTGTGCCTGTCTGCTATTCTTCCCAGTGGTGTAGTGTACACAGAGAACAGCACTGGTCCTAGCACGGAACCTTGGGGGAACTCCACTCCTGAGATCTGTGGGACTTGATGTTTTGCGCTCAATCTTAACGACTTGAGATCGATCTGATAGATAAGATTCCAACCATGAAAGTGCACCTTGACTTTCAGGCCACTTTCCATTCTTGATATCAGTGTGTGATGGTCAATAGTGTCGAAGGCCGCCGAAAGGTTTAGACAAACCCGTGCTGATACGTTTTCTTTGTCTGCATCTGTTAGAATGTCATTGGTGGATTTTATGAGTCGGGTTGAGTGAAATGGTTTGGTCGATATGCGGATTGTGTCTCGTCAGATATTCAGAGAAGCGGGTACACATAGATTTCGCTAACACCCTGGAGACAAACGGGAGGTTAGATACAGGTCTGTAACTGTTCAAAGTATTCTTGTCCACTTTTCTTCAGAATGGGTCTCACCATGGCTTGTTTGAAGGATTGGGGAACTCGCCTGATGATAGTGAGAGATTGATGATGTTGGTTATTGGTTATTCCTTTTTTGTTGCTCTTATTTAATCATATTGTTTATATTTCATATCAATCGCTCAAGTTTCTGGTCTAGACCCAATTCTTTACAGACTTCGGTCCTTGCTGAGCCTGGCTTTAAACAACATACCAACAAAATGTGTTTGATAAACCGTATACTATAAGATCTGTCGGTGGTTTTATGTTCAAACTTCCCCTTACCTGGAGATATAAACCTTCTCTAACAAAGGACGTAAAGGATGAACCGTATAGGTTTTACAGGCGCCGTGGGTCAACTGTAGGTACAATGACTAGACACTTGGGTTTTCCAGGCGCGTAGCAAGCCAATTTTTCGTGTAAATCCGATTGGTGGCAACCCTTTATTAGCATAGCATTGGGAGGTTGCCCAACTGTTATTTTCTATGTCATGCTGGGCTTTTTCTATAATGGTAGCTACGCCTCTGTTTTCATAATTTGTCTTATCCAGTGTGCATCCTGTAGACGTTTATCGTTCACCATGTTTTCATCTAATTTCAGTCAGCCTTCATGCCCACAAGAAGCGGCGCCATCGGGTATTTCCTGGCTGGGAAACGTATGAACTGGCTCATGGTAAGTTAATATCATATTTATCTCAAGGGTCCAGTCATCAGGACGACAACCCGCTGTAGAGTTACGTCACATGTGTAGGTCAACAGCTTGCAACGATGTAAACAATGTCGGAGATGACCATATCTCACGCATATTGGTCGTGACCTTAATGGTTGGAGAAACTCACTGTGAATTATGTATACTAGGCACATAAAGAAACTGTGTATACAAAAATTGAAAATCTAAATTTTTCAAACCTGTGTAGACACAAGGATTTAAACTCAGTGATTAGTGACATGTATCCAACATGCATGCACGTGCCACGTTCCGTGACGTCAGTGGGTTCGTCCTTGAGACGTGCAATACGTTGTTGCACGTGCATTCCGGGAAAAAGAAACAGAGCAAATGAATGCCACACAATACTGTCACTTTGGAAAGCTCAACCCCTACCTTGCGATCGTTCAAAAAATTAAACGGCTATTGAAACGCATAGCATGCCAAGGCTCACGTCTGCACAACGTCATGAGGCCATTGGGATGGTCTGTGGGGGAATGGCTCAATGACAAGTGGCTGCACATTTCCACTGCCACCGGAACACCATTTCTGCACAGGTGAGACGCTACCAGAACACAAATGACTTCATAGATCGGCCACGTTCTGGACGTCCACGTGTAACAACGCCAAGACAGGACAGATGGATAAGGGTGACCCTTCTTCGCCACAGGTTTCAGACTGCAGTGATGACTGCCCGAACCATCACAGGCCTTCGCCGTATCCACCCCAACACAGTTCGACAACGTTTACGTCATCACAGGATCAGACCACGACGTCCCGCCATACGGCCTATCCTGACGCAACGTCATCGACAAACTCGCCGAATGTGGTGCCGGAATCATGTCCGTAGACCCTTGTTTTGGTGGAGAAATGTTGTTTTTACAGATGAGTCCATGTTTAACATTTCCCAGAGTGATGGACGTCAACGTGCCTATAGACGCGTGGGAGAACGTTATGCACAGGCCTGTGTCTTGGAGAGGAATCGCTTTGGTGGTGGTTCCGTGATGATTTGGGGTGGAATAAGAGCACGCCAAAAAACTCCTTTGGTGATTGTTCAGGGCAACTTAACTGGTGTGGGCTACAGGGATCAGATTCTTCGACCTGTGGCAATTCCTTATCTGCAACATCATGGCCCTGGGTTAACATTCCAACAGGACAATGCCCGCCCTCATACGGCAAGGGTTGCTATGGATGTCTTGCAACACCCAAACGTTGACTTACTGCCTTGGCCTGCAAATTCACCGGATCTCTCCCCAATAGAGCATGTTTGGGACGAGATGGATCGACGTCTACGCCGTCTTCCTCATCCGCCAGATAACGTCCTTAATTGACCTTGCAACAGAACTTGAGAGAATCTGGCGTGACATCCCACAAGCCTTCCTTGCACGTTTGATAGGCTCTATGCGTCGTCGATGCACTGCTGTTCTCAATGCCGATGGTGGACATACCTGTTATTGAGCTTGTGACATGGTCGTTTGACCCCTGTCCCACTTGTGGACTCGTGACGTCATTGTGATTGACTTTTCCATTGAAATTCTCCCGACTTGTTATGGTCACATGATCCCTCCATTAAAGGTTATACGTACCTTTGAAATTGTTATCTTACTTTTCAACTGGGATGATATTTTGACAATGCACAGTTGTTTCTTTATGTGGCTAGTATTATATATCCAAAACAATGGATGAATGAAATTCTTCATATTTTCAGACAAATTTACTTTGTTATTTATTTTGTTTTGTCCAAAACAAACAAATATTATTGAATGAATGAACGAACGAACGAACGAACGAACGAACGAACGAACGAACGAACAAATGAAATAGTCACAGACCGATTTGCCTCCCTTTCCAGGTGGGTGCTTCGCTTTTCGCAAGTAACGTGGGAGCGCTAATGTTCATTGGTTTAGCCGGAGCGGCTGCTGCATCCGGGTACTCGGTGGTTGTGTATGAATGGCATGTGAGTATATGTTCTTGACATGCTTTATAACTATAATTTATGCTTGAATACTTTGTCATTTTACATCATATGATCGTTATTAGTAAACTATCAAGCTGACAAATGTGACGACAGATTGTGTCATCCTGATATATGTTTCTGTTGTAGGCCATATATTTACTGATAGCGCTCGGGTGGCTTTTTGTACCAGTGTATGTGGCGAGTGGGGTAAGTAAAAGAGCATCAGCTTCATCTGTACAGTAAAACCTCGTTAGACAGAAAAAGAAAAACAACCGACCGAGCTTCATTAAAACGCCTTGAAATGAGCAAAAGAACCTGTCACTGTCTGGATTAACGAGGTTTCGCTATGTTTGTAAATACGTAGCATAATAATTCTCCCCGGAACGGATTGTGAATGAACGACTGTGAATTAAAATTAGGTTCATCCTAAAACACAATTGGCATGCACTTCACTACATTCATGTAAATGAACGTTATTCGATCCGTTAATTGCCCAATTCTCACAAACTTTTGTGAAATGCAAACTTGTAGACGACATCAAATACTCATGATCTCAATCACGAATATAAATATTCCGCCATCCTAAAGCTGGAATATTGTTGTGTGTGACGTAAAACATAAACAAACATACAGTTATACTGGGAAACAAACATACACAATGCAACGCATTTAACTGGCACAGTCTACAAATGTGTTGTTGGAGAAGGTATAAGCGTGCTGTATTCTTCTGTTGCAAGTCGTTCACGATGCCGGAGTATCTACACAGGAGGTTTGGGGGACGGCGACTGCGCATCTACCTCTCCGTCCTCGCCCTGCTGCTTTACATCCTGACCCGTATCTCGGTGAGGAGGAAGTTGTCGGTGCCCAGTGAATGATATCTTCATTATACAACTGTCTATACATTGACGCACTTCTTGCATAAACATGTATACTTTAATTAACATTTAGATGCATACCGAATACACGTACTACATACCTCTGACATGTAGTGACACGCAGGGTATACATCATACAACTAAAAGCTGACATGTACTTAAACTGACATTGACATGCTAACTAACACGATTAGATAACTTACATGTACTAAATGTAGTTTGACGGACATTTCTCATACATCTAACATGAACTTTAATGGACATTGACATGCATATCTAATACATCTAAAAGCTAGCATGTAGTTTAATGGACGTTGACATGCATATCTAATACACTAATACACTAATCTCACTCACTCACACCTAAAAATCTGGACCCGTGAAGGTCGGGGTTAGAATGAACCTTCAGTAACCCATGCTTGTCATAAGAGGCGACTAACGGGATCGGGTGGTCAGGCTCGCTGGCTTGGTTGACACATGTCATCGGTTCCCAATTGCAAAGATTGATGCTCATGCTGTTCATCACTGCATTGTCTGGTCCAGATTCGATTATTTACATATCTCCGCCATAAAGCTGGAATATTTCTGAGAGCGGCGTAAAACTAAACTCAATCACTCACTCACCAAAAAATCCGACATGAATCTTATTAGACATTGACGTGCACACCTACTACTGTACTTTAATGGACGTTCGCGTGTTTTTGTCATTCAAGCAAAACGCCAATCAAATTTGTATTCAATATGCCCTTACACTTTTGCCAATGTGTAGATGTAATGCAAAGTTCATACTCTTCGTTTCTTCATGTTAATGAGTGCAACGATGATCTTCACGTATCCTTTTGTAATGTGAAAGTACAGAGGCTTGCTCCAGTCCCTTCCAGAAAACCCGTGAAGATTCGGGTTAGAATTGATCTTCAGTAACCCATGATTGTCGTATGAGGCGATTAACGGGATCAGGTGGTCAGGCTCGCTGACTTGGTTGACACATGTCATCGTATCCCAATTGCGTAGATCGATGTTCGTGCTGTTGATCCCTGGATTGTCTGGTCCAGATCGATTATTTACAAACCGCCGCCATATAGCTGGAATATTGCTGAGTGCGGCGTAAAACTAAATTCACTCACTCACCCTTCCAGAAATGTCTATACTAGCTGGATGAATAATCTACACTGACATTTATGTATATACTGGATTAATATACACTGCTATCTACACACGCACGCGTACGCTCAAAAGACAGTATAAAAATATCTGTCCAAAGTTCGGGGAGTTTTTCTTACTCCCCACAGGAACAGGCTATGCTGGACAACGTAACTCAATTTCAATGAATAACAGTACCTCATAACAATAAATATATGGGGACTATGTAACATAAATGGACCAATCTACTACGTAACATGTATGAGAATGTTAAAGCTTGTGTCAGGAATAACACTGTACTCTCTGAAACGTTTGATGTACTTATTGGAGTAAGGCAAGGTTGTGTACTCAGTCCTTTTTTGTTTTCCTTCTTCATAAATGAACTAGCAGTAATTGAAAATAATTGCTCCGGATATCTTTCATCTTTTCCTTTAATTATTTGCAGATGATAGTGTTCTCATCTCGAGTACTATCATTGGCCTACAAAAGCAAATTAACGAACTAGAAAACTACTGTAAAAAATCATGCATAAATGTCAATATGGATAAAACGAAAGTAGTTGTTTTTTAAAAAAAGGGATGAAGTTATCAAAAAAGGAAAAATGGTTTTATAAAGGCAGATCTAGAGAGACTACTACTTCATATAAATACCTTGGTGTATACTTCACTAATCATCTTTCATGGCTGGTACATGCAAAATATGCATCTATTCAAGCACGAAAGGTATTGATAGGTATATTGATGAAATATAAAAATACTTGGGGATTTAAATTTAACATCCTTTTTTAGAATATTTTGATGTTAAAATCAAACCAATTATACTGTATGGTGCGGAAATATGGGGATTTAAATACTTTGATTCCATAGAAAAGGTACATTTATTTGCTTGCAAAAAATTACTCGGGGAAAAGATGAGCACATCAAATGTTACGGTATATGGGGAATGTGGCAGATACCCGCTAATCATCTCTTCACAAATCAGGGCTATTAAATATTGGATAAGGTTATACAGTATGCCATCCTGCCGTTTACAAAAATATGATGTTACTATATGACAAAGAAGGTAAAAAGAATTGGACAACACATGTTAAACAACTACTATTTTCTACAGGATTTAATCATTTATGGTATGAACAAAACGTTGAATGTTCGTCATTGTTTTTAAATGCATTCACTCAAAGATTAAAAGATATTTACCATCAGAAATGGTTGGAAACAATTTCATTAGCTACAAAATGTAACTATTATTCAATCTTTAAACACACATTTATACTGAACGTTATTTATCATGTGTTAATGTTAAGAAATATAGAATAGCTTTAGCTTGTTTCCGTTGTTCATCTGATGATTTATTAATTGAAAGAGGTAGGTTTATGAATATCAAAAGAGAAGATAGATTATGTAGATGTTGTAATAATATTCTTATAGAAGACGAATATCATTTTCTTCTACTATGCCCAGCATATAATAATATACGTAAAAGTATACTCTCCAAAAAAAGAAACGCATATAGGAATTTCAACTGTAGTTTTATGTATATTTTGCAACATCTTATAGGCTTTATGAGTTAATGAAATATAGCTAAATTGCACACTGGGAATGCAGACATCCGTCTTTGACACCAACTCGAGGAAAGTCAGTTTGAGTATCACATGGAGACGTGTGGTGGCGCTGAAGTCAATACCTCGTGTGACCACCGTGTGCATCCAGAACTGCACGGCATCGCCTCGGCATCGAACGAATAAGTCTCAGAATCTCGTGTTGTCCAATCGCAGCCCACTCGGCCTGTAGTGCCTGTGCGAGTTGCTGAAGTGTCTGGGGCTGATGGGTTACGGTGTCGTACCCGTCTGTCCAGGGCATCCCACAGATGTTCGATCGGGTTTAAGTCCGGTGATCTTGAGGGCCAGGGGAGCACATTGATGTTGTGGTTCTGGAGGAAGTCTCTAGTGTGAAGTACTGTGTGGAGCCTGGCATTGTCCTGTTGAAACACCTCCCTCTGACGATCAATGATTGGAAGGAGGTGTGGGCGTAGGATTTCGTCACAGTACCGTTGAGCTGTCAGGTTGCCCTGGATCATCACCAAACCACGTCTCCTACGGCAGGTGATCGTTCACCACATCACAACACTGCCCCGGTCGAATCTGTCCTCCTGGGGAACGCAAGCGTCGGCGAAACGTTCACGTCGACGTCTGTACACCCGCATTCTTCCATCGCGTCGTTCCAATAGAAATCGTGATTCATCACTGAACCAGATTCTACGCCAATTCGGTAGGTTCCAGGCCTGAACGTTGGTGCACCATTGAACTCGATGTCGACGATGTTGTTGTCGAAGCATAGGGCCAAAATAAGTTTTTTTCTGGCACCTAAACCAGCCTCTCTTAACCTGTTCCTGACGGTCTGTGCAGAAAGCCTCCTCAATCCGGGTATTTGTCGAGCGGTACTGGTCGCCGTAACTGTTCGATGAGGCAGGTGATGTACCCGGATGTAGCGATCCTGCGCCGCAGTGGTCGCTCGAGGTCGCCCACTACGAGGGGCATCTGCTACCGAATTCTGCAGGCGATATATCTCTCAGAGCCGTGAAATGGTGCTTTGGTGAACATTCATGCGTCGGGCAACTGCACGTTGAGACTGGCCAGCTTCAAGCAAACCAATGGCGATATGACGGTTGGCTTCACTTACGCGTGGCATTTTGCGTTTGTCAACAATACTCCAAATACAGAGAATAATCGACAGACAGCGATCAACCTTTAAAACCCATCATTGAGACTATCTGATCCCAAACTTTCACGTGTATTGCATGTGAATTGTGTATTCTGTGACACTACACGCCGAAATTGTAAATCATGCTGTTAAATACGGGTATTTTACGGATGGTGCGTTTTGTTGTGATGTTTCAAAACATAAACATCATAGGACTCATAAACAGAGGAAAACCTTTTGTAAAATGAATCACGTTTTAATTCATTGCTACATGAAATTGCTATTTAATGATGTGTTTCTTCTTGGGGAGAGTATATATTAAAGAACTCTATTTTGTCCATCCATCAATTGATAAATTTTCGTCTCTATTGAATTCTTCAAATGAAAGTGTAATTGAAAATGTTGCTGTTTTCATTTATCAAGCCATGTTGATAAGAAATTTGTATATATGAAACGTACTATAGGCCTGTGGCCTCCTCAGTACTGAAATAAAGATTGAATAAATATAACAATTATATATAACCATATGTATATAATTAATGTTTCAACAGATGCTGGAGCCAGTCTAAATGGTGCAACAGTTTGCATGGCACATGGCGACCATTATTGTAATCAGACATTTTAAAACTTTCTCTTGCTTTCTCTAAAACATTCTATTGCTCGTCGGCAACTAACAAGTACTTCTTTGGTGAAATATAGTCAGTTACCATAACATACACTACTACTCACAAGCACTAATCTCTTCGGCGATTGTTTATCTGGCGATACCCGACCAAAGGGAGAGATGAACAATAATAAATGAGAAAGAGGTAGGTAGTTGTGAGCAGTAGTGTAGTGGATGTTTCACGAATGTGCCCTGTTTACCTTTCTCTGTTTTTCCTTTAGTCTGAGATCTACACGGGGGCGTTGTTTATACAGCTACTACTCGGATGGAACATTTACTACTGCGTCACCGGTATACTGACAGTAACAGCCTTCTACACCGTCTTAGGTCAGTGTCACATCGACCGCATCACGTTTTTTTGTTGATAGTAGAGATTTAACGAGCTCAACTGATCAACTTTCGCACTGCGGAACTTGTAACGAAACATCCAAAAACAAAGGATATCAATAAAAGACAGAACATTATAATTGGTAAAAGTTATATCAGTAAAATATTCCAAAATTTTAATCATTATGATCGATATCAAACTTAGATAATTAATACATACTCTCCAAACATTAAACGCATACTAACCACAAGACATATTACCATACTCTTGGCTGAACTGTTCATCCAGCAGAAAATGGGTACCCGGTGGAATAAGTCATGTGTCTATAACCTTCTAGCACACCTCACAGGCTTGGGTTGTCCGGGTTAATAATGTGCTATGTTATTGATTGTTAACGCTACATAGAGCTACATTTATAATAATTTAACATAGGTTTGGAATTTATTTTCTTCATACTTTTAGGGAACATGTTTCAAACTGGGGATCGCACCAATAAAAAAGAAAAACACTTTTGCTTTACTCCAGCTAGAACTAATTTCAGTGAAAACGACCGGCTAACTAACAACTATTAGAGTGAGTGAGTGAGTATGAATTTACGCCGCTTTTAGCAATATTTCAGCAATATCACGGCGGGGTACACCAGAAATGGGCCTCAAATATTGTACCCTGTCTGTTATATTTATTTCCGGTACTGAAAGGCCACAGGCCTGTAGTACAATGCATTTATAAATCAATATTTACACGCACGGATAATATACATGAAGAAGGGAACATAATCAACTTTTGGTTACATTGTGTTCTGAGATATATTCTGTCCTAAACAACATGGCATAGTAAACAAACATGGACAAGTTTTGAAGTATAATATGGGTTTTGTTATTCAACAATGCTGAGAATTTATAAAGGTTTGGATGGGCACAATAATATTTCTTAATATACAACTTTCTGATGGAATTATAAGCAGGGCAAATTAAAAGAAAATGATATTCATCTTCTATTTGGTTAAGATCACATAGTTTGCAAGTTCTATTTTCTTTTTTGACATTTTTAAATCTTCCACTTTCGATAGATAAATCATGTGAAGAACATCTCAATCTGCTTGACGCTATCCTATACTTTTTTACGTTTAGACATGAAAGATAAGTTTCGGAGTCAAAGTACATTTAAAACATCTTATAATACAGACATTTACTGAAAGTGATATCTTTTCAAACCATTCTTGCAAATAGATATCTTTTTAATCTTTGTGTTAGTTCTAAAATAAACTTACCCTCAGAATCAACATACTGATCGTTCCATACAAAACCAAACCCTTTCGAGAAAAAAAATGTCTAACAGCAGAAACCCAATTTGTGTGTCCATTTTTATCGAATAGCATCATCATATTGTAACATTTCTTTGGTAGCCTATAAGAAGGCATCTTCAGTAATTTTAACCAGTATTTTATAACTCTGATATTTGTAAATAAGTGCATCGGGTATTTACCACATTCTCCATACACCATTGTATTCATCGTATTGGATTTAACACCAAGAAATCTTTTACATGTTTTCAATTGAACTCTTTCAATATCACTGTAATAATTTAAACCCCATATTTCGGCTCCATACAATAGAATTGGTTTAAATTTTGGCATCAAATATTTTAAAGTATGAACTTATATTTATGTCACCAAGTACATTTAATTGTTTAAAGATACCTATCATGACCTTTTGTGCTTGCAAACAAGCGTAATTAACATGTGTTGTCCAAGATAAACAATTACTAAAGAACATTCCCAAATATTTGTACGAACTGGTGCATTCTAATTCTTCACCTTTATACAACCATTTCTCATTTTTTGATAAACATCCCCCTTTTTTAAAAACTACTACTTAAGTTTTATTTCTATTTACAGCTAATTTGTACTGGTCACAATAATTCTCAAGTTCTTGTATAAGTCTTTGTAAACCTGCAACAGTGCTTGAGAATAGCACGATATCGTCTGCAAAAAGCAGAAGAAAAATATGTACTAGGTCAGGGTGTAACTGTATTCCATACTCACAATTGTTTTCAATTTGGGTTGCTAATTCATTTATGAAAATGAGAATAAAAATGGGCTAAGTATACAGCCTTGTCTTACCCCCGATTTGTAGTTCAAACGAATCTGAGAATTCATTGTTATTCTTAACACAAGCTTTAACATTTTCATACATATTATGAATAATTTTTTCATTTTAGGACTTAGACCATGGGTATTAAAAATAGACCATAGCTTTTGTCTATCAACTGAATCAAATGCTTTATCGAAATCAACGAAAAGTGTATAGAGTTTACCACCTTTGATGTTGAGGTATCTCTGTATAATACTTTGCAATATAAACATATTGTCAGTAGTCGTATATCCATGTCTAAAACCTGCCTGAGATTCATTTATTTTATTCAATGTCTCTCCCCAAGCTACTAATCTTCTGTTAATGATAGAAGTGAAAACCTTACTAAAAATACTCAAAGAGTAATGCCTCTATAGTTATTTGATTATCGATACTTCCTTGTTTATGGAGCGGGACAATAATGCCGATTGTCCAACAAGTTGGAAAACTACCATTTCTAATATTATATTGAATAATAATTCTAAATATGGTGCTAAAATATCTGCCGAATTCTTAATTAACTCGGGTATTACGTCATCAATACCTGGTGATTTATTGGTTTTAAGCATTTAATGCTGTCCAGAATCTCGTCCCTACTAATAGGAGAGTCCAGCATATCCTCTGTTAGCGCAAAATTAGGGTCAGGAGACGTTGATGGATTTGCGTCGTCAACAAAGTTATCAGTATTATTATCCGTTTCTAAGTTGAGAAGATTTCTAAAATGTTGATGCCACTCATTCATACTAATATTGTTTTGCTACGATAGAAGTGTTCAAAGTTTTCAGTTTAAGCCAAAACATTTTGAGTCCCATATGCTATTTTCTATGTCTAACCGCTTTTCTTTAAAGTAATCAAGTCGCTTTTGTTTACATACTACATTATATTCATTTCTTATCTGACAATATTCTTCAAATGACTCTCTTATCTTTCGATTTTCCAAACTTATTTAATAGCTTACAACGTTTAGTTTTAAGTTTCTCACATGCACTATCACACCATTTGTTTGATATTTTCCTTGGTGTACCAATTTTTTCTTTTCATATTTTCCGCAGCTAAACAGAGAGCATTAGTGACATATTTAATGCTGTCATCAATATTTGTGAATGCATTATCAACTGATTTATCAAGTAATGATTGAACATGATCCGAAAACAGATTCTCTTTAAATTGTTCAGCTTTATCGTTTTCCCAGAAGAACTTATAAGCATTATTTGATGTGTGTCACACCCGTCAGAATATCTAACATGATCTGTCTTTACTGATAGTGTTATTGGTAAATGATCTGACTCGATACGAGATTGTATGCCAAAAGCACCAACAAAGTCAAATAATATCGATGATGAGATAATGTAATCTATTAGGCTTGTACCATTATTGCCTATATACGTAAAATCCCCAGTTTCTAGGTCGCTGCCACATCGCCCGTTCATAATATGGATATTCATGGTAGAACATAGATCTAGTAAGGTTTTACCAAAATGGTTTAGAGTTCTGTCGGCGGAAAACGTTTTAGATTAAAAAAATCAATTAAAAAGTCCCAATAGGATTCTTTTTGATTTTCTGTGTATTCTAATAAATCATCCTCTACAAAGTCCAGGTTCGTGCCAGTTCGAGCATTAAAATCACCACCACAGAGAATATAAACATCTGGTAGATGAGATACAATATCTAATAATGAATCTTGAATGTGGGGAATCGAACCCGGGTCTTCGGCGTGACGATCCAACGCTTTAACCATTAGGCTACCCCCCGCTCAAACAACAACTATTAGTAGCAATGTGGTAGGTACATGGATGTGACTATGTATTTGCAGGAGGACTGGCAGCAGTGATCTATACGGACACTCTACAAACTGTTGTGCTCCTGATCGGAGCGACCGTACTTGCAGCTACCAGTAAGTAACAGATACCTGGACGCCAATAGGTAACGTTGTAATGTGACAATGCCTATGCTTCTACCATAAACGTTTGACAACAAAGCGTACAAACGCTACATGTTCGTAATACTGTTTCCCCAACGCACACTAGAACATTACCACAACGTACAATACAACCTCACACAACATAAAATATAACATTACCACAACGAAAAATACAACGTTACCACAAAGTAAAATGCAACGTAATATACAACGTTAGGATAAAATAATATAGAGCATCACAGAACGTAAAAAACTACGTTACCAACAAGTAATATAGATCATCAAGGAACGTTAAATACAAAGTAACAACCATGTAATATAGAACATCACAGAACGTATAATACAAGATTACCGCCAAGTAATATAGAACATCACAGAACGTAAAATACAACGTTACCACCAAGTAATACAGAACATCACAGAATGTAAAATACAACGTTACCACAAATTAAAATAGAACATCACAGAAAGTAAAATACAACGTTACGATAAAGTAATATAGAACATCACAGAACGTAAAATACAACGTTACCAAAAAGTAATACAGAACATCACAGAACGTAAAATACAACGTTACCACAAATTAAAATAGAACATCACAGAAAGTAAAATACAACGTTACGATAAAGTAATATAGAACATCACAGAATGTAAAATACAATGTTACAATGAAGTAATATAGAACATCACAGAATGTAAAATACAACATTACCACAAAGTAATATGGAACATCACAGAATGTAAAATACAATGTTACCATAAAGTAATATAGAACATCAAAGAACGTAAAATACAACGTTACCATTAAGTAATATATAACATCACACAACGTAAAATACAACGTTACCACAAAGTAATATAGAAGATCACAGAACGTATAATAGAACGTTACCTCCAAGTAATATAGAACATCACAGAACGTGAAATACAATGTTACCACAAAGTAATATAGAACTTCACAGAACATGAAATACAACGTTACCACAAAGTAGTATAGAACGTGACAGAGCGTATAATACAACGTCATCACTAAGTAATATAGAACATCACTGAAAGTAAAATACAATGTTACCAGAAAGTAATATAGAACATCACAGAACGTAAAGGACAACGTTACCACAAGGTAATATAGAACATCACAGAACGTAAAATACAACGTTACCACAAAGTAATATAGAACATCACAGAACGTAAAATACAACGTAATTAGAAAGTTATATATAACATCACTCAACGTAAAATACAACGTTACCACCAAGTCATACAGAACATCACAGAACGTAAAATACAATGTTACCACAAATTAAAATAGAACATCACAGAACGTAAAATACAACGTTACGATAAAGTGATATAGAACATCACAGAATGTAAAATACAACGTTACCATAAAGTAATATAGAACATCACAGAACGTAAAATGCAATGTTACCACAAAGTAATATAGAACATCACTGAAAGTAAAATACAACGTTACCACAAAGTAATATAGAACATCACAGAATGTAAAATACAACGTTACCACAAAGTAATATAGAACATCACAGAACGTAAAGGACAACGTTACCACAAAGTAATATAGAACATCACAGAACGTAAAATACAACGTTACCACAAAGTAATATAGAACATCACAGAACGTAAAACACAACGTTACCACAAAGTAATATATAACATCACTCAACGTAAAATACCACATTACCACAAAGTAATATAGAACATGACAGAACGTAAAATACAACGTTACTAGAAAGTTAAATATAACATCACTCAACGTAAAATAAAACGTTACCACCAAGTCATATAGAACATCACAGAACGTAAAACACAACGTTACCACAAATTAAAATAGAACATCACAGAACGTAAAATACAACGTTACGATAAAGTAATATAGAACATCACAGAATGTAAAATACAACGTTACCATAAAGTCATATAGAACATCACAGAACGTAAAATGCAATGTTACCACAAAGTAATATAGAACATCACAGAATGTAAAATACAATGTTACCATAAAGAAACATATAACATCACAGAATGTAAAATACAACGTTACCATAAAGTAATATAGAACATCACAGAACGTAAAATACAACGTTACCATAAAGTAATATAGAACATCACAGAACGTAAAATGCAATGTTACCACAAAGTAATAAAGAACATCACAGAATGTAAAATACAATGTTACCACAAAGTAATATAGAACATCACAGAACGTAAAATGCAATGTTACCACAAAGTAATAAAGAACATCACAGAATGTAAAATACAATGTTACCACAAAGTAATATAGAACATCACAGAATGTAAAATACAACCTTACCATAAAGTAATATAGAACATCACAGAATGTAAAATACAACGTTACCATAAAGTAATATATAACATCAAAGGACGTAAAATACAACGTTACCATTAAGTAATATATAAGATCACACAACGTAAAAGACAACCTTACCACAAAGTAATATAGAAGATTACAGAACGTAAAATACAACATTACATTACGTAAACTATACCGTTACGATAAAGAAAAATACAACCTTACCACAAAGTAGTATACAACGTTAACACAAAGTCAAACTATTTTTACAACGTTGATTTAATATAAAACATGTTTCCACAAAATAGCAGTGCGGGTAGGTGCAAATAACAACGCTGGGGAGACGTAACATTGCTGGATGAGCTGGGTTTCATGCCGCTTTGATCAGTATTCACGGCGTGTCAGCCTAATGTGCAAGGAAATCACAGATGGAGCCTGGTCTGACACCTAAACAAACAAATTTGAACGAACGCGACAAACATTTGGTTTACGGAGGATGGTCAAAACGTTCTTTTAACAATATATAACGTTTAACGTTCAGTTTTTCGAAAGGTCTCCCCTACGACTTCGCGTTGCAGTAGTCTTCTCTATAGTAATACAAATTTATAATAAAATATATAACATTTTTTACATTTGATACGTCAGACAATATTACAATGCAAACACGTGAGTACGAGTAGCCAGAGCCGAATTTACTGAATCGTCCTTTAAGAATATTGATCAGTGTTTATTGTAAAGTTATATTGTCAAGAAAATTTAATGGAACCTTTCTCTACTTTCCTGGAAATCGACATCCGACATATTTTATTTTGAGATGTCCGTTTTGATAAAACTGAAACTAAAACTGGCTCTTCAAATTTAAATGTTTTCAATGGTATTACATTTTCAGCTTACAATTGATCATTTTTAACGTATAATATCCCAGGCCTCACTAAAGTTGGTGGATTTGAGGGCTTGCACGAGAAGTACCAGTTGGCAGCGGCAGAGTATACGTTTGCCAATACATCCCTGTATTCATGTGGACTTCCCCGGAACGACTCATTCCAAATCTGGCGCCACCCAATCACAGGAGATATCCCCTGGCCAGGGGCCCTGACAGGGTTGAACATCCTTGGACTATGGGTGTGGTGCAGTGACCAGGTGACTTCAAGTAGAACAGCGTCTCATCACGTCTCACGAATACCACTATTCATATTTATGTGAAGTGTTTCACATTTAGCGTCAGTGCTCAGCAATATTCCAGCTATATATCGGCGGTCTGTGAATAATCAAGTCTGGACAAGACACTCCAGTCATCCACAGCATGAGCATCGTTCTACGCAAATGGGATACGATGACATGTGTCAAGCAAGTCAGCGAGCCTGACCACCCGATCCCGTTAGTCACCTCTTACGACAAGCATGGGTTACTGAAAATCAATTCTAACCCGGATCTTCACGGGTTCACGTTTTAGAAGGAAAGTGGGAACATGTATTTTTGGGTAAGACCCGTAACCCATGCTTGTCGTAGGCGACTAAAGGGACTCGAATGTTACAGACAGCTACCATACAGCTGGAATATTGAGTTAACACTTAACTCACTCCCACACTATTCCTGTATAAACTGACGGACAAAAGAAAGTATACACCCATATTTGTTGGTGATTGATTGGAACAAGAAAGGGTGTTCGATGGTTAAGTATAATTTGATATGCGTACTAGTGTTTTGTTATGTTACTATTTCCAACCGAGTTACATTTGGATGACACTTGTAATATGTTGGTCAAATCTAATTCCAATGGTGTCGTTTCTTTGGCCCATAGAAGTGCACGATATGCATATCAGTGTTAAACGCACTTTCTCACCTAAACGACGAAAAACTACATGATTATACATGCAGATACACGAAACAAATTATATACATGAGCAGATGTGCATTGCAAGTTGTTCTGGTTTGAGTTTCGGAGACAGTAGACTTCATCCTTGGCTGAATGTTTAACTACTTTAGTTTAATGTTCAAGTTTCAAGCGTCTATTTCATATTTGATCTAATTACTCAAAAGGTAAAGAACGCCCGACATGTTCGTATGACTATTATTGTTTTTATGTACGATGGACCAATAGGTTTTGTGTTTGTCATCACATGGACTACTCGTGTGTCTCAGATCATCGTCCAGAGGTCGCTGTCAGCTAAGAATATGGAGCACGCCAAGGGAGGTTCCCTCTTTGCTGCTACCCTTAAAATCACACCGTTCTTCTTGTGGATCCTTCCTGGCATGATTAGCAGGGTGCTCTTCCCAGGTATATGTACCACTAGATAGTGTATGTACCGCTGTTCCCCTAGATAGTGTGCAGGTACATATACCTCTGTTCCCATAGGTAGTGTACGGGTACATGTACTGCTGTTCCCCTAGATAGTGTGCGGGTACATGTACTGCTGTTCCCCTAGATAGTCTGCGGGTACAAGTACCGCTGTTCCCCTAGATAGTGTGCGGGTACATGTACTGCTGTTCCCCTAGATAGTGTGCAGGTACATGTACTGATGTTCCCCTAGATAGTGTGCAGGTACATGTACCAATGTTCCCCTAGATAGTGTGCAGGTACATGCACCGCTGTTTCCCAAGATAGTGTGCAGGTACATATACCTCTGTTCCCCTATATAGGGTGCAGGTTCATGTGTCGCTGTTCCCGTAGATCGTGTGTAGGTACATGTTCCGCTGTTTCCCAAGATAGTGTGCAGGTACATATACCTCTGTTCCCCTAGATAGTGTGCGGGTACATGTACTGCTGTTCCCGTAGATAGTGTGCAGGTTCATGTGTCGCTGTTCCCGTAGATAGTGTGCAGGTACATGTACCGTTGTTTCTTCAGATAGTTTGCAGAAATACCTACCGCTGTTCCCCTAGATCGTGTGCAGGTGCGTGTATCGTTGTTCACCAATATACAGTACAACCAGAAATTATTGAGAATTTAAAGATAGTAATTTTTATTTTATTTTTTTCACTCATTACTCACCTATTAAATGTGAATATTAGCAGAACATAACTCCATTTCCAAAGACAGGTGAACAGTTAGTATTTTGTCAAGTTACCTTGGGCAGCAATGCAGGCTTCAATGCGGCGGGGCATACTACTGATAAAAGAAGTTAGAAAGTCGTGGTCCATGCTGTCCCAATATCGGACCATCTCTTCTTCATTTCAGCAATATTTGTTAGATTTTTCTTATTGACACTTTCCTTCATAAGTCCCCAAACATTTTCTATTGGATTTAGGTCAGGGCCATAGCTTGGCCAATCTAATAATGTCATATTTGGGTCCGAAACCAGGCCTGTGAATGCTTTGAACAATGTCTTGGGTCGTTGTCCCGCTGGAAAATCCAAAAATGTCCATAGAACACATGAGCAGATGGCAGTAAATGTCCCTCGAGAATATCTGTGTACCGCTCAATGTTCATATTCCATTCAAATACACAGAGGGTCGTTGCCCCTAACACAGATATGCCACCCACACGTTAAATTTCGGACTGTACTTTGGGCGCTGATACGGAGGTTTTTCAGTTTGTTTGGACCAGAATTTCAGTGTATTAGGAAACAGCCACACAGAACTTTCACCTGAGAAAATTACATTGTCCCAGTTCAAATTTCTATGCTGTAAGCACTAGTTCAACCTTCGCTCCTATTGTTCAGTGTTCATGATTGGTGATAGAATTCCTCGACTATTCTGCCAACCCATTGCATGCAGCTCAGTTCTAATTGTCTCCTTACAGACAGCCACAGTTCCTCTATCAATCATATCCAGCCTTAAGTTTTCTAAATTCCTTCGTTTGCCTTTAGAAACAAGAATACCCCCGCCTCCTGTCACCGACAGTCAATTTTCTGGGCCTACCTGCGCCTCCGTGGTGCTCAATGCCATATCCATTTGCAATATTTTTCAAAACACGATAAACAGTGGACAAGGGGATGCCTGTTCTATTTGAAATCACTTTAGCTGATCTGATGTCCTTCTTATAATAGTCTAAAATCAACTTCTTCTTCTCTAAATCATCCATACTGAGGATCACTGAAAATGTCGTCTGCTAGCAAGTAAACAAAGGGGGAGAACTCTTCACAAACTAATGTAAAAGGATTAACGGAGTTGTCTCTCTTCAATGAAACCAAGCACTTGATAGCTGGTCAAGGTTGTTTATACTAGAAATCCAATTAAACATATTCCTAAAATTCTCAATAATTTCTGGTCATACTATACTGTTGAGGTACATGTACCGCTGTTCTTCTAGATAGTGTACAGACATGTACCGCTGTTCCCCTAGATAGTGTGCAGGTGCGTGTACCGTTGTTCACCTAAAAAGTGTTGATGTACATGTACCTCTGTTCTTCTAAATAGTTTACAGACATGTACCGCTGTTCCCTTTGATAGTGTACATGTACTTCTACCTGTTTTACCTTAGATAGTTTGCAGGAATACCTACCGCTGTTTCCAAAAAGAGGTTCAGTGTGCAGGGTAGCCAGCTACTTGTACCCAACGTGTGAGTGAATACCCTTCGCTCTCGCCGACAAAATGATAACATAATCCTACATTGCAGATGAAGTTGCCTGTGCATCCCCAGAAGAATGTTACGCTGTGTGTCAAAACAGGGCGGGGTGCAGCAACATTGCCTACCCTCTACTGGTTCTCAGGATACTGCCAGAAGGTAGGTTGTGTCAGAACAGGGTTGTGTGCAGCAACATTGTCTACCCTCTACTGGTTCTCCTGTGCTGCCTTAAGGTAGGTGTCTGACAAGTTACTTCACAAGCCAAACTGCTTTCAACAGATCTCATCAGTGAAATATATCAAGGAATATTCACGATTACACAGATAGTTCAAATAGGAAACCCCTTCAAATGCTGGCGGACATCAACGATGCCATGACTCAGATGTGAAATGAATTTGTCACCTTCTGATATATTTTCAGGGTTGCGAGGACTGATGCTGGCTGCGGCTCTGGCTGCCCAGATGAGCACGCTGACGTCCATCTTCAACAGTGCCAGCAGTATGTTCACGATAGACATCTGGCCGTATCTGAGGAAGAACCCGTCCAATAATGAACTGATGCTTGTTGGACGTCTTACAGTGATTGCATTGACAGGGTTTGGGATTCTCTGGTTACCCATACTGCAACAGTCTCAGGGGGGACAACTCTGGGCTTACCTTCAAGCGACAGCCTCTTACACTGCACCCCCATGGACCATGGTGTTTCTACTGGGCATGTTCTGGAAGAGAACAACTGAGCCGGTTTGTTTCAGTCTACTGTTGTCTTGTTAACTTAGTTCTGATTGTGTATGGTTTCAATACATGTAGAGTATTTGGTAATTTTAGGCTTATGTTATCCTGTGCATTGCGTCTTGTGCCATTAGGCCGGGGTTATGCAAGCGTTATGCTCTACATTGTGTCCTGTGTCATTAATGTTTTGTTAATGTTGTACAATACAAGATATTGCATTATAAGTGATTGTCGATTGGGCCATAGGTGTTGGGCGAGTGTTGTACTGTACAAGGAGTCTTGTGTCATGAATATTGTGTTTGCATTGAACGATACAAGACATACAAGTGATTGTCGAGGCCATGGCTTTCTGAGTCATAGGCGTTAGGCGAATATTGTGCTGTACTTCGCGCCATGGGTCATGAACGTTTGATGTGTGTTGTGTTCTATATGGCGTCTTGTGGGTTGACTGCATGCCGTATTTTGTGCAAGAACGTCATCCAAAGACAATCCCCCTTTACGTCAGTACAGTAACGTCCGCTTAGCAATAGAGATCAGTGGTTATGAAGAAGCCATCAGTTCTTCACCACTAACTCTTAAACATATTGTTTAAAGCTGTGTTGTTCAAAATTATATCCCATACCTCCTAACAGGGTGCTTTCTGGGGTCTGATGGTTGGACTAGCGGTTGGTCTGCCTCGGCTGGGTCTGGAGTTCATCTTCCCCGCGCCGCTCTGTGGAAGTGGGGAAGCAGACGATAGACCCGCCATCTTGAAAGATGTCCACTTCCTGTACTTCGCCCTGATCCTGGCGGCTGTGTCGTCCTTTGTCATCGTCATCGTCAGTCTCAAAACTGAGCCAAGATCTCCGGAAAAGGTTTTAGAGTGACAAAAATCCTATCTGATCTGAAATGATTTCACGTGTGCCCTGTTCCAAACCCTATGCCAAAGAAAAGCTTTTGATCCCCAATTGTGTCAAGCGTCAAATAATAATAATAATACATTAATTTATAGAGCGCGTAAATTCACAACAGAAATGTGCTCTTTCTGGGTGAGAAAGTGTTAGGTCGTGTTTGAACACCTTAACCAGGCTGGGGAGTATTTTTTCGTGTTCATTGTCTCAGAGGGAGGGAAGTTGGTTTCACACAACGCCTACACGATCACAAAACGGATTGTATACATGACAGAAATGTGAGCGTGTTTTGAATAAGGAGTCCTAGGCTAAGATTTTTGGAGCTCTCTTAGAGTTAAGATAGTCGTAAGTTTATTTAATGTATGGCACTTACGACGATCTTAACACTAGGACAGCTTCGAATATCTTTGTCCAGGATGACGAGTGACTGAGTGTCCACGACTTGTTGGGCGGCAAAGCGGCAACCCAGGAAGTGTCAAGGGAATGACATAGTCCGTCTTTACGATGTGAGCAGTGACGTGGGTTGTCCACACACAATTTTCTAACTTTGCATTAAGAGACTCATCGGATAGGGAAGTACAGCATACCGATTGACAAAATATGTCTGAGCGAATGAATAGTATAAACTGTACACGAAACTATGTGCCCGAATACTGTGGTTTTTTTTAATTATTCCATCAGTTTGACGACATCAACATCATGTGTTGCAGCTACGTCGTGTGACGTGGTGGACGAGACATGAGGAAGACCCGGAGTTGTCCGAAGATGAGGAAACGCCGGACACCGACGACAGTACTGAAATGAAGATAGAAGAACCGGTTGAAACCGACGTCGAAGAGGAAAAGACGTCTACTCCGGGGACTGAGGTGGAATTTAGTCACAGAGGCACCACGAGGAACAATGGTAGGATATGGGTGTGGTATCATCTGCAGCACTTTCGGCTGTTAATTTCACATAGATTGGATTTACTACCGTTAAACCCCTGATTGTTGTAAGAGGCGACGAACTGGTCGGGTGGTCAGGCTCGCTGCCTTGGTTGATACATGTCATCGTATCCCAATTGCGTAGATAGATGCTCATGCTGTTGATCACTGGATTGTCTGGTTCAGACTCAATTATTTACAGACCGCCGCCATATCGCTGGAATATTGCTGAATGCGGCGTAAAACTAAACTCACTCAGTCAATCACTCATGTAGCTGGAATATTGCTGTGCGCAGGGTTTAACCTTATCTTCACGGGTCTCTAGTGGATAGAACGTCGGGGCGGAGAGCTTAAGGACTATCTCGATCCTCTGTCTCCGCCATTCCTTGTTAAACTAGGCCATGGTATCTCAATGGGGTAGCGCTGTAATACGGGCGCATGACTAGTACAAGCAACCACGCATATACATGTTACATTGTAAGTGCAATAATCCTCGTTAAAGCCCGCTTCACTTCATAACATAGAAACCTACCGCTTGGATGATATCACTGGACAGGAGAAATGTTTTCGCATCCCAGGTTAGATCTGGGATTCTTAGAATAAAAGGGCTACAACCAGAGACCATATATGGTCTCTGCTACAACAAAGGGACGTACTTTGAGTTTGATGAAAGAACATATTAACTGTTGATCATTTCCGTAAAATGAATCGCATATTAACGTATATTTCTGCTCATTGCAGGAGGCTGCAGACAAGTCATCAGCTGGTTATGTGGGTTTCAACAAGTATCCCAAACAAACATGACCAAGGAGGAGAGACGAGCGCAACGGAAACTACTAACCAGTCTTGATGAGAGTGATAACGCCAAGCAGCTGCTCAACGCGGGCGCCATCTTGCTGGCGACACTGACAGCGTTTCTTCTCGGCTACTTCAACTCGCAATGACACCTTCTTAACGGACACGTCTTTCAGGAACACGCATTCCTCTTGATCATGATACATGTCAAACATAGGCTTGTGTACTGGCTCGTTTGTCAAACCCTGTTGTGCGATAGCCAACTCCAAGACACTGCATTCTGTAAAATTCGATTGTGGTACTATCTGTCAAATTGGTCTTTGACCTTGTATCTTGGTACCCTGCAAAAACACACCATCTGCGATAAATGCTTTACAAACTTTAGGAAACAAAATATGCAAGAAACATTGTGTGTGTTTGAGACAGATAAAATGCCTCTAGAATCAAACTTAGATATTAAAGTGCATAGAAAAAGCAATTTGAAACTACAATCGCTCGTTAAAGTGACTGCGCCCCCTTTCATGTTTACTGAAAGAGCTTGTTTTGGAGACACTACCCATCCCCTTTCAGATGACGTAACCATAAGGACATAACTTATTTAAATGATTTCACTTATTCACACATGATGCCAAGGGTTCAAACTAAATACTGAATGATCGCACCAGTGCCATTTTGAATATGTGGACACAATGTTTTTGAAAGATTAAAATGGGTGTGTCCTTAAAAACAACCTCCGACTAAATATACATCAAGCAATCCAAATCAATCCAAGACCGTTCATCATGACGGGACTATACTGAACATTTTTATATGATATTATCTGAGGGCAAACCATTATCCAAGAGGTACCAGTAGACAGATCGTTTTGCATTTTTTGCATTTTTTTTTAGAAATATTATACCCCAATTTGTTGTGATGACTAGTTCGGAATGAAATGCATGTGGACCCATTTTTTTGTAAATAACTCTTCATCCAATGATCTAATAGATCTCAAACTGTGCAAGTGGATGTTTTGTCAGACAACCTAATCACATTGTAAATCACCGATTTTATGCATTTGTGTTAAAGAATGTGTCTATGTAACTGTCAACGAAATAAACAGCAGAACGCAGACGGCTTGCAGAGGGAGGGAGCCAATGGCCTGTAACAGCGGCAGTGTTGGGTCATAAAGGTAAATGCACGTGCAGTTCATGATAGTTACCTGTGCACTGCACAGTGATAGACCGTTTGGATCATTCACATTGACTACTTCTAGCTGTCATCATGAAAGCTTATTCAGATGATGCTAAAAGTTTAATTAGAAATGTGTTGAATATTTTTTTAAAAGAGAGCAAACGTAGCAAACCGATTTATAAGGTGTTGGATTACATTAAACGTACAACTTTTGCTCTTGGCATGAAAAAGAACACTGTGCTAAAAATTGTAAAAAATAAACCAACAACGAATAAACAAAACCTTGTACAAAAAGGTAGGCATCCAAAGTTAGATTCTTTTGACATCAGGGTCATCAGAGATGTCATTCGCCGGCTATTTGCTAGAAATGAACACTTGGCCACAAGAAAGTTAAAACACATCCTTGCAGAGGATCACGACATTAATGTTTCTAGGTTTATGCTAAGCAAACTACTGCTCAAATTTGGATACAAGTACAAGAAGGTAGCAAACCAGAAACTTGTAATGTGTGAGAGATCTGATATTGTGAAAATAAGGTGTAACTATCTGAGAGAAATTGAGCAGGCAAGAGAGGATGGGTTCGAACCTATATATCTGGATGAGACCTGGGTCAATGCAAACCATACTGCTGCCAGACAGTGGCTACCCACTGATCCCAGTGATGGTAGGAAATACCAACAGGCAAAGGTGAATGTTTAATCGTTCTTCATGCTGGTTCCCACCGTGGATTCCTACCTGGGTGTGATCTGGTATTTCGGTCAAAGAGCACAGATGGTAGGGACTATCATACAGAAATGAACTCAACGGTTTTCACACAGTATGTTGAGGAACAATTGTTGCCAGCTCTGCCTTTTTACAAAAGTCTTGTTGTCATGGACAATGCTCCCTATCACAGTGTTCGAGATCCAAACAATAGGTGCCCAACTTCCAATACAAAGAAGTCAGATATGCAGCAATGGCTAACAAATAATAATATACAATTTTCAATTAAGGCCACTAAACCACAGTTGTACTCTTTGATTAAACCTAACACACCTCCACCCACATATAACATTGACAACATGCTACGCCAACACGGCCATAAGGTCTTGAGATTACCACCGTACCACTGTGATCTCAACCCTATCGAACTTATCTGGGGAGACCTTAAAAGTACAGTGGCCCGGACGAAAAAATCAATCATTCAAGTTGAATGATGTCAAACACATTGTCAACACTGCTATATGTGACATTGACATTGCACGCTGGGGTGCATGTGTTGAACATGTCAAGAAGGTGGAGAAAGTGTACTGGCTCAAAGATGGCTTGAAGGAGCAAACAGTTAATCCAGTTGTCATTCGTCTGGACACTGATGACTCCTCTGTGGAAGAATGGAGTGAACTTGATGAAGTTTAATTCTGTTATTATATTTACAGATAATGATAGTATCCAGCCAGATATGCTCAAAGAAATATAACTTCTTTTAACAATGACAGCACTGACTAATTCCAACGACTTATAGTGTAACATGAAACACTCATTTCACATAAAATATCATGAAAATATAAATATTAACTATCTATATGCTTAAAGCTATTAGAAATGCATTGCTGAATTTGGAATGTGAACGACATCAAAACGTAACACTTTTGTCTTCATTCTATCTTTTCTTCAATGAGTGTGCATGATTGTGTGTGCTTGTGTCCGAGGGAACGGGGCTTTAACAGTTATTGAGTTCTAACCATAAGTGGTCCGATTAATGATTTAGTGTAAATATACTTTCTGTGTTCTTTAAATGCATTTCCACTTAGGTACTGCATAAACAAAATATGACATTAACATTACAAATTTAAAGATTTTAACCTACAGAATAATTCTCACTAATCGGTTTTGTGGTTAATGTTGAACAACTCAGAGAAACAACCTCCGTATGATGGTTAATAGTTGGCACCCACCTTACCCTATTCGCTGTTACAGGCCATTGGCTCCCTCCCTCTGCAAGCCGTCTGCGTTCTGTTTGTTGATTCTTTAATACAAATGCATAAAATCGGTGATTTACAATGTGATTAGGTTGTCTGACATAGCATCCACTTGCACAATTTGAGATCTATTGGATGAAGAGATATTTAAAAAAAACCGGTCCACATGCATTTCATGCAAAACTATTTTTTTATAATATCTCGTTAACCACATTACCCACATATGTGAACTTTTGGAAATGGCTTTTTTAATAAATCCTTCAAAATATAATGGAAGCTTTTCAAACATTGGAAATCGAGAATATATTCTCTCCCGAAAAAGAAACGCATATAGGAATTGCAACTGTATTTTTATGTTGATTTTGAAACATCTTGTAGGCTTTATGAGTCAATGAAATATAGCGAAATTGCACACTTGGAATGCAGACTTATCCGTCTTTGGCACCAACTCGAGGAAAGTCAGTTTGAGTGTCACATGGAGACGTGTGGTGGCGCTGAAGTCAATACCTCGTGTGACCACTGTGTGCATCCAAAACTGCACGGCATCGCCTCGACATCGAACGAATAAGTCTCAGAATCTCGTGTTGTCCAATCGCAGCCCAATCTGCCTGTAGTGCCTGTGCGAGTTGTTGAAGTGTCTGGGGCTGAGGGTTACGGCGTCGCACCCGTCTGTCCAGGGCATCCCACAGATGTTCGATCGGGTTTAAGTCCGGTGATCTTGAGGGCCAGGGGAGCACATTGATGTTGTGGTTCTGGAGGAAGTCTCTAGTGTGACGTGCTGTGTGGGGCCTGGAATTGTCCTGTTGAAACAACTCCCTCTGGCGGTCAATGATTGGAAAGAGGTGTGGGCGTAGGATTTCGTCACAGTATCGTTGAGCTGTCAGGTTGCCCTGGATCATCACCAAATCACGTCTCCTACGGCAGGTATGTACACCCGCAGTCTTCCATCGCGTCGTTCCAATAAAAATCGTGATTCATCACTGAACCAGATTCTACGCCAATTCGGTAGGTTCCAGGCCTGAACGTTGGTGCACCATTGAACTCGATGTCGACGATGTTGTTGTCGAAGCATAGGGCCAAAATAAGATCTTTTGGCACGTAAACCAGCCTCTCTTAACCTGTTCCTGACGGTCTGTGGAGAAAGCCTCCTCAATCCGGGTATTTGTCGAGCGGTACTGGTCGCCGTAACTGTTCGATGACCCGGACGTAGCGATCCTGCGCCGCAGTGGTCGCTCGAGGTCGCCCACTACAAGGGGCATCTGCTACCACATTCTGCAGGCGATATCTCTTCCAGAGCCGTGAAATAGTGCTTTGGTGAACATTCATGCGTCGGGCAACTAGCACGTTGAGACTGGCCAGCTTCAAGCAAACCAATGGCGATATGACGGTTGGCTTCACCTAGACGTGGCATTTTGCGTTCGTCAGCAATATTCCAAATACAGTAAAAAATCGACAGACAGCGATCAACCTTTTGTACCCGTCATTGATACTAACTGATCCCCAACTTTCACTTGCATTGCATGTGAATTGTGTATTCTATGACACTATGCGCCGAAATTGAAAATCATGCTGTTAATACATATACACTATAGGACTCATAAATAGAGCAAATCCTTTTTGTAAAACGAATCACGTTTCAATTCATTGCTACATGAAATTGCTATTTTCATGATGCGTTTCTTGTTTGGAAGAGAATAGTTAGGCCGCGTTTCTTTTTGATCGACCCTCGTATGTCATCCCGTTAGTCGTCTCTCACCACAAGCATGGGCTGCTGAAGACCAGTTCTTACCCGGATCTTCACGGGTCCTGATAGTGAACGAACACTGACGCCTATAATAAAATCGCTAAGTCTTCTGTATTAGGAGCAGTATGTTTCTGTTGAAGAGACGTTCGTCAGGCGTCCTATGATCGTGGGTTCGAATTCATATTCGTCCTGTTTATATTTTGGATTATCAGTAATGTACCGATGTTCTTCGGTTTCATCAAAGAGACACATTGCTTCTTTTTCTTTTTTTTTATTCCGCATTAATCTTCTTCGTCGATATATAACTGAAATACTACGGAAACGTTTATGTGCCACAATCTCAACAATTTTCATCTTCGTAGATGCGTTCATGAGTTTTTATGGATGTCAACTTCTTTATCATCAGGAACACAAGTTACGTTTCGGAGTATATCCTTACTCCTTCATCAGATGAAAACACTCTACCTTCATACTTGCATTGGCGTAGACGATATGTAGGTGGAAGTATATTCTACGTAAAATGTTTTGTTTATCTGTGACACAAGTACGTTTCCATACAAATACTGTTATGGTAGCTTTAAAACAGATGTCCTCATAAATATAACTGTTTGCTTCGTAATAATTACTATTCACGTCATGAGACTTTGTTGTTGAGTTCACCGTAATTCATTTGTATGCTAGATTATTTGTTATTGTTGCCCATGTACATTCTTTTGAATCGTTCATGCATATCACGTACCCGTGTTCGAGAATATGATAAACAAGGTTTTCGACGCTCCTATGTCCCCTCGTTCAATAACGTTTCAGTTTATGCGATATATAGTATGGATGCCTGACCCACCACACTTGCTGGGACTGGCTCCGTACGGAGTATGCCAGAGCCCGACACCGTCAGAATGTCATTCTAGCAACGTGGTTGCAGGAACAAGAGAGGATGGCAAGACTACAGCGGCGTCAACGGAGGTGGTGGATCCGGCCTTGGCTGTTGGGTCGTCCCGAATACGGCCAGTTCGAGATGGCAGAGCTAAAAAGGGAGCATCATGGCGATTTCTGCCTCTGCACTGCTACCTCTCTTCATGTCTACTGAAATGTGGATTGTGAGACATAACTTGAAGTCGAACACCAACTTTGATTGACCGGGCCCTGAGCGGGCTCCTTTTCACGCTAGCGGGAACCGAATAGGTATTAATCCAGGCATCGACGGCGCCTGTTCTGGAACCAAACGATTTGGCTTACATCGGAAAGATATCGTCCGGGTATCAGGAGATGACCGTCCAATTCCAGATGACCCGTCAGTCACTTGACGATTTTAGCCTTCCATATTTCCAAAATACTTCAGATACCCACCTGTCAGTAACAGTTTACTGGAAGGGTATCTTCCGATCATCCTTGGTTTTGTAACTCCTGTACCGATGTGACACAATGTGGGCAAAAATCTGTCGGACGCCGTAACATCGGTGCCACCGCATCCGCGTGCGACCTTTGAAAAATTAGGTCACCTTTCCACTTTTGCCATGAAAGATTAGTTTACGATGCCGGCCGGGCTGAACGTCAGCAAAATTGAGAGAACGGACAAGGAGCTGGCATTAAGCAACGTTGACGGGTGACCGGTATTTGCCAACTTGACTGAGAGTTTCTACCACACCTGACACATGTTGTTTCGCGTGAGGCAAGTGAATTTGTTCAAAATTGCCTCTATTCATCCAGCAGAAAAGGGGTACCTGGTGGGATAACCGGTGACTATTAACCTTCTAGCGCCTCACAGGCTGGGTTGGGTTATCCATCATGTATGCGCTTAGAGCATGCCCGTGCGGCGTGGAGCTATGTAAGTGTCCTTTATTATTAATTCCTTCCTTCAATTAGTATAGAAGGTACCCCACCCCTGCTAAATCAGCCATCAAACATCAATCATACGTTTCCCTCATCTCCAGTTTATGATTACCATATCTCATCATGTCGTAAAAACACAGAGAAACAAGGGAACGATTATTGAGAGAAGTATATTAGGCTCCAGAGAATGATTAAAAGCAGTCTAGCCCAAGTCTAGAATGCTTTGGCCAGCACATTCTCTCAGCTAAGACCTGAAATTAAGATTTGGACTAATGTCTGTCAAGATTGTATTATGTATGAAACATGTATGCTACTATGCTCTGTAACGTAGTTGATATGGAGTGGTGTTATGCACAGATATTAACTATTTTCTTCAATGTTCTTACAGCTATGTTTCCTTTTCCATGCACACAGTCTGTGGTACTTTTGAGAAATAAAAATTTCAAGTGTTAATATATTTACTTTATGGTTTTTAAGCCAGTATATTATATATTCATCTAATGCACACGGTTGTCACCCTTCAATTTTTAGAAATGGAGAGGGTGTGTGTGTGTGTGGGGTTGAGGTATGGGGAAGGGTTGACAACCATATTGGCATGAGTATATATAGTAACATGTATGTGTTCTACGAGGCCTGTGTGGTACTTAGAACGTTATTTCAATAATATCCACCAACAATATCAACCGTTATCTTCCCTGTATTCCTGTTGCTCCCCCAATACGTGACAGGGCCCGACAATCGTGGGATCCTATTTCACATTCGTTTTGATTATGATTCCTGTTTTTCAGTACAAAACCCGTGCCTGTAGTTTAACTAGAATGGAAACCGTTTAAGATCTGTGTAGCAGGGAGTCGATTCATCCAACAGATCACATTCTTACCTTGTCCGCTTGTTGACGATCATGTGGACCAAGTTTCCAATATTTTACGGCCGCTTCATTAGTGCGAATCGTGGAGTTGAACCGTATAATATTTCATATAATACGTGTCTCAGTAACCTACTCGATGGTCCGAGACGTATCTTCTTTTCGGTATTTCCTTCTAAATTATGGTTGCGGCGGCCTAGCCTTGTGGTTAAGAGTTTGTGCTCTTCGCATCGATGGCCACCTACGATTACATGCTAGCCTTGGTTACAATGTGAGAGACCCGTGAAGGTCCGGGTTAGGATATTGATCTTCAGTAACCCATGCTCGTCGTAAGAGGCGACTAACGGGATCGGATGGTCAGTCTCGCAGACTTGCTGACTTTGTTCGGTTCCCAACTGCGCAGACCGATGTCATCGATGTTGATCACTGGATTGCGCAGATCGAATATTACAGACCGCCGGCGTAAAGCTAAACTCACGGCGTAAAACTAAAATCACTACACAATGAGATCATTTCTGGTGTTTCCTTATCATGATTTGGATGGAATACTGCAGAAAGCAATGCAAGGTCATACTTACCCGCACATTAAGCTGATATTCCGTATTGAAGCTGGCATGGTGTTAGCACTACTGCATACTCAGCGTCAGTACTGGCGTATATATTTATCGGGGCGATGGGGTAGCCTGGTGGTTAAAGCGTTCGCTTGTCACGAACGCCCCAGCTGCCATACTTCAACAGACTGAGAACAATCGCTTAGCCCACGTAGTGCAGTGTGGCCCTGAATGAATGAGTGAATATGGTTTTACGCTGCTTTTAGCAATATTCTAGCAATATCACGGCGGTGGAGACCAGAAATGGGCTTCACAAATTGTACCCATGTGAGGAATCTAACCTTCAGCGTGATGAGCGGACGCTTTAACCAGTAGGCTACCCCTGCTCTACTGAAGGTCGACCTTGCTCAAAGAGAGGATTCTAAACATATGCAACATCACAATTGAGCGAAAAAATAAACTATTTCATGGGTGAATACCTGGTATATGTTCTGAATCCAATGCGCTGAGGCCATGCTGAAAGGTGCAGCCTAAGGCGAATCCTGGACTTTAATAGCATTCATCCGTTAAAAGGACGCAACAGTGAATGTTAGCACCTGAAGACATCTGGGTCCCATGTGCCCTCTGTGAATCGTAATGTAGTTGGCTGGTAAAAAGTGAGTACAAAGGACGCAAACAATTGTTCTCAGTTTATTTCCACCATCTACACACAGTACAAATATTGATTCCGTTGATTTACATCAGTGCAGTTCTGTGACTCATCATCCCTCGAGGACCGTGTGACCTCAAATGCTTCCAACAGTAATGCATGCACACGTTCATTCTACCAGCAGGACAACTGAAGCTGCGATGGCAGCAACTCATCTGGATATATAGCCTTTCCTTAACCTAAAGATGTGAACTCAAAACATGTACATGCATCAATACCCATCAAGTATTCTCGATGTGAAAAACGTTGCCTCATTGAAGTATAGTTTATTATGAAAAAAGAACACATGCAATTATGCTTTTAAACAGAGCGTGTTGGCAGAATTTGCACAATTTTGGCGAAAGTGTGTTGGGTAGTTTGAGGCTATTTTCAATATTCTTCCCAGTATATCACTGTATGTCAGCCTGATGAGGAAGAAAGAACCAAGTGATGCACAAACGTTTACGACTTTGGTGAAATCAAGGACAGGTATGGTGTTGACAAACCTATAAACATCATCGCCAGTATCTTTGGATTCTGGTGAGACAAAGGGACACAACTGCACAAGATATTTCTTATAAGGCATCAGGACAATTTCACATAGACTTCTTATACATTTGAGCTGAACAACCCATGCGAAAAGGAGACTTACATCTTTTATCTGCATGTCACTGGGCAAAGTATTCATCATGTCAAGCACTATGTAGCTTTAAAGTAAACTGCAGCCAGGATCTGTTGGTATTGCTCCAATTCTGATTCTTGGCTGACAACACCATTCCTATGTCATGGATTGTGGCAGACACTATTGGCCATTCAACTAATGCACACCTCTGTTAACCTGAAGGATTTTTTAGCAAACAACTAGTATTGAACAGACTTGTGGCTGCATCAATCCGGCACACACTGGTAAACATTGGCCTGCATTGCTTTGGGCCTTCCTCCCTTTTCCAGTAACACAACATGCGTGGATATAAAGGAATACTGCTGAAAACTGAGTTGGAGTCAAACCCACCCTCAGCATCATCTGTGGGTGACATTAACGGTCGTAACAAACCATAAACACAAACATAAAATACATACTGTCCATAATACCAACAAAAGCCACTTTTACACAACACAATCTGACATACTGACTCCCAGTCAAGTGTAATAGGTTCCAATATATATATATAACAATGTACAGTCTCAGCCTGCAATGACTAATGGAATCAGACCTAGATTCTACAAGACTAGTTCATCTGTGCAGGCACTGGACTTGGATGATGCAGCTTCTAGAGCAGCTCCTGGAGGAACTTCTGGAGCTACATCTTCAGTTACCAAACTAAACATCAGTACTTTAAGGGTCTGTGTACATTAATCACGTTCCTCCAACACCCACGACAACATATAAATGCTATGCTGTGTTGTTATCTGACATGGTCACTGGTAAATGTTCGGGATGAGTGACAATGTTGCTGTCTTACACGAATTTGTCCAAAATGAGCTTCTGAGCAGCTGGATATGACAACTGGTGTCAGAGCATCAGGTTTATGTGGGAGGAAGGCCTGAAGTTAAGCATGTCTTAGATGTATTCCACTGGTAAATCCAAGAATGAGTGAGTGAGTATGGTTTTACGCACTTTTAGCAATATTCCAGCAATATCATGACACCAGAAATGGGCTTTTACATTGACGTGTGAGTGAATCCAGTTTTGGGCATGATGAGTGAATGCTTTAACCACTAGCATACTCCTCCACCCTGGTAAAACTAAAAGACTGTTCAGCATACCAGTCATACGCATTTACATATTCAAGGGAGATGGAGAAGGTGTTCATACAATCCTGTGACACTCCTACAGATCCAATAACCTCATTCACAACTCAGGGAAAATTCTCTAAAATTATTCAACACTATCAATACGTCATGAGAAAGCACACTACTTAATACTCGACACTGGTTACTCCTAACTTATTTCAATAATACTTATTGGTCATTACATTCTTGACCGGAAACTTGTTGAACATCCCTGAAATGTTTCAAGGTATAAATTAACATTTTTTAGCAAACAACTAGTATTGAACAGACTTGTGGCTGCATCAATCCGGCACACACTGGTAAACATTGGCCTGCATTGCTTTGGGCCTTCCTCCCTTTTCCAGTAACACAACATGCGTGGATATAAAGGAATACTGCTGAAAACTGAGTTGGAGTCAAACCCACCCTCAGCATCATCTGTGGGTGACATTAACGGTCGTAACAAACCATAAACACAAACATCAAATACATACTGTCCATAATACCAACAAAAGCCACTTTTACACAACACAATCTGACATACTGACTCCCAGTCAAGTGTAATAGGTTCCAATATATATATATATAACAATGTACAGTCTCAGCCTGCA
This sequence comes from Haliotis rubra, assembly GCF_003918875.1. Lineage (NCBI taxonomy): Eukaryota > Metazoa > Mollusca > Gastropoda > Lepetellida > Haliotidae > Haliotis > Haliotis rubra. Next base: position 1,049,777 of record NW_025766259.1, read on the forward strand.
ATGACTAATGGAATCAGACCTAGATTCTACAAGACTATTCATCTCTGCAGGCACTGGACTTGGATGAAGCAGCTTCTAGAGCAGCTTCTGGAGCAGCTCCTGGAGGAACTTCTGGAGCTACATCTTCAGTTACCAAACTAAACATCAGTACTTCAAGTGTCTGGGTACATTAATACGTTCCTCCAACACCCATGACAACATATAAATGCTATGGTGTGTTGTTATCAGACATGGTCACTGGTAAATGTTTCGGGATGAGTGATGATGTTGCTGTCTTACACGAATTTGTCCAAATGAGCTTCTGAGCAGCTGGATATGACAACTGGTGTCAGAGCATCAGGTTTATGTGGGACGAAGGCCTGAAGTTATGAAGTTATGCTAAAAGACTGTTCAGCATACCAGTCATACGCATTTACATATTCAAGGGAGATGGAGGAAGGTGTTCATATAATCCTGTGAAGCACAGCCAATGGACACTCCTACAGATCCAATAACCTCATTCACAACTCAGGGAAAATTCTCTAAAATTATTCCTCACTATCAATACGTCATGAGCAAGCACACTACTTAATACTGACACTGGTTACTCCTAACGTTATTTCAATAATACTTATTGGTCATTACATTCTTGACCGGAAACTTGTTGAACATCCCTGAAATGTTTCAGGGTATAAATTAACATCAAATTCAACTTTCTACACATCTTGACACGCCATTAAACCAGTGAGGTTCCTGACATAATAAACACAAGATAATAAAGAAGTCTGGACCTAACTATCCAGTGAGCACTAATGTGATCAATTATCCATGCTGTCGGCACGATGACACATGATCATTCAAGTCAGCAAGCTATACTACCCAATCCTTTTGGTTGCCTCTTACTATCAGAACAGATCAATAGAAGCTCTAATCCAGCATCCCCAGGGGCTGCAGGTCTTTGTGAAAATTGTGCAAAAAATATAAAGCATGTCAAGAATCTGTGACTAAATGAGTTGGGTTTAATGCCATTTTAATCAGTATTTCATTTATATCATGGTATGTCTGTATGATGTTGGAGAAAATATCAAAAGAATGCAGGTCCTAGATTGTTAACTCCTTTAATGAAACCAAATATAAATCCCTTCATTCTAGGCCAGCTAGGACAGCAGAAAAGGTGTGGTTCTGGATATCATTTTATCACAAAAAGTGTGAAACTTTTCTTATATCACGGGCTTATGGTAATCTAGTCCAAAGATTGTGTTGTGATGGAATGCCGAGATGCTAGGAAGCTAATGGCCATTAGAAATGTTATGAATACATTTTCTCTTTCTGCTAGGTACTATTCAGTGTTAACCATTGTTTCATAATGTAAAGCACTACGACAGTATCAAAACCTTCCTATTTTCTAATGCAGAATATTTACAAATGTCTGTCTTATGAAAAACATTAAACCAAATCTTCTCATTTCTTCATTTATACAGCTTGTGTGAAAACCCCTGGTTGGTAAGTATAAAAACAATCAATAAATGTTTTGGTTCTTTAAGAAGTTATCTGAATATGTTCACATTTCCAGGTAATGCTTGTCTCACTCCCGAACCCTTCATATCTTATTGTCTTGATAATGTTACGTATCTCTTTAAAGTAAGTCTGGAGAGTCATCCTTGGGAGTTTCTAAAACCCATTTCGATGAGTTCTTTACCCTAACACAAGGACACAGGTTACTAAGGTTTCAATGCGTTTATTAATATATTCCTTTTGAAGTAAAAATAATTTGCAAAAATAACATTTATTCTATAGTATTATCTGTGACATAGAAATGAAAACCAAATGAACTTTGGTAATCAGCTCTTTGAGACATGTCTCTGAATGATAAAGAGTTATCTTCCTTCCCACTATGGACAGATCTGCACAACAAAAACTAAATTTTTCATTATATGTAAAAAATTGAATTTGGGAGAATAGATCCAGGGTTTAAATTCTCGTAGGGGAGGTTCTTTGTTTTTCATGCCTCCATCTAATGGAACACAGTCAGGGATCTGGAAACAGAATAATAATAAACTGCCTAGAAGAAATAATTAATTGGCCACGCTACTCTTCTCAATCTACAACAGATGTTACAAAATAAATGGAAAAAAATCTACCAAGTTATCAGAATAGGCACAAAGCAAGTCTCTCATTAAAATCCATACACAATATTGAGCGACAGTGAACCAAGAGTTCATAATCAATGGAACCATAATACATATACATAACAGTAACTTGGCAATTACATGTCCTACTTATGCTGCTGATTTCTGTAAAAAACTAAAATATACAAAAAGAAATCTTACTGTCATGTAAATTTATATTATTGGTAAAGGTAATATACTGATTGGCCTTGAAGTTGTTCAGGCTTGGAACCAGAGCTAGTTGGTGAAACAGCAAATACAGACTAACAATAACATGTACAGGTTAAAGTGAGTGAGTTTAGTTTTACGCCGCTCTCAGCAATATTCCAGCTATATGGCCGCGGTCTGTAAATAATCAAGTCTGGACCAAACAATCCAGTGATCAACAGCATGAGCATCGATCTGTGCCAATGGGAACCAATGACATGTGTCAACCAAGTCAGCGAGCCTGACCACCTGATCCCGTTAGCCGCCTCTTACGACAAGCATGGGTTACTGAAGATTCATTCTAACCCAGACCTTCACGGGTCACTACAGGTTAAAACATTGGGTGCTTCCAGACACAGGGAGTCCATCCAGATTAAATAGCTGGGTAATTTTGCACTAGCCTAGAATATGATTATCTCTTTGTCTTGTTTGTATACAAACATTTATAAACGGTAATATAAACTTAGTCCAGTCATCCTGGTAAGATTCTGAACAGTAATAAACCAGCAAATAAGCTTCCATCTTTGTTAATTTGTTGTAGTTCTTAATAGGCGGGACCATTTATGTAACTTATTAAAGCATAGGATGAGGTATTAAGCTGTAGTTCTGGAAAGTAGAACCAGCAAATGAACTCTTCTTTAACATATATACTATACCATCCTTAACCAGGCTGTCAGCATAGAAGTCACACTATGATATGTATCAGGATATGTTCTTAGTGATATGATATGTATATCGATACTTTCTTCATGACATGATATGAATCACAATGCTTGATTCTGGAACAAGTATTTGTGATTGTGACCTCATGCATAAGGTGATAACTAATTATCAGATTTCGACATAACATTAAAATCATGCCAGTATGTTTGTCGATAAACAAGTCAACAATCTGATATGTGGGTCATGAAAGTTATCAAAACATATTTCCATAAAGCTTGAGGATGAATTATATCTTCCATTATTCAAAATAATTAACGAAAGGAAAGAGGTCCTTGTCTCAACCCTAGCTTAAACCGAGATAACCCAGATTACCAGATTCAAAACTATGTAAAAAACCTCCAGTACCCCTAAGGTTTTAATTCTTGCGTCATATTGTTGGATCAACACACACATAATACTGATGCATCAGTCAATCCAATTAATACTACTTCTTTAACCCAACTACAGGATTTTCAACATCATTATGGCACGATTACAAAACAGTCTTTGTGACTGGAGGGTACATTAGTAAGCTTATATTTTTAACAAAAATATCTTTGTCAATGTGTAAATACATATGAGAACATGACAACCAGGAATTTACTTTCACGTAACCTAGAAAAGTGAATGGAACAAGGAACACAGAGCGTGGTAAGATTAACAAATAAAACAGGAATTGGAAACTGGAATGCGTAGAATTCATCTCACATCAGGAGAAAAACGGTAACCATTCAAACTCATTGCTATTTATCATCAACTTCTTTAGAGAATTTACATTCACCAAATTCAAAGATCTATCATAAGTATTCTTGTTGTTGACAAACATGCTTCCAACTGGCAAACACAACATGGCTGGTAGTGCCACGTAGTTTGAGAGAACACCATCCTAGTGCTATGATAATTTCTATAGGTGTCACCTTTTATACATTATAAGGGCCCTGGATTCACACAGACAAAAGTCCAACATGTATGCTACCTACACTAGCCTGCACTATGGTAGTATCGACAAAACTCAGCAGAATGTTCGCACAAACAGGTATATTAAACATTATAAAGAATTTACATTGCACTGTATTTGGTTGAAGTGTAAATAACAAACTAATCAGCTCTCCATCAATATATCCATTACAAACCAAACTATTCACTCATAAATTGTACATGTACGAAATGAAATATGTTCCTTTCAACTATTCACAAGTTGAGTTGTGTATAATATATGCTTCCCAACTTATTCTTATTGGAACATATATGAAACTATTCACTCAAAAATGCACATTCATGATAGGAAACATCTGTTCCTTTAACCATTCAAAAGTTGAATCCATGAATAAATCCATGCTACTCAACTCTCAGTAAGGATATTCTTGTCTAATAATGAATAAAATATCCATGCTACTCAACAATTGGCAAGGATATTTCTACTGATCCATCATACAAACCATTTCATTTATGATATGCCGTTATTAACATGAAATGTGCCCCTTTCAAATTGAGAGCTGTATATATATATATATGCGTACTAATATTACAAAATAACCATTATGAACATGATGAAAGAAATAATCACAATCATGATAACTGAGTATTGACATCGACACAATTATAATGGAACGCTGTTCCTTTGTGCATAAAATATCATGACAAGGCACAAAAATATACCGTCAAAAATAAATTAATAAACATTAAACAATGACAAATAATTGCAAAATACATTGTGCAATACATATTTCCATCAAGGTCATATTGATTGTAAAACTGGTGGCGATTTTCCTCCTTTGGAAGTTCGGAAAAAGATCTGATTATTTATGTAATTTCTGATGGATGAATTACACAACAATCACAGAAAGTAAGCCATGAAAACTCTTGTCAGATAATCTAAAACTTCGATAATTCTGAAGAAAACAAGTATGTATAGAATAACATATCATACTTTTTACTTATATTTGTTATGAATTAGCATTGTAGGATTTGCTAGAAAATAAAAAAAAAACTGTACATGAGACAAGAAATAATTAAATTATCACTGGGGATGTGTGATATTTTTGTTTGTTGTTTAATACGACTTTCATCATTGTTCCGGCTATATGATGTTGGTCTTTAAATAACAACAGAGGACAAATCCAGTGAGAGACATCGCAAGGATTGAGTGAGAGTGAGAAGATGTACCAAACAGATTCTTAAGCATGTATACATAGCATGTAGGCTTGATACTTTTAGTGTAAGTTTGGTTCTAGTATATCAACCCATGCTTGTTGTAAGAAGCAACTAACAGGGTGGTGAGACTCACTGACTTGGCTGACACATGTCATCGTAATCTGATTGCTTAGATCAATGCTTATGATGTTGATCACTGTATTGTCTGGTCCATTCTCGATTATTTACAGACTGCTGACATATAGCTGGAATATTTCTGAGGGCAGTATTAAACAATAATGAACTATATCAACAACTCTACTCCCATTTTGCTGAGAATTTTCAGTTTTATAAAAAAAAGGATACAATAGCGGAACCAGAGGAGGAAAATCTTCAATCAAACCTTCATTGCACTTACAAGTAAATGTATAAATCAATCTGTAAACTGAAAGACACAACACGACACAACCATCAACAAATATAACACAATGCCCATGCCATGACTGGAAAACAGAAACATTGTGCAACACCAAGTTTGTTTCTGGCTGTTCCTATCATCAAACTTCAGCAGGAGTTCATAAATATTTGTTAGAAATGGTGCGTTTGATTGAGGAAAGTTGTTTTTGAAATGTCATGTTTATTTATATCAAGCCATCTTTTAGGAAATTAAACCCAAACAGACTAGGTCTCTTTGTATAATCTGAAAACCTAGAAATAAAATTGGTCTTGCTTCATAAATAATACATTTATAAACAAAACATACGATAAACTGAAATGTGTGTCTGTCTGAACACATGTAACTTGACATACTTGAAGTGAATGAGTTAACAATCACACAGCCATGAAATAATACAAAACCTTGAAAAACCACTAATGCTCCATTCCATAAAGTGACCTTTGCACTACAACTGTCATAAATCTATGCAAGAGTATAGGACATTTAATGCTCTTAGTGTCGACATTGTTTTCAAGAATTGGCCTAGGTGTTCCCTGCAGACATCAAGGACCCAAACATGGTGTTTATTCACGCCAGTGTTTCTTCAAAAGCGGAATTTAAAATTTTCAAACATGTTCGCCCTATGTTCATTTTTCAGTTTTGTTTGAAATGTCTTTCACCAATACTTCACAAGTTTATAAGGAACAGGGAGTCTATTCAAGGCTGGAGTTCATTTTATGTAGGCTTATGTTTATATGGGCGTGTCAGTTGACCCAGCTGTATTTCAAGCATAGTCAAACACTATCAACGTGTTTCAGATTTCTTTCATTGTTAGTAAGGCCCTATTTCGTCTTGTAGGCAAGGATATACAGTACAGACTGTCAAACACTATCAACATGTCTCAGATCTCTTTCATTGTTGTCAAGGCCCTATTTTCTAGGTAAGAATTTACAGTGCAGGCAAGTCATCATGTAGGATTTACAGACTGTGCAGACATGTCAAACACTATCAACATGATATACAGTCAGATCTATCAACATGTTTCATCATCATGTAGGCAAGGCCCTATTTCGTAGGTAAGAATTTAGGCAAGGATATTCAGTGCAGATTGTCAAACACTATCAACATGTTTCAGATCTCTATTTCATCATGTAGGCAAGGATATACAGTACAGACTGTCAAACATTATCAACATGTTTCAGATCTCTATTCAATGCTGTTGCCTGCCTACAGCTACGAAGTACGTCTACTGAAACAGTAGCCGGTTGATTACCTCTCATCAGTATTCACCAGTCATGCAAGATGTACATAAAACTTCCCAAATAACCAAACTATGAGAAAAAATAGATTCATGCACAGCAACAGCTCAGACGTGTGCACAGAAGATTATTTTTAATGAATGTTTTTAATATCAAACATGTCACAATAACCTGTGTACTTTGAGTACAGTGGATTCTATCAGAAACGCACTTTCTGTAACAGGTAACAGTCTGAATGAGGGCCGCCTTGCACACAGCGATCTTAGTACTTCTACTGTTTTTAGTCTATGTTAAGGTATGGAAGTCCCAAATATCTTAGCCCATAAATTTACCATAGATTCCAAACCAATTGCCTTTGGGTGAGAAACTGTGAGAAAATCGTGATATTGGTCAAAATTTTATTTGTTCTAATGTCCTTATTGACATTAATTGTGATAAATTTGGAAATTTTTAGTTCAAAGAGAGAATTTTTTATTTATGTGCTGTAGAATTTGGGCCAAATATAATCCTCTATGCAGGTTTACACAAATCCTTGTGGCACAATGACAAGCAGTGTGTGTGTGTGTGTGTGTGTTTAAGTATGAATGTTATATCACTTTAGCATTACTATTGTCATAACTCTGTACAAAGTATGCAATATCAGTTATCTTACCATATTAAGTCTATCTTAAAGTATCGGAGATATGAAGTCTTAGTGCTAAAATTTCTGTATGGATCTAGTTTTAGAACAAATCAATTTAGAGCATTTCTCATTTAAATTAATCATTTATTATTGAGGAGTCTTGCCTAACAAACACTGTAGGAATAATTGACATTCCCTCATGGAGATCTCCCATTGTAGAATAATCACATCTAAGATGTGTATTTGGCTGTTTTAACATGTGCAGCGATGAACTCACACCAACATGTCTTCTAATACAACATTGATGGCAATCAGGACATATGTAAATGAAACTATAATCTACTACAAACTACAAGTTTTTGTCATCACATTCTTTTTTATATTGGATTTATAAAAATCCTGTAAATCAAAACAAAATTAACAAAATTGTCAAACTTGAAAATTAAAGTTTCAAAATTGAAATTCTTCCTGAGCAAATATTTATGTGCTTTAATAATTTATCTCCGTAAGTGTTATTAATTTAAAATTATCAAAGAATTCATATGATCACAGTAACTTCTGTCTCTTGGTATACATGAAATAGGCATACATCAACATTTCAGTTGTTCTTTAATGCATGATGTTGATTTATCAAGGGATTTGTATTTGACTCTGACTAGTATCGACACCTGTCTACACTAGACTGAAACTTTCGTCTCATGCAAGTTCAGTTTAAATACTTCAGCTACCGTCAGTTCTTCTAAGAAACAGTGAGATCAAATCTTCCATATTTTAACTTTCTCAGCTACGAGGCACCAGTTGGCATGATCAAAGTAGGTGTCAATGATATGTAGATCTTCGATGTTGTCCTTAACAATATCCACCAGCTCGCCCTCCTTGAACACATGATAGAAGCGACACAGGTCTGTGTTGGTGGGTGTCTGACTGGAGCTGCCAGGCGATGGCAGACAGCTGTCTGAAGAAGTCCCCTCGGAGACTTGTCTGGAAGAGCCTCTGCCTTGAGTAGAAGCAACAGGCTGATCCAGGTCGTTGTAGTCAATGCTGTGGCTAGGTGCAGCGGCAAGAGTAGCTTCAGATTTCTTGTTCTTCCTCATCTTCATCTGGAACAAGTCACCTTGAGATCGGGACTGTCCTTTCTGAAGCCCGTTTAGTTTCAGTTTCATCTTTTCACATCCTTTTTTGGTGATTTTGTCAGAAGTTTTTACACAAGTCTCTTGATGCTGACTGCCTAAACTCTTCACCCTTGGTCTGCTGTAGGAGGAGGAATGGGTAGCATCAGCAGAGTCCAGTTCCAGAGGCAGTGACCTTGCTGATGGGGATCGGGATTTCAGGAAACATTCCTTCTGTTTGTCCTTTTTCGTCAGTTTCATACACTCTGACATATCAGAGATATTTCTCTTCATCCTCAGCTTGACACCATTTTGACTAGTGTAACCCTGTCCATTTTGTTCTGGCTGTTCAGGCCTGAGGCTGCTCATGGGAAATTCCCGAACAGCAAAGAACTCTGGGAGATCAGAACTACATTTAGGACATACGGATGAACTATCCTGAAGGCAGTTTTTTTCATCTTTCTTGGACATAAAGCCTTGAAAACTGAGTCGAAGTTTCTGGAAAATATTTAGTCTGACGCTGGCATGTTCTGTCATATGATGGCTACAGTTGTATTTCGATATGTGACTGATATGTTTGGTTGCTGAATCTATGTGACCAAGTTGAAGACGTTTTGGTGTCTCCGAGGCACTCCTAGATGTAGTGCAGGGCAAATAACAAGGCACTCTGTCAAACTGACAGGGAGACAATGAATCACTGACGTCCTTTGGAGGATGAAAGGTGGCTTCTGCATCCGATGTCTCTACTCCAGCATGAGACTTTGTTCTGTAATTGAACAACATGGGGACAGTGCCCTTTGAGAGGTTAAGTTCACTTGTTGAGATCTGTTTTTCTGACAATTCCTTCAGGCAGGCTTCAAGACGACGACACTCTTGGACTAGGGTGAGTTGGTCAAGGGAGCATCCGCTTCGAGATGATTGCAGACGTCCCTCATCCTCCATTTCAAAAACATCGTCTGAAGGCTGGCGGAAATCCTCTAAGGACTTGATCCTGTTTGAGAATCCTGACAGGTCGTCAGGGGGACTATCTTGGCAGTGGGTGAAGCTGCTGAGAGAGGAGGTGTCATCGTCACTGACGGAACTGTTACTGGAGTGGTCAATGTCCGAGCTGGACCCTCTGTATGTGCGGTGGGAGGGGTGGCAGGGTTTGTGCCAGGGGACCAACACATCCTGGCTCTCAAACTGAAACATATTTAGAGTCAGTCAGCTGTTTGAGCATTCTATCATTTTGAATTTACACCACAGCAAGTCATCTTACTGAACTGTGATGCGTTAGTAGGTGCTTCACATGAAGGATAATCACCTGTTATCACAATCAACATAGGGAGTAAATTGTAAACTGAACATTTGAAATGAAAAATGAATGACTGGAGTTTAAAAAAATATAATTCTAAAAATGCTGAATATGTGAAAATGGTGCTATGGTGTGAATATGAAACTATGAAAGTGTATTCAAATAGACATGATAGATTTGCAAAAATCTGTGCTAGTATATGTGAATATATGCTCGCAATAAATGATATGTACATTTTTTTTAGATCTTGTTAATTGTACAAAAGGCTTACAGCCCATATACAAGACATATACATATGTAATTTTTCAAGTAAAATTTATATTTTTATACTTATCCTGACTCATGATCTTTTGCTTATCTCCCTTTCCCTTGCGTATGGTAGTGGTACACTTGAATCCCTTGAAGTTTCCGAAGTGGACGTAAAAATACACTCACAAACGAGTTACCTCCCTTTTCCTGCGTAAACAGTCATGTGACCAGCCTTACTTGTCACTCTCTCCTGATTTTTCTGCCCAAACACTTGGATCTACTGTGCAATCCGAAGTGTTTCCAGCGGGGAGGTCGGGAAATTACATATATTTTCTTATCCTGACTCATGATCTTTTGCTTATAGAATCCGACGGATTGGTGGTGGGTCAGGCCACTTCCTGGATTCATCAGCTGTCCTTAGATACGTCCTGTATCCCCCCCATGGGAACTGTGTAGCAGCATTTCCGAGATCCTATTCTTCCAACTTCCGTTATAACTCGGGGGGACCACTTCTTGTCTTACTTCCATCTCAGACAAGTTGAATCATCTTGATTCATGTGGCTTCAGATAAACTAGTATCTTCTTATTACTAGATATCTTATAACAACCCATAGATTATGATAAGATCTTTATCATAAATGAGTTGCGACCCCTTCACGTACAGGTAAGATCTTTACCCGTACAGGATCTTTAATCACTCATGCTAGTCTGTCCTAGACTGTGTGCATGGACTTTCAAACTAATACTTTTCCTTAGTAAAAGTTATCAACAAGTCAACATGATAAAGGGTGAGATTTTCCAACTCAGCGCCTTTGAGGAACCGTTAGTTGCTGTGCTACAACGAGAGGCCCAAATTGGTGAATGCCTGAGACGTCTTCAGTGGCTATGTCTCGGAGGTAGTGGTTGGCAAACACTGTGTCCGACTTCCAAAAGCAGCCCTCCATAATTGCTGATATAGAGCAATTTCCATGCAGAGCCAGTGTTGACGCCAGTGCTCTGACTTCGTGTGGGTTGGAAGCTCTAGGAGGTTCTAGTCCTGCTGCTTTATAGGCTCTCAATATGACGGCTCTCATCCAGAACGATATCGTCGTTCTTGAGACTTCTGCTGATGTCTCTGTGGATAATGGGATGAACAGGCGCTTGAATTTTCGTCTCCTTGTCTTAGTCTTTGAAGATATATCTTCAGGGCTCTGACCGGACACAAGGATAGGTCCTCTATATCCTCTGGTCCGAGGATTGTAGATAGCGCTGGTACGTGGAACTGTCTATCTGGCTGACCAGGTAGTTGGTTCTTGGCAATGAAGTCCCATCTAAGTCCTAGATGAACTGCAGCATGTTGCCCCGTGTCGAATCTGGTTCGACCAAAGTCCAGCGTATGTATCTCTGATATTCGAGCTGCCGTGGCTAGCGCAAGCAGGAACAGAGTCTTCTGTGTCAGCAGCTCGAAGGTAGTCTGATCTAGAGGTTCGTAGGCATCACTTGTAAGATGACGTAGAATTACATTCAGATCCCAGGCCGGAGCTCTGAACTTCTTTTGCTGGTCCTCCAGTTTAAAAGATCTCAGCAGAGCAAGTAATTCTGGTACTTTCGTCAACTTGATGCCTGTTTTCATGGTAATCACTGTACTGATGGCAGCGAGGTATGTAGATAATGTCGAACCTTTCAGATGTCTAGTCTGTCTAAGATGACACAGGTATTCCGCCACTTGAGGATGAGTAGCTTTCATAGCAATGAAGCCTTTCCGCCTTGCATAAGTCTCAAACTTCAGCCACTTGTCATCATACAGGTTACGAGTAGATCTGCGTAACGCTAGCGTTACTGCCTTGGCTGCCCTGGCGGAGTATCCTCTTTTCTTCAAACATGTTTTGATATGGTCCACATGTGTAGCTGGAACAGTGTTGGGTTCCTGTGGACTTGCTTGGTGTGCGGATGTATGAGTAGGTTCGGCCAATCTGGTAACTTGATTGTTGGACTTCCGAGATCTTCTATTAGGTCTAGGAACCATACTCTCGCTGGCCAGTATGGCGCGACCAAGGTCAGTTGTAGCGCCTGTGTCTGTTTGATCTTCAACAGTACTTTCGGTAGTAATATCAGTGGTGGAAACGCATAAGCGTTTAGTCCTTCCCATGATATGTTCAGTGCATCTGTTGCCCAGGCTTGAGGATCTGGAACTGGTGAGACAAACGTCTGTAGTTGTTTGTTGAACCTCGTGGCAAACAGGTCTATGCATGGGGATCCTATTTCCCTTATGATGAGCCGAAATGCTTCTGGATGGAGCATCCATTCCGTAGGTGACGGGTGCAGTGGTCGGGAGAGAGCGTCTGCAAGCACGTTCTTGGCTCCGGGTATGTGACACGCCTTTATCCAGATGTTTGCCTCCTCCGTGATGTCAAACAACTGGAATGTGAGCTGTAGTAGGCTTGGTGATCTTGTAGATCCTTGCCGATTTATGGAGAATGCCACTGTAGAGTTGTCCGTGTGGACCATCAGCATTCTGTTGATCAGCGAGCTCGACCATAGTTGTAAGGCGTTGATCACAGCTTTCATCTCCAGCAGATTGATGTGAAGATGCTGCTCTGTTTGGACCACTTCCTTGATGCAACTTGATTGTTGAGATGTGCACCCCAACCTTGTATCGATGCGTCTATGTAGAGATGTGTGTCAAAGGCCGGCTCTTGTAAATAGGTCCCTCCGCAGACGTTCGACCTGTGGGTCCACCAAAGTAGGTACCTCTTAAGATTGTCTGGCAGCAAGATAGGGTCGACGCTGTCCAGATGTTTTGTCAGGAACCGTTGCAGCGGCCTTAGTTGTAACCTTCCTGTGCGAGTCAAGTCCTGCGCCGAGGTTAGTAGACCGAGTAGACATTGCCATGTTCGTAGTGTTAACGGAGAGATGACTGCTTGTGGAATCATGGCTTGTATCTTGACCCAATGATCTTCTGGGACCACAATTCGATTCTGTGTTGTGATAATTCTTATTCCCAGCAATTGAAGATCTTGTTTGATTCTAACTCCAACTTCATCAGGTTCACTAGCCATCCTAGTTGCGTGAGCAACTTAATTGTGAAGTTCAGCTGCTGTCTGAGTTGATTGGCACTTTGAAGAACCTGTATGCCGTCGTCCAGATAACCGGCACTGCGTAGACCTCGATGCTGCAGATAGGTGCAGATAGGTGCCGATAGGCTTGGTTATTCGTATGAATAATCATAGAGCCGATGATATTCCAAACGGTAGGACGTTCCATTGGAAGTGCTAACCTCTGATTGCAGTGATGATACATCATTCTTCCCCTTATATACGCAGGCGATCTGTGTTGATCAGCATACATCGAAGCGTTGTCTATTTATAGCAAGGCTGGCTCCAGTGTAGCATCGCAGGGGACAGGTACTCATACCGACTTTTATCAGCGACAACTTCCAAAATAAACATTGTTTATCCTGCTGTCAAGGCTAGACATCTATTAGATTCCCATGATGATAACAGGCCGTAGTTGTATACTGTTTCCAAGGCTGCCGATGAAGTATTCCCCGTACCACGGGTTTGTTTACAAGTCAGTAAACTTGCTGGTGCCTGCTCTGTCAGTGGGAGGCGTTGTCTGACGTGGACCAATCAGCTTCAAGCATGACGTCACCGGTGTTGTAGCAAGTTGGCCTCCATAAAATCTGGTGCAATTAGTTGGTTGAGTAAAAGCGCGCGTAATTCTACGCCGCTCATATAAACCTCTTGAATAAGGGTTGCTCCAAGTGTAAAATCTTGTTCAGTGATATAAATCACGTATTCCCATTGTGGATAATATAAACCAGCATGACGAAGGAGGCTGTCGAGACGTATGTCTGTATGGATCTTGAAGAAATACCGATGTTGAATCTAGTTGATAGGATATAAAATCCTAATCCCCACGCTGAGTGACGAGTGTTAATAATATCATCTGTACGTCCGTTCAAGGATTCTTGAAGGCGTTGTTAACCTTAAGCCCTTTACAAAGGTCGCCTTGAGGTTCTCCAGTACTTGAGATATCGGCTTCATAGGTGATATCATATTGGAGTCGAAGTCATCAGCGTATATGCAGTACGTCTCTGTTGGGTTGGAGTGAGTGAGTGAACGACAATATCCGCAGGCCATCTGCTACCCGGTATAAGACCTCAGCATCCGTGTAGATGAAGGGATTCCTTTCATCAAGTAGGTTGTCGTCCGAAACTGAACCTATACAGGTATAAGGTTTGTGCAGGTTGTAGAGTTGTGCAGGCTGTAAACTGTAGAGATCGCACATGTTGTAGATCTTTTGTTGAGTTATAAACTCTGACAAAACCATCCGTTTTCATCATTGCTTCGTTTTATTCAGCCTGTATGGTAATAGAGTCGACGTCAACATCCTGCCTGTTGATGTAAGGGTTTGTTAACCCTAGGGTTCGCGAACCCTGTAGATGTCTGCGTTGCTGTTATCTGCCTGTAGATCTGAGAGTTCTCGAACCTTGTAGATGTCTGCAGCTTTCTCAAAGCTGTGCGTAGGTTAGAAGGTACCTTGGATATAGGTTCAATCGGAGGAATAGTCACCGAGTCAAAGTCGTCATTACGCATCTTATAAGTGTAGACTTCATCTATATCCTTAGAAGGAGACTCCAAGTTCAAACCATTGGCTATCCAAGCTGTAACCTCTGAGTCCGGGAAGACGAAGTCTGGTTATTCATCAGTTATCTCCTGATCGGTAGAGCTATGCCTCCGCGAATCATCCTTCTGCGAACCTGTATCCCTTCTCAAACCTCCATCATCCTTTCGCGAACTGAAGATTCCTCCTTCGCGAACGTCTATCTTGAGAGTCCTCTCTTCGCGAACCTCTATCTGTGGATTCATCTCTTCGCGAACCTCTGTGATGTGAGCCTACTCTTCGCAAACCTCTGTCGCTAGATGTATCCCTTCCCGAACCTCTGTGATGTGAGCCTTCTCTTCGCGAACGTCTGTAAGAGATTTGAGATCTCGATCTAGAACGGCTAGATGTAGGAGATGGATCCTTCGATGTTCTCGAACATTGAGATGTAGAACGGTGAGTTAGGCATCTCATGTCTTCTATCCTCCTCCAAGATGACAGAGTCGTCAGACTGTGGAGACCTTCGCAAAGGTGTACGTTCGCCTACGTAGTCTTGAGACGTAGTTCTATGAAGAGTGGGTTCGCGCAGGTCCGTGGGTTCGCACAGGTCCGTGGGTTCGCACAGGTCCATAGGTTTGCGCATGATGTCAGTACATGAGAGGCTTCGCCGAGCCTTCGCTTCTTCCTCGAACCTACGTTCCATCATGGCCATCATCTGGTTGGTGAATTGTCTCATAATTTCACCTGGATCTAATTCTGCGTTGATTGAAGCTGCTGCGGTGTAGAAGAAGCGTTCGCGAACGCTGATGAGTTGTGTGCCTCGACTTCACTCCGTTGAGAAGTTGGTGGTAGTTCGTCAAACAGCTGGCCTGCTGTGACCGTTGCAGGAGATGATCTAGTAGTTTTGGAAGTCGATTGAGTCGCCGATCTCGTAGGTACTTTTGGTAGAAGTGACGAGGGATCATCAAAAAACGTCTACTTCATGCGGAGGTAATATGTCTTCGTTGAAGGATTTCTGATGCGTTGACTTACTAGGCCGCGTAGATTTACCCTCCGATCTGGTAACAAATGCTTTCTTCTGCGACGTAGAAGAAGACGACGTCTTTTTCTTAGCTTGAGTCGGAGTCAACTGCGTCATAGCCGATCTCTTCTCGGCCCCCGTACCAGCAGACTGCCCCTGCAACGTACTCAACATAGCACCAGTATTATGAATTTCAGCAGTAGCAAGCAACATACGGTTTGCAGGCTGATCTCCTGTTTTATCAGCCGTGACTTGAGATGACTTCCTCACCCGATCCATGGCACGTCTATAGATATAAGACAAATATTGATTAAATTGTAGATTTGATAAATCAACACAATAAGTACAGCGCAAGCTGGAAGAACATGGTTTTATGCACGAAGGGCATTGGGGGTGAGGATCAGCCACGGATAACCTGTGCCTGCAAACACTGCAAGATTTCATGAAATGTAAACAAAGTTACATAACGATGAAATTATGACACAAATACAAATAATTTTTACAATTTTTTTACATATAATACATAGTAGTTATTGCCAAATCCATACACAGCGTAATTTTGAAGAATAGGATCTAAATAAAAAGGATATAATGCCGTATACGGGACTCCAGTGCTCGCCCAACCATCCACTTGGGCGAAAAGGGAGAGAGTGACAAGTAAGGCTGGTCACATGACTGTTTACGCGGGAAAAGGGAGGTAACTCGTGGGTGAGTGTATTTTTACGTCCGTTTCGGGAACTTCAAGGGATTCAAGTGTTCCACTACCATTCGCAAGGGAAAGGGAGATAAGCAAAAGATCATGAGTCAGGATAAGAAAAATACTTAAATGAATAAAATTAGAATATATGAATATAATTAGATATGGGTCATTGAAATTTATGAGATGGACTTCCAAATACGAGTCGGACAAATAAAGTATGAATGCTGCATGCCAGGAGTTTTGGTTTTACAGGATTAGCCGTTTTGGTGGATACGAATCTCTGTGAGCGGGATCATCCGGTCTCCTTTGTGTTCAGCAATGTGATTACTCTCATATATTTAACAATTTATGCAAATGTGACTACATACCCTTCTGTGCTTCTGTTCGAAGGCCCAAACATACACCATCAGCTTGCCTCCAGGGGAGAGAACTCTTGTCAACTCTTTTAAAGCTTGAACACGTCTGTTGTGAGAAGAGAAATGATGAATCACTCCTATTGAGACAACAGCATCGAAAATGCCATCTCGGTATGGAAGGTGAAGGTTGTCTGCAGTTATGACCTCGTGACCTTGACGATTTGCATGCTGCACAAGGGGCTGACAGACATCAGACCCAATTTTGTATATGGAGCTGTTGATCCTTAAATAGCGGCCATTTCCACAACCTGCAACAAAAGGTTGAAAATCGGAAACCAGATCCACTATCCATTGTCGGAGGACTTGTGGTGAACGATTATCGATTCTAATCGAAATATATACATTCTTAATGCAATCACCAATTTTAAGGTGCTTTTTTTTCAAATTAATGTTTTTTTTATAAAATTAATGTTTTTTTAAAACTATTACTGTCATGTAATGAAATGCATGCATGCATGTAAGAAAGACACTGGAATTGTAATTAAACAATAAACGTGGTTAAAATTTTACAATGCGAATAGCTTTACACTGTTGAGCGCATGTTTGTTCGTGAATTCGTCAAATTTAATGGTTAGTTCACTTCATTCAAGTGTGTTATACTAAAACAACAAAAATTCTGATGAATCAAAAATATGTTTTTTACAATCGATAATTATTTTTAATCCTTCTTTTGATCGATTTTCAATTATTTTTGATCATCAGAACACCACTAATAGTAGCAAGGGTGGTTAAGCGTAAGTTCAAAACATTGAATGTCCATGAATGCAAATAACATGGGGAAAATCATGCTTGATATCTACAAGAAAGTCCTAGGTTCTGGTCAACAAAATAATCTTTCACAATGAAGACAATGGAGGAGATCCAGATCAAACTCTGTTGATGCTGGCTGTGATTGTTCATGGCCTGTGCCCCCTTGGAAGTGACTGATTGAGTTTAGTTTTAAGCTGATTTTTTTAGAAATATCCCAGCAATATCATGGCAGGGACACCAGAAATGGGCTTCACACATTGTACCCATGTAGGGAATCGAACCCGGTATTCAGTATGACGAGCAAACGCTTTAACCACAAGGCTACCCCACCGCTACCCTTGGGTATGAGTGAGTCAGTTTAGTTTCAAGCTGATTTGTTTAGCAATATCTTGGCGGGCAACAACAGAAATGGGCTTCACACATAATGCCCATGTGAGGAATCAAACCCCGCTCTTCATGACAAGCACCCAAGTGCCCCTTGGGATTCACCAAAGTGGTAAATTTTAATCATCATTCCAGACATTTTTCTGAGAAAAATTAATATGTACATGTTATGAATTGGGAAGCGTGTGTGTATTGGTATACTGTTACTCCATTTGGACCTGTGAAGATCCGGGATAGAATTGATCTACAGTAACCCATGCCTGTCTTAAGAGGCTACTAACGGGATTGGGTGGTCAGGCTCGCTGACTTGGTTGACACGTCATTGTATCCCAATTGTGTAGAGCGATGCTCATGCTGTTGATCACTGGATTGTCTGGTCCAGACTCGATTATTTACAGACCGCCGCCATATAGCTGGAATATTGCTGAGTGCAGCGTAAAACTCAACTCACTCACTAACATGTCAGAGATCAATCCTTGCGATGTCTGTCACTGGATTTGTCTTGCGTTGTCTTATTTAAAGACCAACATCATATAGCTGGAACAATGATGAAAGTCGTGTTAAACAACAAACAAAAAATCACACATCCCCAGTTAGGATTTACAGACTGCTGAAATATAGCTGGAATATTGCTGAGTGCCGCATAAAACTAAACCCACTCACTCACTAACTACTAAATGAGGTCCATACCAGTAACAAGTGCTGTTTCAGGTGATTTCTAATCTCCATCAGTTTCTGTGCAGCCCTAAGTGTGTCATGTCACATCATTTCCCATCAGCACCACACATATCTGAAGTGAGGTGAGGTGAAGGGTTTAACGTCGTGCTTGAGAATATTTCATATTTTGACAGTTATTTCATATAACGACGTGCATGCGTGTGTATGTGTATGTGCGGCTGCTTGTACTAGCCCAGACTGAAGCTGGTTTTATAGTGCTAGCCCACTGAGATACCATGCCGCAGTGAAGCATGAATACCCCACTCAGACACATTATACTGACTCCAAGCCGACCAGTCCTTGTTGTACCCATTAATGCCGAGCGCCAGGCAGGGACCAACAAGTATCATATTTTGGTATGACGCGGTCGGGGATCGAACCCGCGACCTTCCGCTCTCCGGGCGGACGCTCTAACCACTACACCACGGAGGCAGCCCACACATATCTGAGCTACAAAGAGTGTGACATAGCATCCTGATCATTATTCACTACAGTTGAGTTGATATAGGTTATGCACATTGGTAAAGAAATACATCTGTTGTGCTATAAAGGATGAACTTGGTAATTACACAGTGTTGTTTTACAATCATGGTTTTAGGCTTCCATGGATGTTTGCATGCAGTAATCACTGACTAAAGCTTAAATTAATGCAATTATGTGTCTTGTCTGGGATCTTATTTCCTGGCCTACATAAAGGTTGGCCTTCCTACATCATTTAGCTTCCCGATTCACAGATTCATTCTGTTTACCATTATTAGTATGTGGTGGCTGAAAGTAGTCAGCATCCTGAACCAACATCAAGTTTTCCAGACAATAATGTCCACAACATGTAAGTATGCATAATTTTGTATGAATGCTGCTGGTGTTGAAGCTGTGTCAATTAAAAAATAATTTAAAAGTTGTCCCAAACACAATCATTCATTTCTGACAACAAGTAATCATAAGACAATTATTTTTAACAAACAGCAGTACTGCATGTGACATGATGTTTTGCTGCATGAATACATGACATGATGGATTTTGAATGTGGATGCTAACTCATTGCTTCATCCATCATGGGGATGGGTGGATGGATGTGTGGATGTATGGATGTGTGGATGTATGGATGGATGGATGGATGTGGTGGATGGATGGATGGATGGATGCGTGGATGGAAGCATGGAAAATGTTTAACAAGGCAAGGTGGGAGAATGTGCAAAGATAATAATATAGTGACCTGATGAAGGAGCAAGAATTATCTCTTAAACTTTGTGTAAAGAATAAAAAGAAGTTCTCCATAAAATGTGTCACGTATTCATGTTCATCAAACTTCTAAATGCCTTTCAAAAACTTCATGGCTCAATGCATTGGCAGAAGCAAGAGTTGCTCTTCGGAACAGGATATTGTTTCACAGAGCAATCAGGCCCATGGTTGTAAATCTCTTCTGAGGAATAGGTGCTAAAGTAGGCAGTCACTGTATCAGGAATTGTTGCTATGGTAATGGACAATAAAAGTGTTGCAGTAAGTCAGTCATGGTGGTATGAAAGTATGTGAGTCAAGACAATGAATGCACTGAATATTATAGTCAATGTGTTTGGGCTACAACTGTAACAAATCTCCACAAGTTCCTGATATAGACATAATTATTACATCTTACAGTATAAACCGGATTAGAATTGGTCTTCAGCAACCCATGCTTGTCGTAAAAGGCGGCTAACAGGATCGGGTGGTCAGGCTAGCTGACTTGGTTGATACATGTCATCAGTTCTCAATTGTGCAGATCGATGCTCATGCTGTTGATCACTGGATTGTCTGGTCCAGACTCGATTATTTACAGACTGGCACCACATAGCTGGAGTATTGCTGAATGCAGCATTAAACAACAAACAAACCGGTGTACTACACCATATCATCACCATTATATTTCCTGAGAGAACCCTTGAAACTATTAAGTGGGGTTTCTGTGGATTCTGGTTTGTAGTGCCATGCAGTACCCGGCTAAAGATACATACCAACATCAGCTACCAGAGATCCAGGTTCAAGGTTCTTCAGGAAGTGTTTCACCTTCGGCCAGGCTTTCTGTTTGAGGTCAGCGAAATGTGGCGCAATTTGCTCGTACACTTCCTGTACATGAATCCTCTCCATGCTGGTGGCCATCTCGTGTGGCAGCTTCGTATGGACCATGGTGAGGATGATGAGAAGGAGGAGGAACTGATGAGGAGGGTGGTCTGTGGCCAGGGTCTAGCTCACCTGGTGGCAACTCACCCCATCATGGCTCTGTCTCTTGTAAAGGACACGGTCACTCCCTGGAAACAAATGTTAGAAAGGCATTGACAAAAAGGTACAGTCAATTCCTGTCTCATGTAAAGAACAACATTAATGCTGACTGACAGACTGAGTTTGGTTTTCCGCCGCTTTTAGCAATATTCCAGCAACATCACGGCGGGGGACACCACAAATGGGCTTCACACATTGTACCCATGTGGGGATTCGAACCCAGGTCTTCGGCGTGACGAGCCAACGCTTTAACCATTAGGCTACCCCACCGCCCCACAACATTAATGCCCCAAACTGTGAGTGTATATGTCACATTTGCATTTTAAAATTGCAACACAGCATTTGAAAACACATGTTTTGGAGAATACAGAAAATCAATAACAATCAGCTATACTAGCCCTGATTGTAATTATTTTCGAGTTCCGTTACAAATGTGGTTATGATAATGGGCAAGTTTCAAGAATTTTCATCAGTCCTTCAGGGGGAAGTAACTCTGGTTCCTTCACATGACTGAGCCTTGCAATGTTGTTTACACAGTATGGATAAAAGAAATCCTACAATCCTAGTGTAGCAGACGGCCAAACCATAATGGCAAATTGTGTCAATTTGAAAGAATATTCAACAAGAAACAAACAATTGCATCATATTTTTTAGTTAATGCAGCTAGATTTGGTTGTAATTTGACAAACCAGATGGGATATTGTTTTTATGTTTGCAAAAAGTATTTGTATCTCCTGCTAAAAATACTATTGGTATAAATGGCAGTCACACATTTAAACAGGAGAACATTAGACTGACTGACTGACTGAGTTTGGTATATATTCCAGCAACATCATGGCGGGGGACACCAGAAATGGGCTTCACACATTGTACCCATGTGGGGATTCGAATCCGGGTCTTTGGCGTGACGAGCCAACGCTTTAACCACTAGGCTACCCCACCGCCCCAGAGAACATTAGAGCACATATTAATTGTAAAATTGTAGGGACTACATTTTAAGCACACATAAAAGAGGAAGCTTTTTATGTATGTGGTGTACAAGTTATTTGAACAGGAAGAACTTGAACAAGCCTTGATGATTATTAACAAGCTGTTTAAGTCCAACAAGAAACGCTTAACTGTACAGGGTGATATCAGTCCCTTAAAGGATGTCACAATGACAACGGCTAATGGGAACCAGTCAATTCATGTTTCAAGTAAAGGGCACCCCCTGTCAACATGACGAAGTCAGAAAGGAACCAATGCCTTCTCATCTCACGTAAAGGACAGTACCAATCCCTGAAAACGGATGTCACAATGGTTTTAGTTTGGTTTGTTGCTTTACGCCGCACTCATCAATATTCCAGCTATAGGGTGGTGATCTATACAAAATAGAGTCTGGACCAGACAATCCAGTGATCAACAGCATGAGCATCGATCTACGCAACTGGGATACGATGACATGTGTCAACCAAGTCAGCGAGCCTGACCACCTGATCATGCTAGTTGCCTCTTCAAACATCGTAACATATGTTATATATTTGGGATTACACTTTCTTTGTAAAGTACAGATTCTAGTACTTTTTGGGTTGAGTCACATCCAGGATTCGAACCCACACCCTCAGAGTCAGGCACCTAATTGCCAGCACACAAAGTGAGACGCCTAGACCGCTCAGCCACCACGGCTTCTACATAGCCGTGGAAGTGGAAGCCGCAGTTGCTGAGCCGGACTGATATTGCAGACAAATCCCAAGTCTGAATTTATAATAAGGGGATACAACTCTGCACAGAGACCAGCATCTTAGACAACCAGGCTACCCTTGCCCATATAATATATTGATGCCTGACAACTTTTGCATGCTATAGTACAAAACTGAACCATGGCCTATCTTAATAACCATTTGGTTGGCTGTCTGTTTTGATTTCATATGAGTTATTTACAAATAGTTCCTGTTTGTATCTTCCAAGAAAGTTAAGTAACCAGAAAGAACAGCCCTGTGTGAGTGAGTCAGTGAGTGAGTTTGGTTTATGCCTCTTTTAGCACTATTCCAACAATATCATGGTGGGGGACACCAGAAATGGGCTTCACACACTGTACCCATGTGGGGAATCGAACCCGGGCCTTCCGCATGACGAGCAACGCTTTACCACTAGGCTACCCCACTGAGCCCCCGATCAGCCCTGAACAATGTTCAACCTTATGTAACTAATGCTATATTTGGGAATACACTTTCTTAGTAAAATACAGATTCTAGTACTTTTGTTGGGTGGAGTCCCATCCAGAGTCAGGCACCTAATCGCCAGCACACAAAGTCGGCCATCTAACCCACTCAGCCACAGGTGCTTCCACAAAAATGACAGTCGGACAACTGGCCATCCAGACCATGGACCTTATGTACCCCTCTGATACTATAAGTATGGGGGCATGGGTTGATGTACCCTCGAAGGCCGAGGGGAACATGAACAAATATCGAGGGTACATCAACCCATGGGCCCCGAGGGACCAGTGAACAACGTATTTATCTTACCGAACACCTCAATGTTAATTTTGAATTGCTTGAAGCACGGGTTCAAATCTTTTGTAGCCATCGCTAGATTTTGCTGACAAGAAAAACAGATTTAGAGTTATCTCCCTTCCATCGATTTGCATTCACAAAATATCTGTAATTGCCGTACATCATATGTGATTCAATGTTATTCGAGATAAAGAATTACTACCATGAAGTACAGAATGAGTTGCCATTGACAGGGGGTACATTGAAATGTTACTCGCTTGTAAGCGGGGTACATTGAAAATAATAGAAGAGCGCTCAGCCAATCAGAAAGCGACATTTATGTGTGAGGTAAGATAAATGTAAGTGGCACAGCTCCCATGACCGAAAGCTATGATTACACAATGCCATTTAGAAAGTGGTCAAATATAACATATGTTTAGTTCTGTACTTTACTGAGAAATGGCATTGTGTATTTAATGTTCAACCTTGACATATGACACACACCAGCATAAAATTTTCAAATATTATTGATAATTTCAGCTCTCTATGCCTTGTGACATTTGTTTATATATTCCTGAAACTAGTGCTTGTATTGTTGGGTATTTTTTAATAACACTGTGTATTATAGATGTAGCATGCTATATAGAATAATAATAAATACACAAAGCCAGCTGTTGGAGAGGGTCAATATATTAACGATATATATATATTTCATTTGGACAACCGTTCTCTCATACAGATTCAAATGAGCATTACTATCATCAATTAGGGTTTAATAATATTTCTTAAGGGCTGGTTCATTTGCAGATGCCCCTCACGGCTCATTGTGTGTGTATATATAGAGATGTTGGGTTTTGTAAATACATGCTCATTTTTAGTGTATAACATTTTGCAATCAACAGACATCATAACATGTCATGTGTTCAAGTATCACACCTGCCTGTCTGTGTAATTACATAATGTGACAGAGGCCGAACTCGGGCCATAAATCAATGCGTTTTGTTTATGGTGTATAGCCTGATTGGTGTTAAGTTCAAATTGCATGTGGTCAGTGATCACAGTTGTGTATTGAATATTGCCATTAGCAGACAGGCAGGCAGACACACAGGTGTCAATAAAACAAGACATTGAGTTTTGTCTGTGACAACGACATATCTATATCACAGTTAGAAATTCTGTCAACGCTAAATAATGACATTGCTTTTAAGTATCGAACAGAGAAAGTGACTCGGTAAGAAGAACGTGTGGTGAAATAGACAAATGAAATTATATAAACAGTTTATTTACTGTCATAACATATAAAAGCTCGCGCCTGTGAGATATCAACAAAACATTAGAAAAATAAGCTCACACCAAAGCCTTCACCGGTATTCACGGACAGCCCGCTTCCAAGTTGCGCGAACCTATTTCACTGCGCACGTGCTATGAGCGCAGGCCAGCTGTTGAAACCAGTTTTCCCCCGAAAAGTCGGTGGGAAAATTAGTGAATAGTTTGAACTCCGATTTCGCGCGTTTTTTTTCATCGTGTTATCTTTCAACTTTATAAGTTGAATTTGCATTTTTGATGATTTGTTTCGGTAAGTCCATACCGAAAGGTATCAGAATCTGCAAAGTTGTGTTTTGCGTTGCATGTGACCTTTAAGAACAATTGTACACAAACAAATCCATATAATCGACAAAACAATTATTATTTTTTTTACACATTTACTGTTATGTCATTATTGATCATTCTAAACGTAGATACGGCGGGTATGTCAACATCTGATTAAACATTCATTTATCATCAATTATCAAGTAGAGTACAAGTCATTCCTTTTCCAAGCACTTCATTTTGCTGGGCAGAGTTACATCCCTTGGACACAGCAGAAACTCGATAACAAGAAGACCAAGTCGTCATTCAATAATCTCCCGCTATGGTAAAATACTCTCCATGAATATGTCAACTAGTTATAACTGTCAGGTGTTACATTATCTTACCTTCATGTAACATACTTTAATTTCATTGGTCAAAGACGCTCTAACAAGTTTCTGTGTCATCCCTCCCAGGAGGGTGACAACTGGAAAAAACATTACCGCTGCCACGGTAATGCAACCGCCAAACTCTCTGCCAAGAAGCTGTAGAGCTATAATTCGTATGATGTCATAATATGACGCATGCAGAGCATGGAGTTCGGAAACCGTTCAATTTTGAGTTCACTATGTACACATTTATTTTACTGACTTTCACTGCTTTATTTATACTATTTTATACATTGAATCGTTTCCACACTCAACTTAAACATAATTAGTAATTTTTATAGCAGTTTTAAGCTTGTCAGAATATGTTTCACTGATTTTAAAAATCCAGTCGACAGGCACACGCCATTTTGTTTACGTGTCACATAGTCGGTAGCGAGCTTATCGATCTTCAAAATAAAATAAAATGATATTTTTTAACATTTAACATGGCGGTAAGATAAATACATTATAAACTTCTCCCTCGGGTAATACAGTCTGATATATGCCTTTTATATCAGTGTCATCCCTCGACTACCGGCTTGGGTGACATTACTACAAAAAGGCTTACATCAGGCCGTATTACCCTCAAGAGAAGCATACAACTTATAATGTTCTTCACTTTTATCTAATGAAAACATACATATGTAAACTTATCCTGCCTCACACATAAATGTCGCTTTCTGATTGGCTGAGCGCTCTTCTATTATTTTCAATGTACCCCACTTACAAGAGAAAAACATTTTCCATGTATGCCGCTGGGAATGCCGAACTCATTTGGTACTTCTTAGTAGTAATTCCTTATCTCGAATAACATTGAATCACATATGATGTACGGAAATTACCGTTGTTTTGCGAATGCAAATCGATGGAAGGGAGATAACTTTAAATTTGTTTTTCTTGTCGTCTTGTCGTCTGATACTCCATAGTATAATCCGATACCCGTGCTTCAAACAGTTCAAAATTACCATTGAGGTGTTCGGTAAGATAAATACGTTGTTCACTGGTCCCTCGGGGCCCATGGGTTGATGTACCCTTGATGTACAAGGCGAGGGGAACATAAACAAACATCATGGGTACATCAGCCCATGTCCCTCTCGTGACCAGTGAACAACTTATATTATCATATACTAGCAAACCATTTTTTATTCAGGAAAAGATGAATTTGCACAGACAGACAGAGTCCAAAATAATACACCCTCCCACCCCCATCCCCGCGCCAAAATGTGTTGTGGAGGATAAACAAAAGGGTCAAATTCTGGTTTGCCATAGTTATGTTTCACTGTCTGTCAGACCTCTTGAGTTTCAGCATTTTTCCTTATGCTAAGCTGACATGTTGCAATGTATCTGGAATACTGATCGAAGTGTCAACAAATCCACCTCACCCACCATGTTCACTACAGTGGAAGCTGTCTAAACCAGCACTCGTCAGGACTGAAGAAATAATCCCGTTTAGACAGCGTGCCGGATTGTAGAGCTGACACAGTTACCTACGACTAGAACTGAGCTCATACTCACTTTTATTCACTTAATAACAAAAACATGATAAATCAACACATTTGAAAAAAAATCACTTGTTATTTCAATGCAGGATTAATTTATAAGACAGAATATTATGAACGTCAACACAACGTTTCTTGGCTTTTCCTTGCCCCTTCGTCAGGTGAATCACAGCTAACCAACAGATATACAGGCATTTCATGCCAACATCTGGAATTTACAGCTATCGGATTGCAGAGCTTTTTTATAAATGGCAATGCAGATCTCTCAACTGAGTGAGTGAGGGACTGAATTTAGTTTTATGCTGCTTTCAGCAATATTCCAGCAATATCACAGCAGGGGACACCAGAAATGGGGGCTTCACACATTGTACTTATGTGGGGAATCGAACCCGGGTCTTCAACATAACGAGCGAATGCTTTAACCACTAGGCTACCCCACCGGCCGGCCTCTCAAAGAGAAAAACTTGGGTGATCATGACTTTCGAGTTATGAGCACAATGCAGAGAGTCATGCATAAGCTTAGCTTTTATTCTAAAACATTGGGAAAACAAATATACAATGAACATTCTGTTGATTGAACAGTTTCGAAACATGTTGCAATGATAAATCAACATTTTCTACTATACCATTGTATCATGCATGCCTTTGAGCGAGCTATTTTTTAAATATTTTTTAATTACAGCTGCATTCAGAGTGAGTGAGTACTGTTTTACGCCACTTTTAGCAATATTCCAGAATACACCAGAAATGGGGGACACCAGATATGGGGTTTTTGAAAGGCATTTAGAAGTTGGACGAACATGAATACATGACACTTTTATGGATAACAACTTCTTTTTATTCTTTACACGACGTTTCAGAGCTAATTCTTGCTCCTTCATCAGGTGAATACTGAGTCAGTACAAAGAGTGAATATATATAGATAAAACATGTTTACACAATGCAAGGAGGGAAAGCGTACAAAGATAACAATATAATTACATAGCCAATAAGATTACGATGTTTTGGGTCGTTGTCCTGCTGGAAAAACCAAAAATGTCCATAGAACACATGAGCAGATGGAAGCAAATGTCCCTCGAGAATATCTGTATACCGCTCACTGTTCATATTCCCTTCAAATACACAGAGGGGCGTTGCCCCTAACACAGATATGCCACCCCACACTTTAAATTTCGGACTGTACTTTGGGCGCTGATACAAAGGTTTTTCAGTTTGTTTGGTCAAGAATTTCAGTGTATTAGGAAACAGCCACACAGAACTAAAATCTGAGAAAATCACATTGTCCCAGTTCAAATTTCTATGCTGTAAGCACCAGTTCAACCTTTGCTCCTATTGTTCAGGTTTCATGATCGGTGATGGAATTCCTCGACTTTTCTGCCAACCCATTGCATGCACCTCAGTTCTAATTGTCTCCTTACAGACAGCCACAGTTCCTCTATCAATCATATCCAGCCTTCAGTTTTCTAAACTCCTTAGTTTGTTTTTAGAAACAAGAATACCAAGCCGCCTCCTGTCACCGACAGTAAATTTTCTGGGCCTACCTGCGCCTCCTTGGTGCTCAATGCCATATCCATTTGCAATATTTTCCAAAACACGATTAACAGTGGACAAAGGGATGCCTGTTCTACTTGAAATCACTTTAGCTGATCTGATGTCCTTGTTATAATACTCTAAAATCAACTTCCTCTTCTCTAAATCATCCATACTGAGGATCACTGAAAATGTCGTCTGCTAGCAAGTAAACAAAGGGGGATAACTCTTCACAAACTAATAAAAAAAGGATAAACGGAGTTGTCTCTCTTGAATTAAACCAAGCACTTGATAGCTGGTCAAGGTTGTTTATACTAGAAATCCAATTAAACATATTCCTTAAATTCTCAATAATTTCTGGTCATACTATACAAAGATAACAATGAACGGATGAAGCCAAGAGATTATAGGACAACAGAGTATACACTGGGAAGGTAAATGCATTTGGTCCCGGTTAATGGCTGGCTTCTTTCTCTGGATCTCGATGATTTCTTGAAGTTTCTGCTTCTTCCAGTGGTTGATGTTGGTGTGTAGAATCTTGGTTTGTTGCCAGGTAATAAGGAGGTCGGGATTTTTATGAGGTGTTCCAAAAGGTCAGATTTCATGTCAGATTCTTCTACAGAGGTCTTGTTCTTTTATCCTGGTAGCAATGGGGCGTGATGTCTCTCCTGTGCATTTGTCTCTGTAGTTGCATGCTATTTCATATACACTCCTCTGGGATTTGGGGTGGACTCAATGGGGCCTTTCCCATTAGCATGTAGCATGTTCTTTAGTGTTCCGTCTGATGTGAAAGTGACATCTACTTTGGCTGTACTGGTGAGCAGTCTGCTGATCTGATGACTTATGGGACCTAGGTATGGGATACTGACGAGGATAGGTGATGGGGCTGGTTTGGACTTGGGATTAGGGTCTTTTTGCTGGGAGGCCAGGGTTTTGCGTATGGTCTTCTCTACTAGCTGTTTAGGGTATCCGTTGAGGGCACTGAAGGTGTGCTTTAGGTGATGGATTTCTTGGCTGAGGCTGTCTGAATTGCAGATGGCTATGGCTCGTCGGGTGAGGGTGGCAATGATGGCGTGTTTGATCTGAGGGTGGTGATTTGACAGGTAGTGAATGTACTGGTCCGTGTGGGTTGGTTTGCCGTAGACGGCAGTGTGGATGTTGTCATGACTGTTGTCGAGTTGTACATCGAGGAAGGCTAATTGGTGGTGGTTTTCTGTTTCCATGGTGAATTTGATTCTGGGGTGTTTGTAGGTTGAGATGGTCCAGTAGGGCTTCGGGGTCCTGATCTTTGGCTAGGATGGTAAATGTGTCATCAACTTTTCTGTACCAGCATAGGGGCTGGAAGGGGGACTACATTAAAGCGGCTTCTTCAAAGTTGGTCATGAATATTTCTGTAATGAGTGGGGACAAGGGGGAACCCATCGGAAGGCCGTGAATCTGCTGGTAGATATTGCCATTCCATGTGAAGTACGAGGTGGTGAAACAGGAGGCGGTTAACTTATAAGGACTACATCCAGTTTAACAAGTGTCATATTTGGAATTACACTGTTGTCCTAAAGTACAGGTTCTCGTACTTTTGGGATTGAGTCTTATCAAGGATACGAAACCCACAGTGTCCAAAAAAAGGTGACAGTCTCAGAATGAGGCACTAAAATCACATTGTGACAAGTACCTGTAATCCAACACACTCAGCCAAAAGGGCATCCATAAAATGGAAGTCTGACAACTGGTAGTCTTGATCGTAAGCTTTTTGTACCCCTTTGACAAGTGTAAGTTGGCACAGCGCCCATTGACAAAACCTAGGAACACACAATGCCTAAGTACTAAAATCTGTGCTTCATAAGAGAAAGAGAATCCCAAATATAAAATATTATAAATTTGAGCACTTTCTAAATATGCTAAATGCCCAGCATCTAGTATTTATGCCACCAGTATGCTTTGGTCCATGCTCACATGACTGACACAGATAGATCTCATTTTGAAATTCACTAGACCCTAGCTTTTTAATATTCGAATTCCCACACAAAAAAATCAATAATATTATTCTTTTTTCTCGTCATCACATATCTGCATATCACAATCATGACTATGTCCTAACAATAAATAAAATAACATTATATAATATCTGTGGAAGTGATATATGTATGTACATATATTGTATTACACATGCATGACTTTGAAAGAGTCAATACCAGTACAATCAGCTGTATCAAAATGAATAACATAAATAAACATAGGTAGAAGTCAGACATGCTCACAGTTAATACTTTTGTGATTCCATTTGCATTTAAGTCATGATATAAATATTTGATTTTCACCACTAAATCAAATTTGGTATCTTACATTTTTTACACAGACCTAATAAATTGATCAGGTCTAGTTTACGCTGCTTTTAGCAAACTTTCAGCAATATCACGTTGGCGGACACCAGAAATGTTTATTGATACAGGTATTTAGGTACTATACACATCTACAGAACAAGCCAGCATAATTTCTTGTTTTAGGTGAGTGAGTGAGTATGATTTTCCGCCACTGTTTACAATATTCCAGAAATATAATGGCAGGGGACACCAGCAATATAATGGCAGGGGCACCAGAAATTGTGCCCATGTGGGGAATCGAACCCGGTCTTCAGTGTGACAAGCAGACGCTTTAACCATCAGAATACCCCACCATCCCCTCTTGCCTTTTAGGGGCGGTTGGGTAGCCTAGTGGTTAAAGCGTTGGCTCGTCACGCCATAGACCCAGGTTCAATCCCCACATGGGTACAATGTGTGAAGCCCATTTCTGGTGTCCCCCGCCGTGATGTTGCTGGAATATTGCTAAAAGCGGCGTAAAACCAAACTCAGTCAGTCAGTCAGTCTTGCCTTTTAGGAAAAATCTTTAGGAATGCTGTAGACAATGGTAAAGAAAATGGTCAGTTAGCAATGAGTTTAGATTTACGCCCGCACTCAGCAACATTCCAGCTTACGGGTCAGTTAGCAATGACTCAAAGCACTTAACCCTGAACACACTTAGAGGTCAAAATATATTGGTAGACTTTTTATTTTTTTCAAATTATGACTGGTCTGTACATTGCAGTTAAGTAAGTCATTGATAGATAGATGTTGGGTATGCATTTGCTATATTTTAATTATTGTCAACAATTTAAAATAATTAAAATGAGATGTAAGTTGAAATGTTTTTAGGTAATAAACATAACAATTAAAGGAATTCTCTTATGCTTTTATTCTTTTCTGCAGGATGATGATCAATACTAAGGAAAGCAATGCGAGAGTGCTATGAACATGTTGACTCACTGTATAAATTATGGATCTGTAGTAAAGGTGTCAAGTATGTCTGTGTATGCTACAGATGTTGGCATGTCTCAGACTTCATCATTAGCCATGAAGATCTAGGTTAGTATTGGTCTTCAGCAACCCATGCTTGGATGACGAACGGGATCTGGTGGTCAGGCTCGCTGACTTTTAATGATGCATGTCATACTATCCCAGTTGTGTAGATAGATGCTCATTATGTCAAAAATTGGTAGTTAGATGCTCATTATGTCAATCACTGGACTGTCTGGTTCATACCCCATGATTTACAGACCGTTGTCATTTAGTTGGAATATTGCTAAGTGCAGCATTACACAACAGATTTTAACATATTGAAGTATGTAGTAGTATGAATCAGACCTCTGGTTTTGAAGGATGGTGGGTTGGCCTAGTGGTTAAAGCATTCGCTCATCATGCTGAAGACCTGGGTTAGATTCCCTACATGGGTACAAATTTACTACAATGTGTGAAGCCCATTTCTGGTGTCTCCTGCCATGATGTTGCCGGAATATTTCTAAAAGTGGCATAAAACCACACTCACTCACTCACTCACTCACTAGGATTGGAAAATACACAGGAAAACTGTTGAAAACCTGACAAAATTAACACAGACATCATTTCAAGGTGCACTCGTGTTCACTGTCTCATTAAATGAATGAATGTCTTTACATTGTACAGCTGACAGGTAATAGCACCTGTAATCACCACAACTGCTTGTTGGCAATGGCAATAAATCTATATTAGTTCAACAGCCATCCTCAGTCAAAGTATACCTTTAAAGATCCAGGTTAGAACACAGGCCCTCGTGTCTTTGCGAGGATTAAAGATGTTAAAAAGACATAAAACATTTGAGATGACCCCCGACTAGAAATGCTTCACAGTACAATACATTATGACAAGGCCGGACACTTCGGTGTACCCTACCCGCCTGCTTTGCCGATCCCTACACTACCATTGCATGTATAAGTTCATTAAAACTTAATGTAAATTAGGTGGTAGTGTAGCGATCGGCAAAGCAGGCGGGTAGGGTACAGGGTACACCAAAGTGTCCAGGCTTGTCATAATGTATTGTTCTGTGAAGCATTTGAGTCGGGGGTCATCTCAAAAACAAAAAATTAATCTTTAATCTTCGCAAAGACATGAGGGCCTGTGGGTTAGAACTGATCTTCAGCAACCCTTATATGTCATACGAGGCAACTAATGAGATCAGGTGGTCAGAATCGCTGGCCTGGTTGATGCATGACATTGTATCTGAAGTGTGCAAATCAATGTTCATGCTATCAATCACTAGATAGTGTGATCTACAGAGAATTATTTACAGACAACCATCATATAACATAAATATTGTAGAGTACGGTGCTACACAAAAACAAACAAGTCAATGTTAAAGTATAGACGGTTGGTTGGTTGGTAGTTTAACGCCACACTCAGCAATATTCCAGCTATATGGCGGTGGTCTGTAATTAATTGAGTCTGGACCAGACAATCCAGTGACCAACAGCATGAGCATCTATCGATGACATGTGTCAAACAAGTCAGCAAGCCTGACCACCTGATCCCGTTAGTCACCTCTTACGACAAGCATGGGTTACTGAAGACCAATTCTAACCCGAATCTTCACGAGTAGGTATAGACGGTATGATTGTCTTAGCGCCAAGATTCCTATTGGTGAAGCTGAGGTCATATAGGTTGGATTTACATTTGCAAACAACAATATAGCAACAATACATACAGACATTGTAAGCAATGCCACACAGTTGAAACTGTCTGTAAATGGTTGGTTAGTCAAGCCAATCATATATTAAGTCCATTTATGGTGTCGCCAGCTGTGATATTGCTAGAATATTGCAAAAAAGTATCATAAAACACTCCTCCCTCACACATTGCATGGCGGGATATTGTAATACATCAACACACAGACGTGCTTATAGTTATACAGGGTTACACTCATGTTTCATTATAATCATACCAATATTTTTCAGTGGCACCATATGCCAATTAACACATTCAGGTGTGCCCCTTGCAATTTTATTGTGCCAACTAAAGACAACTTTTCAAATGCAAATGAAACAGGTAATGTAAAATTTTGTTGACTGCATATGTTCATGAGGTTCATTTTCCGTGAGGGCGGTGGGGTAGCCTTGTGGTTAAAGCATTCAATCGTCATGCCTTAGACAGGGTTCGATTCCCCACACAGGTAGAATGTGTGAAGCCCATTTGTGGAGTCCCCCACGTGATATTGCTAGAATATTGCTAAAAGTGGCATAAAACTAACTCGCTCACTCACTGATTTTCCATGCTTCTGCAGAGATTAGAGCAACCCCAATGAGGATAGGGTTTTGACCAGGTTTTCATCAACCTATGCTTCTCATAAGAGGTGAGTGAATGGGTCGCATGGTCAGGCTTACTGACTTGGATGATGCATACTAATTGCTATCATAATCCAATTGCTTGTATCAAACCTCATGGTGTAAATTATTGGACTGTCTGACCATATTAGACTAAATACATACATTGAAATATAGCATTAAACAACAAACAAACAAACATAAATTTATGTGGTGCAGTTTTGACTCAGCATTGCACCACTGCCAAAATCACTGAACCACTGCCAAAAGCATTGCATCAATGCATCACTGCCAAAAGCATTACATTGCCAAAAGTATTACATTGCCAAAAGGATTACATGGCCAAAAGCATTGCATCAATGCACCACTGCCATAAGCATTGCATCAATGCACCACTGCCAAAAGCATTACATTGCCAAAAGTATTACATGGCCGAAAGCATTACATGGCCAAAAGCATTACACAGCCAAAAGCATTACACGGCCAAAAGCATTACATTGCCAAAAGCATTGCATCAATGCACCACTGCCATAAGCATTGCATCAATGCACCACTGCCAAAAGCATTACATTGCCAAAAGTATTACATGGCCGAAAGCATTACATGGCCAAAAGCATTACACAGCCAAAAGCATTGCCAAAAGCCACTGCCAAAAGCATTACACATTGGATTACCAAAAGCATTACACCGCTGGCAAAAGCATTACATTGTCAAAAGCATTGCACCACTGCCAAAAGCATTACACAACTCCCAAAAGCATCACATCACTGCCAAAAGCTTTACAACATTGCCAAAAGCATTTCACCACTCCCAGACGCATTACACCTCTCCCAAAACACTTACACCACTCCCAAAAGCTTTACAACATTGCCAAGAGCATTACACCACTCCCAAAAGCTTTACAACACCACTCCCAAAAGCATTACACCACTCCCAAAAGAATTATACCACTCCCAAAAGCTTTACAACATTGCCAAATGCATTACACCACTGCCCAAAGCATTGCACCACTGCCAAAAGCATTACACCACTCCCAAAAGCATGACACCACTGCCAAAAGCTTTACAACATTGCAAAAGCATTCCACCACTCCCAAAAGCTTTACAAGTTATACAACATTGCCAAAACCATTGCACCACTCCCAAAACCATTACAACATTGCCAAAAGCATTCTGCCACTCCCAAAAGCTTTACAAAACTGCCAAAAGCATTACACCCCTCCAAAAAGCTTTACAACATTGCCAAAAGCATTCCACCACTCCCAAAAGCTTTACAACATTGCCAAAATCATTACACCACTTCCAAAAGCTTTACTACATTGCCAAGAGCATTGCCCCACGGCAAAAGCATCTTTCTTGTTTGGGTACACAGTCAAGAAAGTTCTCAAATTAGGGCAGTCCAGCCTTCTGAAAGTAATGAAAGTAATGTTTTCACATCTTGGGATATTTTCGAAATGAAATTTGACAACTTATGATACCTCTATATCTGAATGTGCTGATTTTGTAAATAAGAAACAGATGAAACATATTTTGAAAACCGAGTTAACATAGCAAGTAAGATGCAGTGAATCATCACCTTTGTTCACCTACAGCAGAAGTAGGCTGATCGCAAATAGCTCTTGGTTGGAAAGTTGAGAATATAAGCTTTCATAAGCCACTTAAGACAAAAAGCAATCAGTGTTGTCAGACTAAGAAAGGGTGTCATCCTTCATGGGAGTTCACCTGTGTCCATTCACATCAGATTTCCAGGATGAGTTCTGTTATATCATCTTAGAGGAAGGGATAATGGTGACTGATATTCTCAGTGTGCCTTAGAGAAGATTGATAAATCGGATTCATAGTTGTCATGGCTGCAGGCTTATATATTGCTAATTGATCAGTGTGGAAAATGGCCTGTACAACAGCTGATTTGGTTCAAGGTTATGCACATATCAACCTGGGTCGAAACCATTTATCGTTACCGTGTTTGCCAGCCATTTATTTCAGATGTTAATTTTTGTACACATTTATTTATTTTTACTAATGTCAACTGAATTGTTTGTATGTATTCATTTTTTTAATTATAGTAATCGTTGTTATTTTTGCATCGGATTAATTATCATGCTTTTAGCGCAAAAAAATCATACGTCAATAATCATACCAAGCGAAATATTCATGGTCAAATCATGACAAATACTCATGTTGGAACAACATGTAATTTGTTTAATGCAGCCAATCAACGATTTGATCATGTGAACAACACGTGTTCATAAACAAACACTACTTTATGTTTTCTATGTTTAATTATCGTAAGTCCTAGTATACACTCTTCCTTAATTCATTGTCAGTTGATCTCACATATGGGACAAGTGTTGTCATGTTGACACAAGTATAATCTCACCTCTCTCTCTCTTATTGTTTTAGTAAACACGATTCAATTATGGCGGCTAGCTTTGATCATTGCATGTCTATCGGTTGTGAAAACTTTGTGATGGATACCATCACTCTGGTGTTTGAAATGCACGAAAAACAACTGCGCTAACAGGTCTTTTATGAACTTTCCGCGAAAACTGCACCCCATGAAAATATATACGATTACAGTATAACTCAGGGTTTTACATCCAGTATGCTTATAGTACAAAATGGACGCAGAAAAAATACAGATAGAATCCCTAGGTATGTACAATAATATTCACTGTACCAAATTATTCAAAAGAAATATAATTTTTCCGTAATTAATAATATATTTAAATCTATAAGTACAGTACATTTCAGCATTTCATAATTTTACAAAACACTCATGTTTCCTACAAGGACTTTGATATTAGAGAGTGAGGGTCCAGTGGATTCTAGTTTTGTAGGTCAAAGTTTGGTTTGATTAATGCCAAACTCCACATTCCAGCTGTATGGCGGCAGTTTGTAAACAATTGAGTTTGGACCAGACAATCCAGTGATCAACAGCATGAGCATCGATCTATGCAATTGTGATACGAAGACATGTGTTAATCAAGTCAGTGAGCCTGACCACCCAATCCCATTAGTCGCCTCTTACAACAAGCATGGGTTACTGAAGATCAATATTCTAACTAAGATGTTCATGGATAGGTCCAGGTAAAACCCTCAAACTTTATTCATTCATGTGGCATGCCTTAGAGAACTGTAGTCAACATTATTCCAGGAACATCATAGCAAGCCTGTATCAGTGGAACCTGGATTTATGAGAGATACATGTGGATATTTTGTCTTGTCAAAGACACCCAAGACATGGTGATGTCGCACAGAGTTCGAAATAATTGCCGGCCCAAAGGCCCAGCGCCGGTTGTTATTGTATCAGGCCGGCAGTTTCAAATATTTGCAGGCCTTCAGTAAATTATCTTTTTTTCAACTGGAACCTTTTCCACAATTATTTTTTTGTAACGTTCGCAAATCATCCATGATCCATCATGTTACGATAACTTACAGTTTCACTTCCTGGTATTTCAGTGCTTTCCGCATAGTAATGTCAACACCTCTTTAACAAACATAAACTTCTCTCTGCACCATTGGCTTCACTAATTGATTTTGTAGAAACAGTGTGAAACTGTGCAGTCTATTTTGTTTTTATTGGTTTGACTTTAACAAAGTCACCGGTAGATATAACAATGTCCCTTATTATTCAAGATTCTGTCCTTTTTGCTACAAAAATAATCTTAATTTAGTTGAAGATGAAATACATGTTTTACTTTATTGTAAAGCCTACTTAGATATAAGGAATAAGTTTCTGGGTAAATCTTGTTTCTGAAAGAAACTTGTAATTTGTTTCTGTGCCACCATGTTTACATACACATGTGCAATTTTGACCAATCAAATTTAACCGAGATGATTCACTGCAGTATACAGTTTCCCTAGCAACCGAGATTCCCAAAACACCAGGTAAACCCAATGTTTCACTATCACGTAAATTCAAATATGGGACACTGCTTGAAATCAGACTAAGTGATATGTTTTATATAAATATGTCTGTAAACGATTCTAAGGCTGGACACCATTGCGGTGTCCGTGCATATCTCCTACTTTTTACGGTCCTTATCTGGAGCCCTGGTTCTGACAAAGAAAGAAAAATTATCAGGGCAAAACTGGCATTTTAGCCAACAATTACAGGATTCTGACATGACCAAGGGAGACAACTCTGCATAGCTGGGCCACCCTGCCTTTACCAGTCATAAAACTGTCACAGTGACTGATTAGGGACGTTTACCTGAATAAAGTATTCAATTCCAAAGGTTAATTAGCCTGCCTAGAATGACGTAATTGCCCTTGCTTATAAGATTTCCCATATTTTCTATAAATGGGTTTATAGTTGTACTTATTAGAGTAAAAGTGTTAGCAGCTTTTGGAGGCTGAGTCCCACTGGGATTCGAACCTATTCATCTTAGGGTAAGGAAACCAATCGGAGCAGCCTATCGAGCCCCCCAACCCCTACCCCAATTGAAGTCTGACAACTAGATCGCGTACTCTGAGTACCCTTGTCTGTCATACAGACCCTGAAACAAATATACCTATAAAGAATTTTCTGGATTTCATTTTCTTTTATTCTTTGATACAACCTTTCGGGGCCTGTTCCAGCTGGTGATGGGTCCGGTATAAAAGAAGATGAAATCAAGAAAATTCTTTATGTTCATCAAATAGCATCTTCTAAAATGCCAATCAAGCATTTAAATACGCCCGGTATCCATGAAAGCCTATGCAAGTCTAGAATATGTGGCAAGCCTAGATTACCACAGTTTCAGGGAAAATGAACACGTCTCTGGGCTCCTGTTTATTATATTTTACGTTTATAATTTAGGAACTGTTTTTCTGTAAAATGTTTTCATTTCAGAGGCAAGATGTGACGGCTCTCGTGACCAAGAACTATGGATACACTATGCCTTATAGAAAGTGGTTTTGGTTAATTGACTCCCATTCACGCTTTCCAGTGTGTGCCTAATGCCTGGCCCCAAGAAGATACAGGTTAGATTTGGTCTTCTGCAACCCTTGCTTGTCGTAAGAGGCGACTAACGGAATCGTGTGGTCAGACTCACTGACTTGGTTGACACTTCATCGTATCCCAATTGCATAGATCGATGCTCATGCTCTTGATCACTGGATTGTCTGGTCCAGGCTTGATTATTTACAGACCCCTGCCATATAGCTGGAATATTGTTGAGTGTGGCGTTAAACAATAAACCAACCAACCAGCCAGCCAAACAACCAACATAATGGCTGGCAAACAAAGTCAGCAGAATGTAATCCCATATATAACACATGTAGACTTTATTTTGTAACTCATTCCTGAAAGTCTGCTTTACAAATGGGGTAACAATATTAAATGTGTGATGCTATTTCTATCAAAAGACAGTACTCTTATTTAATAAACTGACATTGTTCTTTTTAGCAGGTGAACAAAAATCGAGAATGATAGTGTATAAATGTCAAAAATTGAAAGTAGGATATTCTAGGGCAGAAATATACAGGATAGACGGCAGAGTGAATGTTGTGTTATTCATAACGTAATTGGAAATAACAAAAATCGGCTAAAGCTGGTTGTTGAACATTCTCTTCCAACAGAGGTTACTTGTCATATCTTTTACGAACCTCTGTTCTAATACGACCATATTTCCTGGTTCTTGTGAAATCCCCTAGCTGCAAAAAATCGCAACACGAATTATCTCCCTTCTTTCTATCCAATCAGAACATGTGTTACATCGACTCAGATCCAACTTGACTAACATAAGCAAATGTGGGGCCACAAATATCCCTCCTCTGCCGGGGACTTGTGTTGATGTGACACACAAGACATTTAATGGCTAGCTTGTCCTTGCGAGTGATCACTTTTGAAACAACGTCTCTGATTGCACAACTAAATCTGATTGCAACCAATCATGAATCCTGAACACTCGCACCATGAAAGGGCCGTATCAGAACAAAGATTACATGGAAAGATATGACAAGTAACCTCTGTGGGAAGAGAATGGTTGTTGAATAGCTACTGTTATTATTCACACTTTTCAGACCAATATAACATGTATGTATCATGATTCTGGAGTTGTCAAGATTGCATCAACCTAACCTTATGTCACAACGGGTGACTACAACTTTAAGTGACCGTGTACATTCATCGATACATCAATCCATTGGACCCATGAAGAACCGGGTTCGATCGGACTTTAGGAACCCATGCTTGTCATAAAAGGCAAGTAACGCGATCAGGTGGTCAGGCTCCCTAACATTTTTTTCTTAAATAATTTGATTATTTATCTTGAACAGTATATCACGGTATTAGTGGAACCGCAGTATTCAGTCTAAGTAAACTTAGGCTCAGTATTATTCGTTACACTGCTATACTGAGTCTAACAAAACCTTGTGGAAGGTCGCGACAGGTAACCTTTTCAATTGACCAATCAGAACACAGCTTACCAAATCGCGAAAGTTGACATTCGCACATACCTTTTGAACTTTTACCTCGAAAAAGTTTTGTACCCGAACGATTCCGAATGCTATTTTCCGTACGATCGCTTCCAAGTGATGCACATGGAGCATGCCACAACAGTGAGTAAACAGTCGCTGAAAATAGCGTTTTGTCAGTATTCAAGGATGTCAGCTTGTGGAAATATTAGCTAATGATAACCATGTCAACAGAAACCCAAAAGCGTATATTCTGCAGGTCATATATCTGTGTTTTATGCGGGTTTTCATTTGTTGTGAGATCAGTGTTGGCTACCGGGGAAGAGTAAATCCATTTTGTAAGTCCCGCCCAACCCTAAATAGTAGCCATTGTCTGATTGGTTAAATCCGTTCTGTCGTCTCGTGTTTGATTGGACGGTCATAGCTCGCTCAAAGGTTACCTGACGCGACCTTCCACAAGGTTTTGTTAGACTCAGTAAAGCAGTGTAACGAATAATACTGAGGCTAAGTTTACTTAGACTGCACAGTATTTTGCCTTCATTTCGGTATACTGTAATGCAATTAAAAAAAATGTTCATTTCAGAGACTAGACGTTAGTCAATATCACTCCTGTCTTGTTTCTGTTCAATACCTGATGCTGTTTCAGTCTGATTGCTGTTCAGATTATCAACTCAGTTAATCAGGCTATCCCACCCCCCCTTGGTGCGTTTATACATAGATATACAACATTGTAGATAACAGATCTTTTAGATGTAGGTCAAGAGATACATGTATTTGGAGAAAGGGTAACATTTCATTATGACATGTTTATTACCCCAAATGTGAGTGATTGCAGATTCTTCAACCTGAAGTGGGAGTGCCAAATCTGTTAATGGGCAACAGTTACGGCAAACTTCTTCTAAAGTAGAAACAACAATATCCATTTTCTGAGTGAGTAAGTGAGTTAGTGAATGTGTTGGGCTTTACGCCACTGTTAGCAATATTCCAGCAACATCACGGTGGGGGACACCAGAAATGGGCTTCACACATTGAGCCCATGTGGGGAATCGAAGCCAGGTCTTTGGCGTGACGCTTTAACCACTAGGCTACGCCACGGCCCCTCCATTTTCTGAATAGATCTTGGTTACAGTTATCTTGTCCAATATATGTTGCTTACATAGATAGTCTTGGCCACTGTAAAAATGCTGTACTGATCAAAACTACATTTGAATTGAAAAATATCACATATATATATGTGGAGCATAATCTCCAGATTGCAATTGATTAAATATATCAATCACTATAAGATGTTTGGAACAGATCTGATGAACTTATCTTAACTAGTCATTAACTACAGTAAAATGCCAGTTGTAAAAAAACTACCCATGAATATATAGGTCTCTTAACTAGCTTTGTGAATGTTGTTAAGCATCAATGATAAAAATCAATACTGTTCATAAATGCTTTCACTCATTCACTGACAAAAACATACTGACTAGTGAGTGCAGATTTCGTGAGTGGTTTACTGCAACCATAGGTGTCACGGTTGAGTAGTTCCATTGCACCTTCTCAAGTTGACCACAAGTATGGCCGCCACCCACGGGATTGTGGGAAGAAGACGAACGACAAATAAAAAAACCCATAATTTCTCGAGCACTGCAGCAAACACTTACCCATCATCCTACCATGCAAACAACCCGCATCTGTCTTTCCCAGTCACAACATGTCTTTCTCGAGGCAAGAACAGTCTATCCGACTAATGCATCACTGATCTTCACGATGTTTTCGGTGAGATATACCCTCCGACAAGAAACACCTTTGTCCGCACGCGGCTGTGTTCGGGCGAGGTAGAATATGGTTACCGGAAACAGGTTCAACTAGTATGTGAAGCGCCTCGGAGATCCGTTATATGGCTTTTGTTAATAATCCATTTCATTAAATGAGAATTGCTTTTTCTGATTTGTTACTGGGGACATTCCGAAATGTATACTGAGTGTAGTTAACACGTAAACTTTAATGGGGTTCAAGTTCTAATGCGTACGGCTGCTGCCATGGTTACCACGTGACGCTCTGACGTGGTGTGGGGCCATTATCAGTCAAGGTGTATATGGACTGTCTAAACATGCAACGTGAGAACTATTTTAAAACGTTGCCTCTGGCTTGTCTTCAGGGCAATCGCTAACTAAATTAGCGGATCGATATACAAAACAGAATTTTAGATAGTTGATATATATATATATACAAGTGTTACGAAATTTGCTCCCTCTCTATATATATGACCGCCACTTTGCGTAGCCTAGTTCCATATTTAAATGTGTTCGTGGGATTCGAACCCGATCTTTTTGAAAACATCACAAACCCCATTCACAAACAACAATATATCTTTGGTGTATTCAAAAAGGTTTGTAACGCTAAAAATATGGTTACAATTAAATATATATAATCACCATGTCATCACATCATGGAAAATTGGTTGCACCCATACATCTTGGAGCTGCTAATATTATTCTGCGTCACAATCCTAATTGGATGGATTGAAATTTGCACACGCACGCACATACGTACGCACGCACACATGACATGAAGGTTAAAAAGTGAAATTGTCAAATCATCCGGATCGTTTGTCTCTGTTTAAATCAACATTGTATGCACGGATGGCCAGGGCCCCGTTCCTGGAAGCGATCGTAGCGCTAAGGTGATCGTAACTCCCATACTTTAACATAGACTTACGACTGTCGTAGCGCTATGATCGCTTTGAGGAACGGGACCCAGGTCAACTTCAGCTGATTCCGAATTCCGCTTTCACATCGATTATACTCGATCACTGATCGAACACCTCATGGGTTTCTCGAAGTAGTAGACACTATATACGACCAACCGACTGACGTTGATGAAACTAAAGAATTTTACAAAGCGGAAACCACTCACTTACACACTGTAGGTGAGTGAGTTTAGTTTTACGCCGCTTTTAGCAATATTCTAGCAATATCACGTCCGGGGACACCAGCAATGGGCTTCACACAGTGTACACATGTGGGGAATCGAACCTGGGTCTTCGGCGTGACGAACGAACGCTTTAACCACTAGACTACCCCACCGCCCCTTCAATTCTAGGTAGAAATATGGTGACATGGAGAGATACTAGCGTGAGTTAGCCTGGCTGATGGTCTCGCGTCAAATGATATAGTTGGGCTGTTTGAGGCCCGGGTTGGTTCAGGTGACCCCTGTCGCGATATTGCTGGAATGTTGCTAAGATTATCGTAAAACTATATTAACTCATGTTTTGTACACTCAGAGCTCGGAGGGACTGATCACGCTGAAAAAATATGCAAATTGGTGGATGACAATGAAAGAAAGCGGTAGGTATTTCTTCTCGTGATTCTTTATTTTCTCACCTAGCCATAACTGGACATTCGAGAGTTAATGTCATCATCATTTCTTAGTAGGCTTATATTACAAGGTCAATGGATCCATTTTGTTTGGTTGAATATAAAAGTTCCGCTTTGTTTCTTAACACCATGCGGGTGGTGGGGTAGCCTAGTGGTTAAAGCGTTCGCTCGTCACGCCGAAGACCCGGGTTCGATTCTCCACATGGGTACAATGTGTGAAGCCCATTTCTGGTGTCCCCCGTCGTGATATTGCTGGAATATTGCTAAAAAGCGGCGTAAAACCATACTCACTCACTCACTCTTAACACCATGCACGAGAATCTCCAGTCACTAACTGTGGGATGAGACTTCTTCCCAATGTATAAAAGGGGTAGGTTGTCATAGCGACGTTTGTTAGTTTTTGTGCAAAAGGGGTAGGTTGTCATAGCGACGTTTCTTGGTTTTGTGCAAAGGGGTAGGCTGTCATAGCGACGGTTCTTGGTTTTGTGCATAAAGGAAAGGTTGCCACAGTGACGACTTTTGGTTTTGTGCATAAGGAAAGGTTGCCATAGCGACGCTTCTTGGTTTTGTACAAAACGGGTAGGTTGCCATAGTGACATGTCATCTATTCCACGACTGCTTGGAGATATGAAGATTTGTCTCTGAAAACAAACAATTGCATCTGAAGTCCTTCCAACATGTCCAATGAATCTTCTTCAGATATACTCCGAGTTAACGCCACATTCTTTCTGAAGTCCAAACTCCACCTGTTTTAAAGATTAAATGCTGGTCCTAAAGTCCTGATGGAGAAAAGGATGTTTGTTTGTGTGTTTAATGCCATCTGGTGATATTGCAGATGTATGACGTTGGTCCGTAAGCAATCGATTCTGGGCCAGACAATCCAGTGATTGACATCATGAGCATTGAGGTGCGCATTTGGGATACGTCGATACGCATCATCCAGGTCAGCGAGCCCGAACACACGTTCCCGCTGGTCTCTTTACAACAGGAATGGTTTCCTAAAGACAACTCTAATCCCGACCGACCAATTACGAAAGCTCGCCAAGTAAATAATATTAGATCTTG
Organism: Haliotis rubra; assembly: GCF_003918875.1. Taxonomy (NCBI): domain Eukaryota; kingdom Metazoa; phylum Mollusca; class Gastropoda; order Lepetellida; family Haliotidae; genus Haliotis; species Haliotis rubra. The sequence goes on from NW_025766259.1 coordinate 1,094,762, forward strand.
CCGTTATTCCCAAATGTTTATATCGTCCTCACTGGGATACAACGTTAATTGTGTTTCAGATGTAATAAGTATTTTCTAAGATATTTCCGTGCAAACTCTGTCTGGCCAACTGGTTCGGCAACACGATTAACGGGAGGCATAATCACATTATTGTCATTGATTCACATTTAGAAGCCCCTGATCACATTATGCGTCAGAACGTGATATCACGCAAAGGTCACGCCTCTGCCTTATACCCGAGTTTTGAAAACGTATAGCACGGCAAATGTCAATGATCTCAATTAAGATTGATGCTTTTCAGCGGTGTATTTTCCGTTTTTATGAGGGTTGGGGCACAACTTGTTCCAGTGATTGAACTTAATTTATGAGGCCGATTAAAATGTATTTCTGTCAACACAAGCGAAATAAGATTAATGTGGATGACAGCTGTATTGGGGTTAAATACGCTAACCACAGTGTGAAACGTGCGCGAGTGGGCGTCTGATGGGGCGAAAATTAGGGTGAAACTGGGATTCGAACTCATAAATCCACGGACCGATCTTCGCGCTACAATTGTCACAAATTCATGTTAAAATATGGGAGTTAAATTCTTCTGGTGTCACTAAGGTCACAATAGGGAAAAGGTCCACGTGGATCCTGTCGCGGCTAAGGTAAGCAACTCTCAACGGTAAGTTAAGCCGTTTTACAGGACTTACATTTTCACGGGGAAATATTGCATAATAGTACGTGCTTATCATGCACGTGTGGATCTAGGGATAATGTTGTGGCTAGATTGTTGTCCCTTCGTCACATTACGTTAAACTGACCTAAGGAAACTCGAGATAATAACAGCTTCGAGATAACAAGAGTAGTGTAAGGTAACCTAAGGACTCCCTTATTGGAGACATAACGGCAACATTCCAGCTATATGTCCTCGGTCTGTAAATAATCGAGTCTGGACCAGCCAATCCAGTGATCAACAGCATGAGCATCGATTTATGCAGTTGAGATGCAATGACATGATGGTATTAGCCAAGTTAGCAAGCCTGGCCACCTGATTCCGTTAAAGATTATGGGTTGCTGAAGACCAATTATATACCCCAGATCTCCACAGATCTGCATCGTGTAAAGAAATTGAATTCTTGCTAATGTGATAATGTGATGCATGGCTAGATATGCCAACATAAACATAATGGATGATACTGTAATTCTTGAAGTCACCCCTTGCCGACACACCACATTTGAATAAACCGTTTGGAAGGGACATATACTAAACCGGAACCTCGTTTATCCAGAACACTTTATCGGAACCCCGTTTATCCGGAACCTCGTTTGTCCAGAACACTGTTTATCTCAATCACACTGTTTACTGTCAATATGTACTAATCACGTACTGTCGGTTAGGATTAATGGAGAGGTTATGTCATTTTCATGATTTCATGATATTTATATATAAAGGAGTGTGATTTTAACGCCGCTTTGACAACTGCTTCATATCATGTAAAGGGTTGTTTGGAGAGAGTAAAGTGGGTCTCTCGTGTTTACCACGTACACGGAACAACCAAAGAAATAATCGAGCTAATTTGGCATCGAACCAGCGATCAGATCTGCGGATCGTACCACTACTATTGTGCACCAAACCAGGTACGACATGCGAACGCACAATCCTTTAGTCTATATGCCTCACCGAGTGGTTAAGACAATGCCTGTTCATTATCACTATCAGACAACATCATCCCATATGTTTTACATACAGCGATGACTATATAAACACTTCCTATTCCAATACTTCACACAATCAGATCATCCAATTTCCACCTATGTTATCGATCTCGGCCCAACAACAGATAATAATATCTATGTATATTATCAGAGATATCAATCACGACCGCCGTTAGTGAGGTGAGGTGTAATTGGGTTTTACGTCGGGATTGAGAATTTTTCGCTCATATGACGACGTGTATGCGTGTGTATGTGTATGTGCGGCTACTTGTACTAGCCCAGACATAAGCTGGTTTTATAGTGCTAGCCCACTGAGATACCATGCCGCAGTTAAGCATGAATACCCCACTCAGACACATTATGCTGACTCCGAGCCGACCAGTCCTTGTTGTACCCATTAATGCCGAGCGCCAGGCAGGGACCAACAAGTACCATATTTTAACGTCTTTTGGTATGACGCGGTCGGGGATCGAACCCACGACCTTCCGCTCTCCGGGCGGACGCTCTAACCACTACACCACGGAGGCGGTCGACCGGCGTTAGTAGTATATAGGTGAGAGAAATGGCCGTCAAGCAGTGCTAACACTACATATGTATCGCTGTATTCATGTACATGTATACTGAACAAGAAAAGATAGGGATCCTGAACATTTCGGGGGATGTTAATGAATTTATGAGTTTGTAAAACCTATGTTAAGAAGCACAAACAGTGAGACTCAAGTTGGGAATTTTCAATGAAATTTGAAACGAAAACAAATAATCAATACATCTAGCCATAGTCTCGTGTCACAGACCAACACAAAGTATCGTTATATGAACTTGTACAGAGATAAACACTATAATGAAATTATGAACCTTAGGTAACAGACAAAGCAGGAGTGGTTATTTTAAGTTTCTTATGACTTGGCTGTGCTATACCTACTGTACAGACTTCATACATAAAATATCAGAACAATATTCATATTCATATTCTCAAACCTTTTTCGTTCAATCTATATTCAAAATCATTCATAAATGTAGTATATGTGGAGGACGTGCACAATATAGGTAAAGATGTCTGTCCATCCATCCATCATCTTTTCTATACATACCCATCCATCTTACCATTAAACCAGTTATCCATAATTCAACCACCTATCCATCTATCGTTTCGTCTCTGATCTACGGATCATTTCAACAGGTGTTAGGATTATTCTTTGTGTAAAACCAGACTTGGTTTATCGACAGGATCTTGACATAATTGTCAGGATCTTGAGGATGGTGGTCAAGATCTTGACAGCATTGTCAGGGCCCCGTTCCTCAAAGCTATCGTACCGCTACGACTGTCGTAAGTCTATGTTAAAGTATGGGAGTTACGATAGTCTTAACTCTACGATCGCTTTAACGAACCGGGCCCTGGGCCCCGATACACAAAGCTATCGTAGCGCTACGACTGTCGTACCTCCTATAGTGTAACATAGACTTACGACCGTCGTTGCGCTACGATAGCTTTGCGAAACGCGGCCCAGGGCCTAGATTTTCGAAGCTCTCTTAGCGCTAAGATAGTCGTAAGTTAATGTTAATGCATGGCACTAACGACTATCTGAGCGATAAGAGAGCTTCGAAAATCTAGGCCAAGGACCTTAACTCAGCTATAGAACATTACAGCAAATATTTAATCTTTCTCCTAGACACTAGAGAATACATTAAAATTCATATACCTACATAGCAGATGTGTACAGACCTGGTGTTCGAGAATTATTTTCTAAAAAACAACGTAAATATAGTGTTGCCAAAACATTGTGTTGAATCGCACTTGCATCTGTATGACCGAGAGTGACCACAACGCAAGATGACCAGCGCATTCTCCATCAGCGTAACCAGATGCTCCCAGTGACGGCATCATCATCAACAGCGCTGGGTCACCGCATAAGCAGAGATGATAAGACTGCATGCTGTCGGTGGCCGGGGGTATCGAACATGTCATTAACACATCATCATCGACTGAATCGTCTACGTTGGGATCGTGATGCGCTGGCAACGTCGTTATGGGAACGATACCTTTAGCGTTGTGACAAGTAAACAATGTTGTTGTTTTTTAAATAATATTTCAAAGTATGTTTTTAAATAAGATAACTATATCTCATGGACTAAATGACAGTCTAGCGATGTTTATAATACAGCTGAGAGACTGGTTCCCAAATGACACATAAGATCAATGTCCAACACGTGTCGGACTATACTACTCGGTGTCCAAAGGCCATATGGCCCTGGTGACCAGACAGTCGTGTCCAGGCCCGGACACATATCGATGGGATTTCTATACACATTCAATATGTACACATGCCTCTTTCGATAGCCAGCCAGGTAAAGAGGTCAAAGGTCACGAATGTCCTTTCAGATATAAAAGATGGATACCATAAACGACAACTTCTAGAGTTTTTTTCAGGATTCGATCGAAATTCAGTTTCAAAACACCCGACTGCCCTACGCGTATCGCGTAAGCTTAAACCCAAAAGTAAAACGTGTTGTGTAAGGGAGGTCAAAGGTCACACCTCACACACACCTTCAGCTGAGCACACACCACAAAGGGATATCTTGTGTTATTGTGTTGCTAAACCATTTGGTATTTCAGGTCTGACGTGGGGGATGCAATGAATTTGGCGTCCTCCTATCAAAGAATCAATGTGAAGCCCATTTCTGGTGTAACCCTCCGTGATATTGTGGAATATTGCTAAATGATGCATAAAAAAATATTACTCACTCACTCATATAAAAAAATCCCTGTATTTTGAAGCAGTGAAGGGTAAATGTATCTTGTCTCTAACCCGAGAATTGTAATCGCAGTTGGGTACAAAGTGCGCTCCCCGTGAAGATCTGAGCTAGAAGTGATTTTCAGAAACCCTCCTTTGAAAGAGGCGAGGAGGGGGTCGGGCGGGGGTGGGTGGTTAGGTTGACTGACCTGGTTGTTGCGTGTAACCATACCCAGTAGTGACGATCGATGGGTTGTCTGGTCCAGACTCGATAAATTAACTGAAATATTTTTCATTGAGGTTTAGTTTAATACTTTCCGGTGTGGTATGGTTAGAACAGTATGTTTCTTAACATATTTTATTCCTTTGTTTAATTTGTCAACAAATGCATGGAATAGCGGTTAAACCCTCCGGAAGTCATTAAGCCCGCAGGACGTATAGTGGGCAAGGCGTTGCCGGACACATAGTCTGTCTCACAGTCCCTGAACCACATTATTTTCCCTACTGCCTAGCCCTCTCTAAATGCTAAAGACCAAAATGAAGCAAGTCTAGATTTCCTCAGGTTCTGAATCTCTGGTCTCCCTTTGGGCTCCTTTTCAATTTAAATGGATGTATTTGTTACAATGAAAATGATATTTTCAGAGACTAAGCGTTAGTCTACCGGACACACCAAACATCAGGCTTTTGGAAATGACCTTGAATCCGTGTCACTCGCAATTCTCAGTAAACACCGACGTCCTACTTTTATTACTATCGACAAATCATCACACTTTCAAACAGCTGTGCTGGACAAGGATATCAGATTACCAGTAACACGTTTATCAATGAATACTTAAGTACTTAGCTGCTGGTTTTTAAGGACCAGAACATGTGTCAATCAGTCGCCTGCAGCAAGGCATGACATGACAGATTAGTTATATGAATAAAAATAGTTTTAAAACTTTGTTCTACTAGTACAAAACATACTGGTGTCGTACAGTTGGAAACGTGCCCAAAACTGCTTTGATTATCCTTTTTGTTTATCCTTTATTGGCGTGACGCTGTGGTAGGACAGATGTACTGTTCATTGTGGCGTTACATATAACTCTCTCTCTCTGTTTAATTTGGTTTGTTCTACGTTCTTGGTCCATCTCTTAGATAATATCAGTAACATTTTGCAGATAATAAAGAACACGCTCTAAATTAATTTTTGTGGAAATCAACAAACACTGAAATTTAAATTTTGAGGGGTTGTTATCTCATAACTCAACAACCGCTGTCCCCCTTCGTACAATCTGTTACCATCGCACGCTCCAGTCGCGTGCCGCGATCAACTTGTCCCCTATCCCGGATCCCCACTTCGCGTGCCGGCTTCGTTTTATCCTCCACTTGTCCTACTTTTGGACAATACCGTCACATCTTTGCTACCTGTTGAGAGTGCGTGACCTCTCAACCCTTCCCCACTGATTACAGGTAAACGGGGAGACGGAAGGGTAACGCACCTGCCGGAAGGCTAAAACCGTTATGGGCAGGTGTGTTATATCCGATACTATACACAACCTTTACTTTCAAATATTTCCCGCGATTTTCCAACACTGGCTTCGTGTTTTAACATAAAAACAGTTAATCCCTGCAGTTTAAAATATTCCGATCTAGCGCAACAATCAGTGGATCCGGACTCTGTAGAAATGAATTGCGTAGCTAATAGAAACGGAGCTATGGTTTTCATAATCATATTGTATAAGATTTAATTAAAGTTGACACAAACCAGTCGGGTGTGGGAAACAGCTGTTGCTGTATGGAAACATGCCGGTTCACAGAACATTAAATTCGCTTGGGTAATGTTTTACGAGCGTTTCGTACATGCATCACACTTTTATAGTTGGAACACGTCTTCAGTGAAAATGAAACTGCTTAATTATCATGTGCAAAACCAAAAAATGTATGGTTTCAGCAAATGAGGACCATCCGTGGTTTGATGGGCAGATGCAACAGATGACAACTGCTGAAATGGACAATAGCACCAAATATATGTATTTTAGATGATCTCTTCATAATATAATCATAAAATGTCATTAAAACTCTCCGTGCCCGTGAGCAGCATATTTCTTACTCTTCTGTAAAACTAATGTCAAAACATATATAATTGGCGATGAAAAAGTATCTTTGTATGAACATATTAAGACTGCATTCCAGTGCACATTCTAATATTTTGCCGAAACTACTTTCAAAATTGTTCTATGATAATATGGGTTTGAGATAAGACGATGAGAAAAGACATAGCAAGAAGAATATTAGACTTTTATTGTCAAATAATATGTTTATTAGACTTTTATTGTCAAATAATATGTTTATTACATGTGTTTTTTAAAGTTCACAGTTCAGTTCTTGTTTGCGTCATTCGAGAAAAAAACTTGACATCAATGGCCAGTTCTTCAGTGTTTATATATATTGTCACTTATATATATCACCATATATATCATCACTTTACTCTACTACACTTTTGACTCAACCTAAACAGGACATTAATATTATTTCAGTTAAGGCCTGAAGGTGTATTTAACCACGTATCAACACTGTTGTATTCAGATGCGCTAGCAACTCCTGTCAATTAAGCTACATCTGTCTTTCTGCTCTGATTAATGGCATTGTTAAATATTGTACATATCGTGTCTGTTGTGTTCTGTACGTAGGTGTAAACAGAAGCCATGGTTTCTCTGTCCGTTGTTATGTATTCTACACTTTGAAGACTGCTTATAACTATTTAGTTCAGGATTAGAACTAAACCTCTACCGATTGTAATACTGTATGGCAGGCAGCGGTACGTCATTGTATCACTGTATATCACTACTCATCCTAGGGCTCTGTATCAGTGTGATCATATATCCGTGTATCAATCCCTATATCAGTGTGGTCATATCTGTGTATATCAATCCCTATATCAGTGTGATCATATATGTGTATATCAATCACTACATCAGTGTGATCATATCTGTGTATATATCATCAGTGTGATCATATCTGTGTCACTATATCAGTGTGATGATATCAATCCCTATATCAGTGTGATCATATCAATCCTTATATCAGTATATCAATCTATGATAATCAGTGTGATGATATCTGTGTATATCAATACATCAGTGGTCATATATGTGTATATCAATCACTTATATCAGTGATCATATCTGTGTATATCAATCCCGATAACAGTGTGATCATATCTCCGTATATCAATCTCTACATCAGTGTGATCATATATCCGTATATCAATCCCTATATCAGTGTGATCATATCTGTGTATATCACTCCTCATCCTACAGTTCTATATCATTGTGGCCATATCTGTGTATATCAATCCCTGTAACAGTGTGATCATATCTCCATATATCAATCCCGATAACAGTGTGATCATATCTCCGTATATCAATCCTGGTCCCAGAGCTCTACATCAGTGTGATCATATCTTTGTATATCAATCCCGATAACAGTGTGATCATATCTCCATATATCAATCTCAGTAACAGTGTGATCATATCTCCGTATATCAATCCCTATATCAGTGTGATCATATCTCCGTATATCAATCCCTACATCAGTGTGAACATATCTCCGTATATCGATCCCTATATAAGTGTGATCATATCTCCGTATATCAATCTCTATCAGTGTGATCATATCTGTGTATATCAATCCCTATATCAGTGTGATCATATCTGTGTATATCAATCCCTATATCAGTGTGATCATATCTGTGTATATCAATCCCTATAACAGTGTGATCATATCTCCGTATATCAATCCCCGGAGAGCGGAAGGTTGCGGGTTCGACCCCGTACCGCGTTATTTTGACGATATATCACTGAAAGTTCGTACATAGTAGTCATAAATCAAAATCTATTTCACAAACGTTCTTTGTGCAAGCCCCCAATTACACGTGAGGCAGCGTTACTAAACAGTTCCTTAATGCGCCCCGGATATGTTATAACACAAAATTTGGAGAGATGACTGTTCAAGGACCATGGTCTACAAACAGCGCAACACGCCCTTTCAAGACTAAAATCAAAGGAGGCTTTTTCAAACCGGAACAAAATTGATAGCCCCGTCCAACACGAACGCCCAATATTCACCTCGAGGGCTGGACAGGTGGTTTGTTCCAACAGGTGTTTGTAACAGACCCCGGGTCATGAGCCTCATCTACATACAGACAACCTGTATACGCGTGTCGTTGAATAGGGGCGTCAAACAGGGTATTCAACATCGTAACATTTCACGATGACAGGGAGACAGGTGCTAACTTTAAATCCCCGAAAATTTCATCAAATTATCTTCATAATAACAATACCACAAACCTGGCAATGGTTCCTTTATGACTGATGATGTTTACACTTGCCAAAATATGAAACCTGTCTGTGCTCTTCCCGATTTAGTTTTGTTCCTGAGCTCAATTAAGCTTCTTGGGCCCCGTTTCACAAAAACTATCGTAGCGCTACGACTGTCGTAACTCCCATACTGTTACACAAACTTAGGACAGTCGTAGCGCTAAGATAGCTTTGTGAAACGGGGCCGATCCACGAAACGTTCGTAGCGCTACGACATCCGTAAGCCTAAGATAAACTATAGAGTTACGATAGGTCATGACGTTACGAACGCTTTGTGGTTCGGGACCCTGGCGTATTGCAAGTTCGCTGAGTGAGTGAGTTTAGTTTTACGCCGCACTCAGCAATCTTCCAACTATATGGCGGTCTGTAAATAATCGAGTCTGGACCAGACAATCCAGTGACCAACAGCATGAGCATCGATCTGCACAATTGGTAACCGATGACGTGTCAACCAAGTCAGCGAGCCTGACCACTCGATCCCGTTAGTCGCCTCTGCCGACAAGCATGGGTTACTGAAGGCTCATTCTAACCCGGACCTTCGCGGGTGCAAGTTCGCTGAACGTTTTTCTAATCGTTTCTTGTATGAAGCCTTTATGACTTATGAAATATACGTGATGGGCTTGCTAGTACCACGTGTCGTGTGATATAGATGTCCATAAATGAACTACGTTGACGTTGTGAAGATAAATTGTTTACCGGAGCTTTGAAAATTATTTCAGCATCAGATTAATACCACCCGTGAAGATCCGGGTTAGAATTGATCTTCAGCTACCCATGCTTGTCTTAAGAGGCGACTAACGGGATCGGGTGGTCAGGCTCACCGATTTGATTGACACGTCATCGTATCCCAATTGCGTAGAATGGTGCTCATGCTGTTGATCACTGGGTTGTCTGGTCCAGACTCGATTACTAGTATATACAGACTCCCGACATATAGCTGCAATAATGCCGAGTGCGGCGTAAAACTAAACTCACTGAGATTAATACATATAGGGCCCTCTGTGCTGCAGGTCTTCGGACATTCATTACTTAAATGGGTTTCATACATTGTGGCCATGTGGGGAATCGAAGACGGGTCTTAAGCGTGACTAGCGAACGCTTTAACCACCAAGCAACCCCACAACCATATTGGCAATAAACATTCGTATTTACACATATGCTATTAGTCTCTGACAACTGAGCATATTTTATACACGCGACCACCATGATACATCATATTTAGGGACCGTTCATAACTTATGGCTGGGGCCCGCTAGTGATGGTAAATTTTATGGAGTATCATGTACAACGTGGATGACCCCCCTAAATAAATTTATGCACAAAGTGACCCCACCCCCACCTGCATGTCAAGTACATCAAACACAGCCCCTATTTTAAAGCATCAACTTTGAATAATATGTTCAAAATTGCTGACCCAACCTAGTACATGTTCACAAAAGTGATGACCCCTGAACAAGTGTATATTTTTTTACAGATAATCTATACTGATTATTCTCATACGTCGATATTATATAATCATAGCACAAAAGTTCAATATGAAATAAAAAAAGAGAAGAACAAGTAGTCAATTGTGATTTGTTTATTTGTGGTGAATGCAAATTGAATGCATGGAACGTAGCTTTTTTCATGGAATATTGCACAACTTGGGTTGTAATGAGTGATGTAGCACCGACATTAATCAATAAATAACGAACATATCATACAAAGATCTAGGACTAGCTAGGATAGGGCAGACGTAGACACAGGGAATGAGGCTAATCGAGAACAAAATATTGCACAAAATAAACGACTTCTTTGCAAACTTTGGCAAAATGCGAACAACATCAAGCAGCGTGTGATAGCTTGTAAAATGCAACAGTGACAAGTTGACAATGCACTAATGACTAGTTTGGGATTTGTCAAAAAGCAATTTTACAAACTATAAGTTTCCTAAGACGAGGTAAAGGGTGAAGAATCTCAGTACTGTTCAATACTGTATAAGCTGTAAAGGTAACCCAGCATGCAAAAACATGGCGGGCGGCTGACTTCCTGTTCCAAATATACACTTCTCACCAAATATGGTAGTTGAATTGTACAATTATGACAAATTGGTCGAGACCATAAACGCAGTCCGACTATAAAGAAAAGATGCTTTCAAATATTTACATCCGATAACAGTCGAGCGACGAGACGGAGGAGAACGAACGGTAACAGTCACACATAACGGTAACAAAAACAAATGGTGACTACCGGAAGCAGTCTGAGCACTACTAGAAACTGGAGTATTCTTCTGCAAGAAATTAGTTCCTCGGCGAGAGAACCGGTGCACTGGGGATTTTGCCATCAGTGAATTTAAACTGACGTTTGTCGTGGCACTTTTCGAGGGCAGGACAGTTGGGGTGGTTTTCCTTCAGATGAACGTAGTGGAGCTCGGGGTCACCCGTGGTATGGCCGCAGTCTTCACAGACGTACATCTTGCATCGACGTTCTTTGTAAGCGAAGGCCAGCTCCGACCCGTGCACCTTCTTGGCGTGGGACTCGAGGCTACAACGCTGGGTGAAGGCTTTGCCACACTTTTCACATTTGTAAGGCTTTACACCTGCAAATTAAGGAAATAATTCAATTCACGGTCTCATAGAAATATGAAGGAATCGTGTGGTTATTAATCCTTTCTGCTGTACGTGCGTTCGCCCATTCTTCCTGCTTTGTTTTGAAATACACTGAAGGTGTTTACATCATCAACAACATAACATTCCAGTCACGGGGAGAACAAATTCGTTCGTAGTTATTGTCCTATCCAGTAATTAATTTCAAGAAAAATTTGACTTTTTAAACAGAAAACGCACAACTTCATTTAGAATAGATTCTGTTAACAACTCTGGCGCTAATTACTCTGGGGCGGTAGGGTAGCGTAGTGGGCAAGTGTCCGCTCGTCCGCCCGGATTCGAGTCCCCATATGGGTACAATGTGTGAAGCCCATTTCTGGTCTCCCCCGCCGTGATATTGCTGGAATATCGCTAAAAGCGGCGTAATATCATACCCACTCACTCACTAATTACTGTGTTGTTATAAGTGTTTACCTGTATGTATTCTTGTGTGTCGCTTCAGGTCGAAGGTGTCGTTGAAACCCTTGCCACAGAACGTACAAAGGTACCGTTTGACCTCGCTATGGTTCTTCACATGGCGGTTGAGCAATCGCTGGAGTGCAAACTCCTTCTGGCAGACTTTGCACATGTACCTCCCGCTGTCGGTCATAACAGCTGAAAATTTTAATTAAAATTATATTACACTGACATAGAATATATGACTAAAACTCAAAATTGGATTAAATAAATACAAGTTAACATTAGCAGAAAAAATACACTTCTCAATTCTCTTTCTTCGTGAAATGATGATGGAAGGCCACGTAAGGGAGATAACTGCTGTTTACCTTTCTGTTTAATGACAGTGTCCTCGAGGTCGGCTTCTGTGAAAGAGGGGTTCTTGATACCATAGCCACCATTAATCACTTCTACATCAGTACGTCCTGCTTGCTGAAAAGACAAGATGTAAAATGAATAACCACGCGACCATTATGATTTGAGTTGCAGGAACTTCCAAATGCCCAACAAACCCCATGTTTTACCCATTACTTAGCTTCAAATGATAACCGTTTAAATATCTGAAGTTTCAGAAACCAACCTTGAGGAGAAGCAGCAACGTCGGTGCCATCTTGACGTCTCGGTGTTCGTCACGTGACGCCATCTCAAGGTCGTGCAGGGAGACTAGGGACCACTTGGCTTCTTTACTTGTGTTTGGTGAGGAGCCGGGTGTGTTGGGGGTCAGGCGGTTCTCAGCGTCCTCACTCTTGACATTGGGCGGTATATCGGTGACAACAGACAGTGCTGACATGGGGGAGGTGGATTTCATATCTCTGGGAAGACTGTTCATCTCAGAGGTCGCTGATCTGTACGGGTTCACCATGCTGACATTATTGCGGTGATCCATGGAAAAGTTCAAAGGTTGAGGTGATACACTTCCGTTTGGATCATGTTTGGTCAGTAAAGGCATAGGTTGAGCAATAAGATGTGGGGTGACAGGTCGTTTAGCGTAAGTGTCTTTCGTATCGGTATCCTCCCACGGCCGCAGAGGCTGGGTAGGGTGGGGCCTTGGCTGATACTTCACCGGTGGGATGGTGTTTTCTAGACTAGGTGGACACGTTGTGCGGGGGTGATCGGAGGAAGTGATGGTGGAACATGGTTGAACTGAACTTTGGTACATGGATACATTGGTCTTATCCTCGCGACACATATTCCTTACAGCATATGGAGGTAGGGAGGACACAGGGTTGGGGAGATGAGCCATGGTGAGGGGAAGACCCTTTGTACCATGGGGCAGCACTGGTATACGGCCCCCTTGCACTGGGAATGGAGACAAGGACTGAGCGTAAAACTTGTTATTGGTAAAGTTCTGCAAGGGCTGCCTGGCAAATGGAGTCCTTGGGAGGTCATGGCTCAACGGCTTTTCGTGCATTTTGGGGACAATATTTTCCTTTGAGTTCTCTGCATAACGCGAAGACACATATCCAGCTGATGTCACAGTTGAAACTGAAGATTTAGTGACGTCACTGTGTGCTTTAAACATTTCCGACCGAGGGCTGGGTGGGCTGCTTGATGATTGCCAGCCCGTCTCTGAACAAGGGCCGTGAGACGGTGTTGGGGGTGGGGTGAGGGTTGCATATCGGGATCTGGGTGGCAGACGTCCAGGTATCGGGCTACTCATCCATGGCATGTGCAGAACTGGAAATACTCGCCTGCAAGCGATTGGAATGTTCTCTGCGGAAGATTTTGGAGTCGAACTAAGAATGACTGAAGGCAGACTCGGGGGTCTGGTCGGGACTGTCATCCTTACGTGTGTAGCGGACATCTCGGTCTTCACGTCCGGGGTGGTAAAGACAGGGCGTATGTCTTCCACCCGTGACAAGACAGGAGAAGGGACCGGTGTGGGTGAGGTTTCTGTGGAGCCCATCCTAGTGGACGATACTTCAGACACTGTACAGACAACCGACGAGTCGGGTGTCGGGGTGTTTGCCGCTGAACGGTCAAACGTACCGGGGTGGGTGAAGGAAGATGATACATCAGAAATGTCTTTGGATGCATATCCTGAAGAATAGCCGCTGGAGTCGCTGTTGTATGAGAATGGCGATCCCTTGCTGTTGTCGAGGTGGATGATGTCGTGACTTGTGATGTCATCGTTAATGCGTTCACTGGGTGTGACGGTCAAGTCGACGGATAAGTCTTCTGACAAACGGGCTCGTTTGGCTTCAGTGACTTCGGTATCTGTAAACACAAAGTAACAAATATTACAGACAGACTGTTTATCACTAATGCTATCAACCGTACTGTAAGGCATTCCAGTCTCCTACTTTAAATAAACTAGAGCAGAGTTATTTCTCAGAACGAGTTAGCAATGGAAAGTGATTGATCCCATTGTTCTCATATCCTGTTAGGATTTGAACGGATTCTTGGGGTTTATTTTTTCCTATTGTTACAAGGTGTAAAAGGGTCGTTATCTCCTATGGCTCTTGACAAAAGACATAGCAGGTCAGGGGTTGCAGGCAGGTCCAGCATGCCCCGGGGGCCATACCCGCTTCAAAAGATCAAATAGCAAATAGTGACCTCGTGCCCACTGGACGCAATGGGATGGCACGGGCCACAAATTCTTTAACATTCGCGGTGTTTTTGTCAATATGGCCAAGAAACATCTGTTGCATGTACCACGTGACCCATAAACAATAAGTCACGTGACTGGCAAACCGATCTCACCTCTGCGCAGCAGGGTGATTGCTGGTCAGGTTTGCTTGCGGCTTAATGGTCTGTCGTCTGATGTAAGTTTCCCGCGCTTTCCTATTCATCTGCTATCTGACGGGCCATGAGCTTCGCCGACATCTGCTCGCCTTCTTTTTAACGGTTCGGCAGAAGATAAATGGCAGGCGAGGCGGGAAGAGCGAATGAAAGCGCTCTTTGTCCCATGCAGCCCCATTCCTTTGCACGTTGAAGGTTTGAGTGAAGGAGGGGCATTTGCCTTCCGATAGACAGGTGACCCGAAAAAACAAGCCACGTGCCTGGCACGCGACAAGGCAGACGACATAATACACGCCATTTGCAATATGATCGAGACACGTCGAACACGCGGCTTTCTATTACAAGGAAGTGTTTGTTTTGCCGCAAGCAGATCGCTTTTAGATCTTTACAACTGGGTGATTGCCTTAATATTTGCTAATAGGTTTTAACAAAGATACATTATGTATTCCTGGCGAACAGCTGATCTGAAGTCGGAGCGGAGAAATAACAAAAGACGGTTGAGGAGTGTGATGGGACGTGTATTATTTGGGAGATTACTATATGAATATTTAATGGCAGCATAATGAGGGAATGTAGCCTGGGTTCGTTTTCATTAGAAAACATACCGATAGATCACAGAAACGTGTACAACTCGCCGTGATATTACCATGGCTATTTTCAGGAATAATTTTCAACTTAACAGTTTCAACGGTTATCACTACAAAAATAACCCGTTTTTAATTAACGCGTTTCTAAACTAAAATTTACAGTATTTGTGTTTAAAATAGCAAGGACTTCGTGGCGATGGCCATGGCAACGAGTGAACATATATACTGCTTAAAAGAAGTTAAGGAACACCCGATTGTTTCATATTACCTAGTTACGTCACGCCATACCTTTATTATGTAATATACTGATAATAAATTCTGCTTATTTACAGTGACTTTTGACTTATGCTACAATTTAAATGAAAGAAATGTAGTCACGTTAATGCTACAAAACAAGTGTTATCCTATTGCATAGACTAACAACTAGTGTCTGAAATGAACATATTTTACAGAAAAAAAGTTCGTAGTAAAAAACAATAAAATATATTGAAAAAGAGCCCTGAGATTTTCTTCAAGCTGTGGAAATCTAAGACTTGCCACATTTTCTAGACTTGCGTGGTCTTTCTTGGATATATTTGTTTTAGGATCTGTATTGACAGACTACATATTTCATTTCTAACATGATCATTGAATTTAAAGAAGATTAACATAAAATTTCAGCAATATTTTCTGGAATCCACCCCAGATGCAACCATAACGTCATCAACGTGTACTGCTCAAATGTAGCGCATCGCAACATGCCTTGACAATAAAACTAAACGCCCAAATTCAAAATTAACGATGTTTCCAGTTGTTCCTGGCCGCCCCAGGGACAGATAGGGTAGCACCCCGGTGGGGGTGAGTTAACGCGGAGCACAAGGGGGGTCGGATTACGGGATGACCGGTCGTTATCGTGACCGCGATCAGAGGTCAGTGAAATTTGGACAGCTAACAATATGGCGTAAGGGGGAGCGGACGGCCCCCGTGGGGTGGGGACTGATGGACAAAGATGGGTCAGTCGCTAATGAGGCTACATCGGGGAGCGTTATATGGGGGGCATAAATTTTAACGGGGTACTGATACTTTGGAATACGTCTTGGTGGATTATCCAGGATGGTTATCAAGCTTGTTTATATAGGTTACCTTTAGGTTTACATAGGTTACAGAGAATTGGTTTTTTTCAGCTTCATGTACACTTCCACAGATACCCACCCAACCAGAGACCATATAATAGATCTATTATATGGTCTCTGACCCAACTAAGTAATTTACATACAGCCGATTTGTATGTCGAATCGCTGAGTGGGGCTGTGATTGATGGTACGATAAACATTCAACTGATGTGAAAAAGGTTAATTAACCTGCGTTTTCATTCCATTTGACTTAGCATTCAAAACTAATTGTTAGCTTTTCGGCGTTTTCAAGAAATAAGCACTCTGACCGTTTAAGTGTTAAAAATGCCGACGGGCATTTCCCCTTGTTTTGACAATAATTGACTTAAAGCTTGTTTTACTAGCCCGGAGACAAAGGACTCGACTTCTGAATTTGACTGTCTAAACACTTTCTCACACCTAGAAATCGTGTGATTCCTGCACTGATTACATGGCAAGGTCGGTCGTATACAATGAAGGGCTCAACGCTGAGGTCGATTTGAATCGCCTGGGTGTTACGTAATCACGGTAGTTCATCAGACGAAGCCCGACACTGACGGTCAATCTTTACGGGGGGTCGTAAATGTGACGTCATCAAAAGCCCCATTCAAACCCCTTGACTAACGGCAACTGCTACTCTGGATTTGCCTTTCTCGGTTACCAAGGCAACGGGTATTGTTGGACGTCGGACGCGCGAGGTTTGAAAGCACGAGACAGCTGCGCGTGGTAGTATTTGTGGCGAGGCCTAGGCTTGTCACAGCAATTATTGACACCGCTGGAAGATGAATCGTTCGCTGGATAAAACGAATATTGACTTTGATTCGCATTCGGTTGGGAATGTGAGTCACCACAAATACTACGTGTACTCATGTAGTAATATTATGTAATATAAAGTCATACACAACTATTGCCATGTTACTGAGAACAAACCCCTTTATCAATGACAGCACCTGATATTCCAAACATTCCTATCAAACCAAGAAATATTAAGACATCCAATGATACCCTTTAAGAAAATCGTATGCAAAACACCTCCTGGCCTTGTATCGAAAACCTAACAACTGAAAACATTCCTATATACCACTTATACCGAGCAATAACTTAAACCTAAGTAATTTCACCTACATCTATTCAAAGAAATATGATTAATGCTTCAGTAAATAAATACTGACATGATCAATGGCCATGTCGCGATGTACTTTGACACTACACACGGTTTGACAGCTGACATAAGATCTGCGCGTATGCACACAACAGCAATATACACACGTCGCTCAAGGGGTGATGAATGGTAATGCTTTTAGTTGACTGGTAATTTATTGGCCGTATCGTGAATTGTTGTTTCAAGGACTGATTACCTAGAATTGAATGTACATGTAGATTAACAACTGAATAGAATAAGGGGTTAAAACAATCACCAAATTCGAGGTTTATCCTGTCCGGATATCAGTGAGAAGAGTGACACGCCAAGACGGGTTAGGAGGTTCGTCATGTGTATCATTGAAAGGTAAACAAAATACTCATGGTGTTCTTACAAGACGCGCGGTCATAGCAATGACTGACAATCTAAAAGATCCAACATTTCTACACAACTAAATTATCAGTGTTAAATTTGGATAGAAAAGTGAGGGAAATTTGAAATACGAACGACAGGTGTTGAAGGGTCCCGTCAACGTTTTATCGATTGGGAACAACAATAGAACTTGGTTCACACTAAGAATAGCAACACGGACCGCACGGGAAGAAAACTGGATGCTAAATATGACACAGTTATAACTGACTGAACTCTGTACTGAGTGAGAAGCACACAATATATTACAAACTATCAAAAAGTTTGCCTACCTGTCAAAATAACCCCAAACAACAAACGTACTAAATGGCGAAATATTTTAGCCGTCTGCTTCTTGTCTAAGAGTGTTGTGTAAAATTAAGTATATGTTGAGATTTGACAAACGTTGTTGACCAGCTGGTCAAACCAAGCCCGGAGCGAGAGAAAGCTAACACGAAGAACATAACACTGACCTGTCCGAAGTATGGCGAACTCGCTGTCCGAGGCAAAATGGCCATTGGGGGTGACCACTGGTTTGGACGGCTGGCTTGTAGACACGGAGGTCTCTGTTGTTGTTTCTGAATGGCGTCTCTTCTTGCCTTGAAACCTACACACTAGAAAAGATTTCGGCATTTTGGTGTTTGAGGCGCTGACCCGCCTTGCTGTGAAGTCTATCGGAGTTGATGTGCTCGCTCATTCACATTGCTGAGCATTTTGTAATGAGCGCTCTTTCCGGGAAAGCGTGCATGGCGCACGCGCTGAGCGCAGCCAGCCACACAAATTACAGCGGTTAATTGTTATGCAAATGAGCTGAGTTCTAGCGGTAACTGCATTCTCGCCGCAAGAAACCCGTTGTCTGTTAGACATTGACGGGGGCTTTCAACTCAGCGTGTGAGCGTTCACAATACAAATAAACTCGAACTGTCCATGATAAACTCCACCGGACACGCATCGGCGAATATATTCTGTGATCTATGTCCAATGTTAAACTTGAGACAATATTTGGAAGAAGAAATAAAAGAAACGAGTGATTGAATTAAGATGTGATTTCAATACTCAAATACAGTTATAGCGATCTTGTACATGGAGTTTTGTGTTTACATGTTTTTGTATATTTTTAACATGATATGTCGAGGGGTATTAGATGACGGGTTTGACAGGAGTGACACCTTGCTTGTTTGAAGACATGAGCACCCCTGTTGTGTGACATGGCGATTTTAAGAGATAAACTATGGTAGACCAGTATGGTTAACTGTACAAGTCATACTGTTGTTTGTTTGTATGTTTACATTTGATATATACTAAATAACTCACCTAATGTCACCGAATTATTTGATAACACGGCGTCCATATAAACAGAAGAAAAGTATATTTTAAATCAAAGTTTCAAGTAATACAAAAACATATACAGTTTACCTTTTTACTTAAACTGTACTTGCAAAAACTATTTTAGTGTATATTTTGTTATTTAGAGCACAGGTATTAAGGAAATACAATTCGTGAAACGCAGGCCATTTGAAAGCATAGTTATCACGACCTTTCCTATTTAAAAATAACTCTGCCTTTGAAAACCGACTTAAAATAACCTGTTATCATGACTCACAGAAATTTGTCCCTTTTTCAGAATATTAAGGACGTTATGCATGTACACGGTAGTACATTGTGTTTAAAGTTAAGTAAGAATACATATGTCTTCTGTTATGTCTTGCTGTAAGTCCTTGGTTGGTCATGGCCGATGGGTCAATTTCGGACAGGACGTACCATGAAACCCCGAATTACAAAACTCCCTATCTAACTGCGAGTCTGATATAGCTGAAGTACTTCAAGGGGATCGTAGATAACGCTCAGGTTGGATTACCCCTTTCCCATGGCCCCTTCTCGGTCATGGGAAAGACGTTACGTTAAAACTAAGACCTGTCCCCGTAAACAGTAAATAGTCATGATTATATCATACATGATTATTATAACATTTACCATCAATACTACATTACGAATTAACTATGCAGCCACACAGTTCCGTTAAGACATACTCTCATAACTATATTAATATTGATTCATTCAGAACTCCGCTCAAGACCCATCTTTTCAGACTATCTTATGATCTTTAATTTGTATGCGCTTTGAGCATGCACTCGGTGTATGGAATTTAACGCTGTAGAAGTACACATCATCATCATCATCATAAGTTTATCAGGAGACATGTAATTATACGATATATTGGATGTCCGGCATTTTAAAACGAAATCTCACTTTTTCAGTAGTCATTTTAAATGTCCATTTTATATTAATTAACATTGTATGAATGAAAATTGTCTTAACATACACGAACGATCCTTATCCCAATAACATGTTCCTGATCTTAGACAAAATGAAACATATTCACCCGGCAATGAATCCGTGCGTACATTAACAATATGTGACTCTTAATAAAGGTCAGTATATGTACATTGACAAAATTGTAAGAAAATGAAAATAATTCGATTGTTTGTAACCATGGCACAGTTTGTTTAATACTTTGTAGTCACTATAACTTGTACAAAATGCACGGAAATGTTATGCGAATGTTGTACCATTGTGTGAGTATTATATACCATAGATCTGTACCCGTCCAATATCTGTGACCCATGCAAAAAGCATGCGTCACGCCGCTGGACAAGTCATGTTAGGCTTGGACTTGATGTTTGTCACTTCCTCGTCACGAAGTAAGCAAAAATCGGATCCTCCATTTCGATGACCGGTTGGACTTCCACGACCTGCACGTGCACATCTCGGTGGGAAAGGTCGCTTTGTCACGTTTTTAGTCGTAAATGCACTTTTTCAGTTTTGTCGAGGGTTTTGTATTATGCAAAGTTGTTGTTTCGTAGACTTTCAAGGTAAAACATATACTCATGGGGACATGAACTGTGGAGGTTTCGGTTTTATATCAATGCCGTGATGAACACGATAAACCGCAACCCACATCTTACTCCATGTTCCAAGAATCTGAAGATTCCAAGAGAATTACAGTAATTATCAAAACACGGTTATGTTGCTATACTTTTCAGTTTTCACTTTCAACAAAGTGATTGTTACTATTTAATATAAATGATTCAACTACAGGTGCTACTTGTATGTCGATGTTACTATTGTTTAATAACGGTTATCATGTTTCAACGGTGTACATGTATATCATAAGATGTTGCATTTCAAAGAATCAAACTTGTGATATACTAAAACATGTGATACTGATTGATATACTTAATGAATCGTTTCATGCTTAAATTGATTCATTCAAGTACACAAAGTTACATTATTCTACTTTTCTTTGAAGTAGTTTAAGATTGCAAGAAGCTGTTCTGGACCGCTAGCCAAGAGTAAAACCCCATACAGGTCAAGTTAGACACGCTGATTACTGAACACAGAGTTGAATCTGTGATTGAGACAGTCATCAAACACTTCCACATAATTAACATATACCGTCTAACTAATGAGAACGTTATTAATTACTCAATGTGGTATTGTCGCTTGTTATTTCCCTGTGTAGTATATTGCCTCGACGACCCGTAAATCCGGTTAGGGTTCGGTGGGATATTGTTGGTACGGCGACTGAGCCTGTGTATGCTGCTGGGATGTTGTTTTCATGGGGAGGGAGGGGGGGAATGGAGGGGCGTTGGGGAAAGCGTCTTGATGAATGTGAATTTTTTTATGAATGTGATGTTTTGACTGCCTCATGGGCCATTTGGGCGGATACTGTAAATCTTACAGAATATATTTTTTCTGTTACTCGATTTACAACGTGTGACACTATAATGCAATATTTTTCTTTAATTCGTAATAAAGAATCGTTGTTATTGTACATTTTTGTTTCGTTAAACTTGATGTTTCCATAACAAAACCCCAATATGATTATTAATTACATAGCCTGTCATATCAATATAATTTATTCGAAACCTTTACAACGCAAATATGTTTTTAAAGAAATAAACACATTTTAATCTCACTGACAGCACGTAACCACGGAGTTCACGTGGAAAAAAATCCTAAAACGTAATTGCAATTTTCTGCCCCTCGTAGGAGCAGTGCACTTGAATATCGTTTGTACTCGAGAACAAATATCTGCTTGTGGTCTTCATGTCCCATGACTGTCATAGTCTCAAAATGTACATCTCAATGGTCTCGTCAAATATCTTCTACTCGGTTAGAAAGCTTTTGTTGCCTTATGCCATTAAACACACGTGGCGAATATGCGAAAAAGGTAACAACAAAGCGGTGTTAGGTGAGGTGAAACAAGTCGAGGTACATGTGTCAGATGGTGAATGTTAGAGAGGGCGATATAGGCGAAACAGATGCGGTTCCATATAGTACCCTTGTCGAACACAGGTATGGAGAAACGCTTTGTGACAGGGTGTCGTGATGCATGTATATCGAGGAAAGAATGCCAATGGCAGTTATCTATGGGAATACACTCCAAGCTGGCCCATGTGGTCAGCTGATGTGACTTGGTTCACTCGACCGGAACCCACCGTCGCTGATCTCTTGTTGTTGGGAATGTCAACATGAGGTGATTTCCTGTTTTATTATTCATGGCTGGTTCAGAGGAGGGGAAGAAAATAAACAGTTTCGGGTTTCCAGATACATAGACGGCGTATATTGTATTCAGTTTTCAAATACAACCGGGTAAATTGCTTTTTAACGACTTGGTTTATTCGATGAAAGAACGAACTATTATCTCAACACCTCAGTGAACGAACGGTCCCGGGCTCATTGAAATCTCAAAGACACTATACATATACAGACACTTTCTTACACCTTTTAATCTTTTTGGGTGGTACAGTTCTACAAAATTTGATTCTTTTTGTCCCCACGTTGTAATTTGGGGGAATATTCTGGGTGAGGGATTAGCATCTGATGGTGAAAATGGTGAAACTCCTCTCCAAATGAAAGTGAATCACTGAGTTGACAAGGCCTTTCTTCTCTTGGTATATTGTGCCATCGGCCAGTCTCAACGGCAATTTATGAATTGAAGTGCGACATTATAATATTGGCATGTACGTGCCTTTAGAACGTAGAACATAATTTTATTTTCCAAATTTGAGTTCTGCTTATAGTGTTTATATTATAGAACGAGCGAGTGAGTATGGTTTTACGACGCTTTTAGCAGTATTCCAGCAATATCACGGCTTGGGACACCAGAAATGGGCTTCACACATTGTACCCACGTGGGGAAACGAACCAAGATCTTCAGCGTGACGAGTCAACGCTTTAACCATTAGGCCACCTACCGTCCTTATAGAAAGAACGAACATAACTTGGCTTATACATACCACCAGTTTAGACGTAACATGATTTTCAAGTCTTCTGTATTAACATAAAGACAACATAATTTAGCTATATGAGCCTGACCAGAGACCATATAATAGATTATATGGTCTCTGGCCTGACATAATGCGCGTTCCCGAATGTCCGTTCATATTAAGAAAGGATCTGTGAGCTTGCTTTTTGGCAACGCTTGAGACTGTAGCAACGAAAGAGATTAAATGACAATAAATGGATCAATGTAGAATATTGATACATCATTCCTGCACATTGAACAAAACATCCGACACATTTAGATTTGTAGATGTGACACGTTGTATATGACGGTCGGCTTGTTGAAGTGGGTATTGCATGAATAGGTAGCATACCATTTCGTAAACTGAGAGTCAATACACTAAATGAACAGTCCAGTCCTGAGATTGTGTTTACTGATTTCGATAAGTACACACGTAGTGTTTGTCAACAGATCACTCCCGTGTTAATCTGACGCTGACACCGGAGTTTGACGCTGTCAGAACGTCAGGCACTGCGGGGTGTAAGCTGCAGATATCTGTCTGACTTGATTCGAGATTAAACCCGCTTGTTAATCCCAATTAATCTATCGCACGATCACTGTGTGCGATCAAGACTCATCAACGTGAAGTGTCTACTTATATAATAATAATAATAATAATAGTTTATTACTGTGTCATATGTTACATGTAGTAATACATTTTGGCACTTTACCTATATACAAACACCGGGCCAGTTCTGGCCTAAATGACACCAGATAAATACATATAATTTTCAGTAAAATTGAATAAAAAGTATTATAAAAAATATTCATATATATATATACATCAATCACATCCATTCACACTTCATGATTATATGACTGACACCCGTGATATATCCCTCGATCCATTCAACATAGCAACATGTCATTATAATTAAAAGCCACAAAACTATTTCCATGATGATAAATATAAAACGCCTCGATCATCAGCCGATACATTCTATTGGGGGTAAGGCAAACAGCTATGAAAATGAATAAATGGATCACTGAAAATCATTGATGGCACCTGATTAAATCTCTACACAAAATGTCTATTGTTCGTGTCATACTATATCAGAAGCAGGCAGACAAGTGATTTATTTGAGTCTCAGGTATTTCTTCATAAGCATGTATTTATGAATCGCCATTTAAAAGTGATGGTGTCATGTGGTCGAGAAAAAGGGAACGCACCGTGCCCCACAGATGGAACGCGTCACAAACACACGCACAGGCAAGTCAATTTTCCACATGAACTAAATTGTAAACTACTACACTGTCTGCATAAAAAGCAAGTATTTTACGACGTCTAAGTGACATCATCAATAGTAGGGGATATACAGTAGTAGGGGATATACATCATCAATAGTAGGGGATATACATCATCAGTAGTAGGGGATATACATATCTCCTTCTGGATCCCTGGGGGCTGGTGCATAACGCACTTACACTATTCTAAGCTTGGAATCAAAATAACACGGATTGTTTGCTTCAAAACATCTTTGGACAATTTGAGACCAAACTATTTACATTTATCATTACATCAGCGTCGGAGTTTGCCAACATGTCGATGAATTAATCCTAAATACCAAATGGAATCTATTATGATAAGTTATAATAAGTTTCCACACAGTAGTATTACTGCATCAGTTTATGCCATACATGCAGAGATTTATTCGACGTGTCTTTATTAGTCCGGGGGCGGTGGGGTAGCCTAGTGGTTAAAGCGTTGGCTCGCCATGCCGAAGACCCGGGTTCGAATCCCCACATGGGTACAATGTGTGAAGCCCATTTCTGGTGTCCCCCGCTGTGATGTTGCTGGAATATTGCTAAAAGCGGCGTAAAATCAAACTCAGACAGTCAGTCTTTATCAGTCCAATCGACTCCACCCAGTCGCGCTAATCGCCTGAGGGTACAACTATCTTTACAACTACTCTTGTAAGAGATCAACGTGTGCAAGGTGTGAACCGGCCGACGTCTCAGATAATCCCAAACGTTTACAGGTTTATGTAGTGTCAGCCCCGGATCATCCCTCTAATTTGTACATATTCCGCTACATCTTATTGCTGTTTTATTATACGTCATTCTCACTTACTGTTTGTATGTACAGCGGCAACTTCAAAGGGAGGGCTTTCAGTTATATTTTAAGTACCTCTTAAGGTATATCTCCACCCTATATTCATATTGCCCCATAGGCGATGTGGTTTAAACATGTTTATTTCAATAACTGGTACAACTGGACTGGGAAACAAGTCTTGCGACTTACATAAATACCGCTAAAAAATATTACACAAAATCACAAATAAACAATGGTATAGTTAAGGTAGAAATAAATACAAATAATACCATTGAAGATGATGTTAGTGTGTCGGGATTGAGTAATAAACTATATATACATATACAATTTAGTGATAAATCATGAACGGATGCCCAAATCGTGAGATTAAAGTAAACGTTTTTTAAAGAATTTCCATAATCTACGAAAGTATGATTGAACCCGATGGTATAGAAGGACGAATTTGATATTATGGTGCTATAATTTGGACATATGAAGACATAATGAGCAGCATCTTCGTGTATCGAACCACGGGAACAAGACAGGTCTTTAGAGATGTGTCAATCGCATAGGCGGTGCAGCGTGTTTCTGACCAAATACGAGATTGCATATCATTTGACGTGTAAAACCTGTATCCTTGGATGTGCATGAGGATCGATTGATAACCGCGTTGTGCTCCGTGGCAGTATATTTACATCACTTCTGAACCAGAACTGGTTGTATTTTATTTACCAGATTGTAGTTTCTAGTTGCTCATTATCACATGATGCTGGTGGTACGACGAAGGCAACTGAACAGTCGTGGGGACCAAACCGTAACGGAGTGTAACAGGGGTATAGATTTTAATTTTTTAATTTAAGTCTTATTTAAGTATAGCAACATGGTGTCTGGACAAGCCGCGTTCGATTGGGATCGCAATGAGAAGTATTCAACCTGTCTCAATCAATCGATATGCCGCAACCAACCTATCCTCATTGGACCACCCGGTCCTCGGTTTTGCTGGTTCTGATGATGCTCCTACGACTATGCAACAGTGGAAAATACGTAAAGGCTTAATGTCTCAATGAGTATGTTATTACGCCGCAGTATTCCATAAATAGAAGCGAACAAAGCATTTGTTATATCGTAGTTAATGAACACCCACAAAACTATGGTACGGTAGAACACGCTAGACTTGGTCTTCAGACATTGTTCCCATGCGCGGATTCGAACCCTGGAATTCGGCGTGACAAGCGAACATTTTAAGTAATGGGCTACCCCACCAGCCCTGAAAGGGTGTTGAATCATTTTTCTGCTGGTGTTAATGTACCACGACATAACACTTACGATGCAGTAATTTTGATCCCGGTTTTTAAATAGTTTTTACCACATACAGTCAACGTTGGTCATCGGAAGAGCCACGTGGGGGACAGTTTATATCACATTCTTCATCCTCAACGCTGGGAATCCTTCACTGAAGGGCGATGAAATGGACGAATCATGGCAGCTGTGTTACCTTAATCTTTACTTGTGTAAAAAAGAAGCCTCGTTATATATAAAAGACAATAAACAGACCGCTGCCCTTCGCTACAGGTATGCGTTTCACACCCACATAGAACAAAGGACACACAAACCAGTCACAAACAGCCAGATCTGAACCACCCTCTCTATATTATAGTCAACATCAAACAACTGATCTGAATAACAGCTGCAATGTGTAAACTGGTACATCGGTGCAAAAATAAATTTGCATTTACTATTGATGCTTTGTTATTAGCTCACTGTGCGTCAATCAAACTGTTCTACCATCAAATCAATTTCAAGGTGTACATTATAACATTGATTGATCTAGATTGCAATATGAGGGGCGACGTGGCATGAAATGCATCACATATGCTTACATCCAATTTCTAAAAGCATCCATGTTTTACACAAAATTATAACACGTAATTTAAAAGAGACTGTTCGTTTTCTGACGAGTATTCCAGACTTGCAAAAGATCCATTTGATATATTTGTTTCAGTGTTTTTTCATTTTCTGAAACTGGAGTAATATATACTTACGAAATATTCTAGACTTGCCAAAGCCCTATTTTGTGTGTGTGTGTGCGCGCGCGCATGTGCTTGTGCGTGCGTCCGTGCGTGTGTTTAACAGGTCATGCTGCCTTACATGGCTTTAAGTTACATGTAAATGATTTCTCCGCCATCATAGCTGCGACAGAAGCTTTTGGACATATTGAATGGATCTAATGAAATCTATTCTTTTAAATTCAACAAATAAAATTCCAGGGTTAGAAGTGAATTAAAACTTTGAAACCTGTTGATATTATCAGTATGTCAACATGCCAAGAAGATAGTTTTGTTTATCTCGATGTTTGTTTGTAAATTCGTCGAAGTCCTGTCAAACGACTTCATGTAGAAACCCCGTTGTGCCTTGTACAAATTGCACTTAAAACTTCTTCCGGTGCACGAGATGACACTATATGACCACTCTGACGTAATGCACGTGCACGAAGTGACCGGTGGAGGCAGGACGTGTATTCCTGGATCGTGCCAATGTTTGACAGTATTCAAATCAACTATCCGGGATATATGGCCCTAAGTTTTGGTACATTCACATGGAGACTACGTCAGACTGGAATACACATCCCAATACATCATGTACCATAAAACTGCTAGGCTGGGTGTTACCTGGTGCAATGTTAGCGTGCTATGCTGGTTTATAACTGACATATTATCTGGAGCATTAAATAAAATGTTCAAAATGTCGAAAATAGATATAAACAGTTGATCTCAATGCCGGTAAACTCAAGAGCATCATGAGCAATAACTGTCATGTATTTCCCATACAAATTCATCTTCCACATCCACGCAGGTGCCGTTTGTATTGGATTAAGCGCACGTAGAAGTTAAAAAGACGGCGTTTTATTGATATTTCTGTTGTTTTCCCCAATTGGTTCGCCACGGATGGTGAAGCCTAACAATGTTTTTTTCAAAGCATCTATCACAACCACTAATTATTGTTCATTAAAAAAACTCGACGTTTAATTGCTGTCACCTAATTGTATCGACGGTGGAGAATGTGTCTGACGGCATGCGTTAAGTTTTCAGCCGAGTGACCATCATTTGTGACGTACCTGTGCGTTGTGTTTATGGCAGGTAAAACCATCCGCAGGTATTGTCTAGACAATAAAATTGCATTAAATGATCAACGGCTGCATTGTAAAGATGCAATCAATTCCACTAAGTCTACACGTGTCTATTGATGGAGTGAACGTGATCGACAATAAAAAAGTGTGTAAAAGAAGATGTCAGTTTTGGTGTCGCTAAATGTGAACGTATTTCTTTCACAGCGTCGTTCCGCCACAGTTTAATAAAACATTTCTTGCATCCAGATAGCGTACGCGGCATTTTGTGTGAAAATAGCTTTAGATATAACCCGTGTATTCAAAATGCCAATACGTCGATTATTTTTTTTAATAGGTTCTGCTCAGAGATTATTATTCAGAATTTCAGAATTATGAGAGAAATCTGAAAGAGATCGAGAGATAAGGAATATAAGCAACGCGTGACACATCATATTTCAGAAAAAACTACTTTATGTACCCAATGGATGCTGAAAGTCTGTTCATGTTTGTCAATGATGTGAACAAAGTGTTGTTATATTATTTATGATATTCTAGATTTTATACAAAAGCATACTTCTGCATAAATGTACAATGTTTTGCTAAAAGTTTAAATAGCAGGTAAGAACTAAAATGTCATGGAATAATATTCTGTATTACTCAAGCGAAAATGGTATTCTTCTGGGAAGACCATTATGCTTAATCGATAATACAACGTGGTGTCAAAAACACAATTGGATCAATTAGCATTAATTAATTTCCATTTGTCTCAAGTGGGTAATGATTATATGTGTCATAAACGTGACATGAACATGTGACGCAGCTCGAGAGGAAGCTGACTGGACGAGACTGGCCAATTGATGACCACAGCAAGCTTGTCTTCACAATTTCCGAAATAGTCTGTTTTTAATGATAAATGTTTCGAATCACACCGTCAGTGACTTTCCAAAATAAAATAAAATAAAATAAAATAAAATAAAATAAAATAAAATAAAATAAAATAAAATAAAATAAAATAAAATAAAATAAAATAAAATATAAAATAAAATAAAATAAAATATAAAAAATAAAATAAAATAAAATAAAATAAAATAAAATAAAATAAAATAAAATAAAATAAAATAAAATAAAAATAAAATAATGAATGAATGAATGAAATAAAATGAAATGTTTGTTTTTTGTTTCAAAAAAGACTAATGAAAACCAATTTTACAGTATTAAGAGTAAAATAAAATATTGATGAGAATGAACATATGACGGACGATTCAGTACGCTTGAGTGATAGACATGTCCAGTGTCAAAAGTACAATTGGATTAATTAGCATTAATTAATTACCAATTGTCTCAAGGAGATAGTAATTATATCTGTGTCATAAACGTGACACAGGCGGCACATGACACTGGGCATAGGAAGCGAACTGGACGGCACGACTGGACGAGACTGACCGATTACTGGTCACCTTGTCTTCATAATATCCGAAAACTGTTCATAGTATTGCAAAAAAAAAAAGAAAAAAAAACAACAAGCGTGGTGGTATTTCTTAATAACACTTAAGGTATTACTCTTAACATTGTGTGTGACATCCCATTCATCTCAACTGTTTTATACTGTCACAAGAGGTTTTATGGATGATGATTGGTTATTTACGTAGAGTGATTGAATGAGCTTTGTCTTACGCCGCACTCAACAATATTCCACTTATATGACAGCGATCTGTAAATAATCGAGTCTGGACCAGAGAATCCAGTGATCAACATCATGAGCATCGTTTTACGCAATTGGGAACCGATGACATGTGTCAACCGAGTCAGCGAGCCTGACCACCCGATCCTGTTAGTCGCCTCTTACGACAAGCATGGGTTACTGAAGACCAGTTCTAACCCAGATCTTCACGTGTTATTTTGATAAAAGGTAAAAGAGTCATACTGTTCAGAACGAACAAGTGGTTTGGTGAGGCGATATCAAGACGTATTGGATTGATGCTGGAGAATAGCCCCAAGCGATACAGGTCATAGAATTTGATCACTTTCCTGAAACCCACGAGTACATGTATGGTACTTCCAAACCTGGAAACATAATCGAGGTCAACTGGGATTCGAACCCACAATCATAGGTGTCGGGTATGTCCAACTCAGTCAGCTAGACCACCCTAGCAATTATACAAATGCAATTATTTAAGCGCACAACAGCGCATATTATATGGCACGCACGCAAAAGCCATTTAATCGGATTTTTATAAAATGTTCTTTTTTAAAAGTTAATTTTCGGACAAATACTGTGGACGCCTTTGTAAACCTGACATCTTTTGAATTTTGTTATAACGGCTTTGAAATAATTCACCACGGGTTAATGGTTGACAGCTTGGGTTAGTCCCGGTTCATCACGCCCAATACAGTGTATTAAGTCCAGCTAGCGAATAAAAGATGGTTTTAGTAACACATCATTTAATCCACGATACGCCTAACGGATATTGCCCTCACCGGAGTCAGTATATCAAGATTAACTTCATATCCCATAATCAAAAGTAAAGGATAAGAAATCTCGAAAGGCAATAGGATTAAATCTAAACCTCTATTCAATAAAATCAACCTCGAACAAATGATGAACAACTTGTCTTAATTAATGTTTATCGCCTGGGGTGGACACAAAACAGTTGTTTTAACCGTAAACAAACTGTAGAACAAGCTGTTTGTCACTTCATAATTGACTGAGAAACAGTAGTAATGACGCTGAGAGATGTCATCAACTCCGGGCCCCGGGGGGTCAAGTGCTAGGGGTGGTGGATGCCAGAGGGGATAGTTAGGTGCGACATACTACCGCTTCCACACCCTCGTCTACTATCTTGTCTGCGAATATGGTCATTTGTTTGTCCAACTCAATCACGGAATAATTATTCAAAGAAAGCAGATTCTGTTGACACGATAATTTGACTGGGTAATTGTGATGTCATCCGACTGTTATTGAAGCCTTTGTCTGATGTTTACACAGTGAGACAAATGCAGACTTTAAGCTTGGATTCATACAATGATAAACACTTGAAACAGTTTTCAAATATTTACATAACTGATAGATATGATAGAAATGTGTTTTCCTTGTCACCTGAATGCGGTAATGTTAAAAAGAATGGAATATATTCGATCAAGTACGATACAAATACTTGAACTGAAATGTGCATACACCGTGATACTCTATTGAACGTTTCATTTCATTTGATTTAATAGATCAAAGAAATGAATAAAATAGTAATCATGATATATCATAGATAATATAAACAATCGTTATTGACAATCCTAATCAGGTTTCGACTGGCACAGTAAGTTGAGACTAATTAAAGAATATGTTTTCGCAAGCAATATTACATCTAGTTTTAAAGCCAATACAATTCTATGTCATTGTATCATTCTCTTTTTTCGTTTGAAAGATATATTTTTAAGAGCAATATATGCTATGTTATTCCCCTTATGGCGGCTTATGAATTTATTTATGTATTCAAATATGGATTTCAGTCATCTCAGTAACAGATCTGTATTGCTGAATATCATTTTATCTTTCATGACATTCATAAAGCTTAAATATCTTTTCCACAAAATCAACACTAAATCTACATGTATATGAAGTTATTTCTGTTGCAGTATGTGAGTTTTGATAATCTCTTTAACACCTTATCTTGACATTAATTTCATTATATATCACTGATTTTAGTGTGTTTTCTTCCAGTGAACTTGTATATGTAACAAAGCACGTATATATTTTGTTCTTAGTATTTTATTGTATCACCGTGGATCATGAATAAAGCGATAATAATCTTTCTGTGATAGTTGACTCTATGTATTACTCCTTGAGTAGAAGTGAGTGAGTGAGTATAGGTTTACGCCGCACTCGGCAATATTCCAGCTATATGACGGCGGTCTGTACATAAACGAGTCTGGACGAGACAATCCAGTGATCAACAGCATGGGCATCGATCTGCGCAATTGGGAACCGATGACATGTGTCAACCAAGTCAGCGAAACTGACCACCCGATCCCGTTAGTCGCCTCTTACGACAAACATAGTCGCCTTTTGTGGTAAGCATGAGTTGCTGAAGACCTATTCTACCCCGGATCTTCACGGGTCCCTTGAATAGAAGTGAGTGAGTTTGGTTTACACCTCCTTTAGCGGGTACACTAGAAATGGGCTTCACACATTGTTCAAAGGTAGGGTATCGGACCCGGTTACAAGCGAACGCTTTAACCGCTAGGCTACCCTACAGTCCCCTAAAAAGAAGGACGCTGGTTATGACGTTAGAGAGAATGAATGATTTAACCAAGGTGACTTGCATTAATGTCAAATGTTTTGACATTATAATAAGGAGAGAATCTCGTAAGTGGATCGCCTTTATCCAATGTGTATGCAGTACCATATTCACTTCTCTGAGTGGCATATTCAGAAGTTTGAGAGTCAGATAAGGACAACCTTTATGGATGAACAACTTCTTTATTTCGATAAAAAACATGTCCAACTTCTGCTCTGAATATCCCATTGGCTCCGGCATGTAATCCCTTGCCATCACATTGTTACTGTAATTCCCAAATAAAACACTATAATAAACTATGTCTCTCTGTCTTATTTTTGTCAATTATTTACTGTATGTATGTTTTACCGTTTTTTCCTGACTCATACTTGCTTGACAACGATACAAGAATCTGAATCGAAACGTCGCATCACCTGAATAAAGAATTTGTTCATCCATAAAGTTTGTCATTATGATTTAAACATATTTATTTCCAAAGAAAGGGACCGGATTGGTAAACAAGCATAAGCTTATATGAATACCGCTCCGGGATACAATGGAAGGAAGAGTAAACATGACATGATGAATGTACAATGTGAATGATATATAAATGTTGCAAAAATGAGAAATAACGCCAATCATTGTTAAAAAGTATATGTCATATGAAGAAATTATTTTGGATCAAATCTGCCTGTTAAATTTATAAACGAGTGCACTGAAATTAAAAGTTCTTTGTTTACTATCGAGGAACAGCTTTGGTTTCCAAACAAAATTGATTTTAGGTCAAATCCTTTAGTATAAAAATACATAATTTGATGTATATCGTTGTAAAGAGTACATGAAAAGAAATAATGAGCAGAGTTTTCATAGTTGTGGCCACAAGAGCAAGATGATGTTGGAGATATAAATCTTTCATATTTGTGCGCATTAAGGTCACTACATTCAAGTCGGAGACGAGAATGTATGATTTGACAAAATCTGCTACCGAAATTTAAGTCAAAATGACTGTAGATATTAGAATCATTTAAAAGTACATTCTTGAATCTCGATAGGCATGGTGATTCTCTATGTTCAGCCGGTAATGAATTCCATAATTTAACAGTATCTGGAAGAAAGGACCTCGCATAATTTACAGATTTACAGTTTATAGTCTGAAGATTTGAATCACCGCGCAGATTATAACCAACGATATCTGATACTCTAGGCGGAACAAGGTAACTAAAGTAACTTGGCGTAGTGTTATTAACCATTTTGTAAAACATAGTCATTTTATGAAGGTACCTTCTACGACACAACGGGTGACAATTAGTTTCTTTGTATATTTTATGATGGCTGGTACCACGAACAGCACCACACACGGTTCTTAGAGCATCAAGATTGAGCTTTCAAGTATATCTGCTTGCTGTTTAGTACAATTATCCCATATATGACTGCAATAATCAAAAACTGGTAATATGAACTGTTTGTACATGGTTTCTAATGTTTTTCGGTTTAAACGGCTTCTTAGACAATTCACCATTGGTGCAATTTTTTTAGCACAGTCGTTAATGTGTTCATTCCATGAGCAATCATGCTGAAGTATAAGACCTAAATGTTTATGGCTTTGTACGGAATTAATGACATTACCATTCATGGTTAGGTTCGGCATTGGAGTTGGTTGCAATTTACGAGTAAAGCATATTGACTCTGTCTTATTGGGATTGAAAGATACTTGCCATTTTTCTGCCCATTCGGCAATTCGCTGTAAATCATCGTTCATTACAATAGCAGTTACCCCAGGATCATCAATGATCGCATATAAAGAAGTATCATCCGCAAAACGGCGTATATTACTATTTATACCTTCAACTATATCATTTATATAAACAATAAACAAGAGCGGTCCCAATACTGAACCCTGGGGTACTCCAGCAAAACAGCTTTATTATCAGATCTAAATCCATTAATTTCGACACGTTGTTCTCTATTTTCAAGATAACTCTCAAACCATTTTAACAAATTACCCTTTATACCATATCTTTTTAATTTATGAATGATACCCTTGTGCCAAACCCTGTCGAATGCTTTGCTTACATCACAAAATACTGCTCTTTTTTCTTTTCCTTTATCTACCGCACCGGCAATGAAATCATATAAATACGTTAGTTGATTAACAGTAGAATCGCCTGGTTTGAATCCTGATTGGAGATTAGAAACGATGTCGTTATCTCTGAAATAATTGAATACGTGTTTGAAAACGCACTTTTCAATTTTTTTTGCCTGACAACTTGTGAGTGCAACGGGTCTATAATTGGAACAGTCATTAATACTACCATTTTTGTGAATAGGGACGACAGAGGCTTCCTTCCAAACTTGAGGAAAGGTATTTTCAGAAAGGGATTGGTTAAAGACATTTGACAGAGGGACAGCCAAAAATCGAGCCTTCATTTTCAGAAACTTATTGCTTATTGTTTGTCATTATCAGTAACATATACTCATGCCAATAATGGTTGTCACCCCTCCCCACCCCAACCCCCACACCTCATACCCCTACCCCACACACCCTCTCCAATTAAAAGAATTGAAGGGGGTGACAACCATTATTGGCATGAGTATATGTTTAAACTAACATTACGGAGGGACGTTGTAGCTCCTTACTAATGATATTACATTTACCAGCCATTGTTTGACCGGGAACGGGTACCACGACATCAATTGAATTACATTTCGTTGACAGCAAGGCAATGGCGTACATTGTACTTGAATACGACTTGCTTCTTTTCCGTTTCTGAAAATGAAAATGGTGCTCACTATGAATGTTGGTTCCATTTGAATAAGAACACCGAAAGCTGAGTGTGGAGCTCATGTCGGGTGTCTCCCATCGTGATATTGCTAGAATGTTGCTAAAAGCGTCGTAAAACTAAACTCACTCATATGACATATCAAGAATACCTTCATATATATTAGGTAAAACCTTCCAGGTATTCAGCTCCCACACACACTCAGCTTTGGGTGTTCTTATTCAAATGGAACCAACCCTCATAGTGAGCAACGTTCTGGTTTTCTGCTTGTGTTATCTTCCACTTGTTATACAAGACCTGATTAGAAATGGTCTTCAGCGACCCATACTTGTCGTAAGAGGCGACAAACGGGATCGGGTGGTCAGGTTCGCTGACTTTTTGACACATGCCATCACAACCATGAATCACAATGTTTTATAATAATAGCGAGCAGCCATGTAATATGACAATCAATAGTTTATAACATTGATGAGTGAGTGAGTTGAGATGTACCGACTTGTAGATTCGTCATAAGTGTCAGAGAGAAGTTTGGAGAGTGAGTGAGTGAGTGAGTTTAGGTTTACGCCGCTTTAGCAATAATCCAACAATATCACAGCGGGGTACACCAGAAATAGGCTTCACACATTGTACCCAGGTGGAGAATCGAACCCGGGTCTTCAGCGTGACGGACGGACGGACGCTTTAACCACTAGGCTACGCCACCGCCCCCTATAACATTGATGAGTAGACATATTTTGTAACAGAGTAGATATATATGATCTAACAAGAGTGAGCAGCATATTTGTAGCAATAGCAAACAACAATGTTATATATTATAACAGGAGAACTCACATGGTATAACAATGATAAACAGACACATGTTATAACAATGGCGAATATGTACTGGCGAATAGGGGTGACTATTAAGGGGAAACAACTATTGCGATAGCCATAGTCTATTGCGACCAACTATTGCAATCTACTTGATGTCTCATTTGAAGTTAATAACTGACAAGAAACTTCAAACCCAGATCAAGTAATCAGTTAAAACATAAACTCAGTGAAGCTGCAAGTCTGCACCCAAACATCCTGTATTTTGCGCCGCGAATTTATCAACGGAAGTCAATGTACTAAACTATCGATAGTCACACATACTATCGATAGTTTTTCGTTTCTGCCATCTCATAATTGCTATCGGGGACTCAACAATTGCAATCCATCGATAGTTCGATGCATCGTTAGAGCCCTAGTGAATAGTCATGTGCTAATTTTCATTGTATTATAACAAAAGCGAGTAGCCGTACAGTATAACACCACAAAACAGTCACTCTTTACTCTTATAAAACCCGTGAGATCCGGGTTAGAATTGGCCTTCAGCAACCCATGCTTGCCATAAGAGGTGACTAACGGGATCGGGTGGTCAGGCTCGCTGACTCGGTTGACACATGTCATTGTATCCCTATTGCGTAGATTGATGCTCATACTGTTGATCACTGGATTATCTGGACCAGACTCGATTATTTACACACCGCCGCCATATAGCTGGAATGTTGCTGAGTGCGGCATTAAACAACTAACCAACCACCACTGCTGTAAAGCGCCTACCATGTCATTACACGAGAGGTCGGGTTTAGTAAGACAGACCTGTAAACATGTCCGTAAATACTCTGTTATGAGAGATCCTCTGTTGTCGGAGATCCACATAACACGACCGTCAACGCCATTATACAACTGCCCTGAGACAAAGCCATCAAGGAGAGGGATGGATCAGGTGTTAAACGCCTCCCGTGGAGCAACCTGAGCCTCACCTTCAAAAAAATCGATAAAACGAAATAATGTGTTGAAAACAACAGCCAAATCATCTTGTTTACCCGTGGGAGGCAGGTAGCTCCCCGGACTGGTAATGAAGTGTACTCTATGTGTGTGTGTGTGTGTGTGTGTGTGTGCGTGCGTGCGTGCGCGCATGTGTGTGTGTTGTTGTAAAGATATATATCTTTGTACGTTTTCGGAATGATTCTAACTTGGGCTTCTCAATCACAGAGCACAATCGCTTTCACTGGCAGCAATGTTATTAACAGCCGTGGGCGGATTGGTCGCCTCATCAACAGTAGCACTTCGAATAGACTAACGCTTAGTCTCTGAATATATATCATTTTGATGGTAACAAATAAACCTATTTAAACTGAAAAGGAGTAGCAGTGAAATGGGAGATTCAAAACCTGAGGAAATCTAGACTTTCTCCAATCAGTGCTTTAGCATTGCAGGAAGGGCAAGGCAGTAGGGAAACTAATGTGGTTCAGGAACTGTGAGACAGAATAGACTTCGAATAGTCTCTCGCGCGGAAGCAAGAACATTTTTAATATAACAACAACCCCTTTCTTAGCTCCCGTATACTATTCTCATCATCCACAGAATTGTGAGTGTTTTTAATACTCGAGGCTCCTTAACATAATTATTTTGTATTTGTACATATCTTGATTTCCGTGACTGAAGGTTAGTCTAGATTTTGACGTGACAATTGTTGGCTTGATCTGAATGTTGTATTCAGGTCGGGGACGTCTTCTTCCCACGCATCTGTGATCGTTAACTGTTTGCGCCTTTAAGTTGCGTAAATCCCAAGCAGTGACACAGCTGCCCCGTCCATATTGAATACCAGATTATTACTGTCGAAGATTATTATGACACCATCACGCTATTGTCACAGTTTACTCTGAGTCAGGAATTCACTGTTCAACCCGAACGTGCTTAACTAGAAAAACAACAACTGATGAAACTGCCGTTATGCAGTATTATAGAGAAGTGAGTGAATTAGTAAGTTTAGTTTTACGCCGCTTTCAGCAATATTCCAGCAACATCACGGCGAGGGACACCCGAAATGGGCTTCACACATTGTACCCATGTGGGGAATCGAACCCGGGTCTTCATAAATGGGTTTCACACATTGTACCCATGTGGGGAATCGAACCCGGGTCTTCGGCGTGACCAGCGAACGCTTTACCCCACCGCCAAATTATGTACAATGACATGGGTTAAATCGGAGAACTCAATCGAATATATAATCAACTCGCTCCTTTGGGATTCGTTGAAACTGTTCCAGGAATCAGCAGGTTCTGGGGATATTTTAGTACTGTCTACACAACTGACCATTCCTTAGCCACGATTCTCTAATCCGTCATTGGTTACTGCGTATTTCCGTTACTGGACCAAGGTCAAACCACATATCAATAGCCACTGCGCTTAAAACTTATATAAAATCAAATGCGAATTGTTGTGGAAGTAAATTAAAATTCCACCTCCCCTTGAAGATCCGGGTTAGAATTGGTCTTCAGCAACCAATGCATATCTAAAGAGGCGACTAACGGGATTGGGCGGTCAGGCCCGCTGACTTAAGCTTGGTTGACACACGTCATCGTATCCCATTTGCGTAGATCGATGTTCATGCTGTTGATCACATGATTGTCTGGCTCAGACTCGATTATTTGCAGACCTCCGCCACAAAGCTGAAATATTGCTTAGTGCGGCGTTAAACAACAAACAAACACAAAGTTACACTACATGCAATGCTTAACCAAAATCAACTTTACTACCCCAAAGGAGTAAAAGACATCCCCACGTGTTCATATGACAACAGTTAATCTGTTACGTCATGAGATGATAAGATTAACTATAGTCATAATAATCATAAATCGGGTGTTCCTGAACTTCTTTTCAGCAGTATATGTCCGTTATCACGACTACACAGATCAGCCTAGTCTGTCTCACAGTCCCTGAACCACATTATTTTCCCTACTGCCAAGCCTCTCTGCAGTGCCAAAGCCCTCAATCAAGCAAGTCTAGATTTCCTCAGGTTCTGAATCTCTGGTCTCCCTGGGACTCCTTTTCAATTTATATGGGATTGTTTGTTACTATCAAAATTATATATATTCAGAGACTAAGCATTAGTCTAAGATCAGCCTCACTTTGTGATTTCTCATCTCCATGCTCACCTTTTGGCGAGTGTCATTGATCTGAAGAAAAGAAGAAGAAAAGACTCCGAATACAGTTCCCATATCGTCTGCTGTCAGACATGTGTTACATGTGTTCAAGATTTTAAAAAATGTAATGCATATCTTCACCAAATGTGCATGCGTTCATATAACAACGGCTTCCTTATTGTGTTCTATTCATAATGCAAGGTTCGCTGGATGGCGTTAAGAGATTAAAATAGATAGAACCAAAGACGAAAAACACAAAACTACAGCAAAGTAACTTCCTTTCCCTGAAATTTCCCCCGGAAAGATTTTTTTTTCAAGGTATAGAACTTTCTTAGAAGCGGGGTGGTAAATAGTTCGGCTGACACATGGGTGAATATGAATCAACATTTGAAATATTGGTGCCGGCTGTTGATTTAGGGCCTAAAGGAGATGAAAAGGTAAAAACAGTACAATAACACCCTTAAATAATATACCAGACGCGGATATGCCTTTAACAAAGGCAATTAAGGCCTGTTTATTTTTAACCTTCAATGACCAAATACGTGGGTTCCTGCTGTAGCACCTCTCGCTTCCGCAGCGATTTTGGCGGGAAATTACGTACACCTGAGAGTGTTAACTGTAAGGGGATGGGGGGATAAATATAGAAGGCAGGTGATGACACGGTCGGTTTGAACGCTGATACCTCCTACCTGGGAAGAACGCAACATCCCACCTTCCTCCCCCATCGCTGATGCAACGGGGTGTTATATTGCGGGGAGAGCTGCGTATGACAGAATAATTGCCCACTTGAGATCGCGACTGTAATTATCTCTGATTGTTGTGGTGTTTTTGTTGTGTTTCGTGAAATGAGAGATAGATGAAAAAACAACTTATCTGTGTGGGGATGTGTTGTTAATGCTGCCTGACCTTAGTTACGGCTATCGCGGTCTGCGTTGCCATGTGTGACGTCATGTGGCGAGTATTACGATGAGTATATTTTGAGATTGCCAAACGATATTTTTTTAAACCTTAGGATGTAAACTGACGATAGACAGAAGGATGAGCATATACCTAGCAACGCCTCACTGTCATATATTACAGGGTTATGCATTTAACGGTAGTGGAACTGTCCATCACAAGCTGTCACGCTGTGATTTAACTCACCTCATAATGTTAGGTCTGTGAGTGGTGAGTTCAAACCACAATATCCCACACGGTCTGTAAATAATCTACAATCCAGTGCCATGAACATTTGTCATGTATTTGACTGACCACCCGATCAGTGGGAAGTTGTCGAGTGGTTGGACAGCTTTGTCGTTAAAGTGTCTGTTCGGGACCCAGTAAACCCTGGTTCGATTACCACAAGTCCACAAATCTACATTAGCGTTAAGTATGTGTTGGGGCGGTGGGGTAGCCTAGTGGTTAAAGCTTTCGCTCGTCACGCCGAAGGCCCGGGTTCGATTCCCCACATGGGTAGAATGTGTGAAACCCATTTCTGGTGTCCCCGTTGTGATAATGTTGGAACATTCTTAAAAGCCGCGTAAAACCATATTCACTCACTCATATATGTGTTCGCATCGAGTGCTTGTTGAAAATATAATTCTTTGTGTTTTACAATGAATATAAACGATACCAGCATTTGTTGTTTTTAGTTGTGAATACTCTTCTTACACAGTTGGTCTTTAAGCAATGACAAATCACATATTCTTTCTCTTACACAAATCCAAAAGACGACGCATGTTAAAGAACAAATAAACTTTTGTTTTTTTGTACTCTTTTAACCACTACATATGAAAGACGTGTGGTTAGTCTTTAGCGGAACACCAAATTCGTTCTTAAAGAACTTGTGGTTAATTAATACCGAGCGATTAAAAGTTGCCAAAAAGTCGCCTAGCTGCTTCACCATCGAAAGGATCCCTCCACACTGTCGCAACCACGGACAGCTTCTCATTGAAGAGTTCGACATTTAACGAACGCTTCCACCAGAACGTGCGTTCCCCTGCTCGTTTCATTCGTGACCAACTCGTGTTATTCCGGGACAACACGGAAATGGGCGAGTGGTGACGAATGCACCCATTTCAGTGACGCAACACTGTCACTGATTCATTGAAAAACACCTTATTTTGTGTGATGGGTATTTTGTAGGAGGAATTTCTTTGAGCTATTTATCAGATTAAATATTATGATTACATTAAATATAGCACTAAAACGTAAAAATCATGTCAAACTAATATGCAAAGTTATCCGGCACGGCTAATGAATCGTTGTATCCATATTCGTTTTTA
The DNA here is from genome assembly GCF_003918875.1 of Haliotis rubra. Classification (NCBI taxonomy): domain Eukaryota; kingdom Metazoa; phylum Mollusca; class Gastropoda; order Lepetellida; family Haliotidae; genus Haliotis; species Haliotis rubra. Next base: position 1,136,400 of record NW_025766259.1, read on the forward strand.
ATAGATTATAAATTTAGAAGAAAATGGTTGTTAACAGTGGTCCAACGACGAGGTAGGTAACCAAGATAAGGGGAGTAACTCCAACATTCATACGACATGAGTTGGCGAGTGAGTGAATTTTTCCGCCAATATTCTTACAAAATCACATTCGTCACCACTAGCCTCTTTCCGTAACCGCCATTCGGCTTGTCCCGGAATAACACGAGTGGGTCACGAATGACAAAATCATAGCATCGACCACCAGACACGGTGTACCCGTCTTGGAGTCGAACATACTGACGTGAGAATGTAATAGCCACTAGGCTACCCCACCGTCCATCATACAATATAATGCCAGGTAACAGACTAGTGTCTTACATGTTACATGGAATTAAAATGCCAACCAACCGCCGCAATTGCTTTCACACTGTGAACAGACTTGTCATGTCATTGCCAGGCAAGCGAGGCGTTCAGTGAGCTTGACGATGGGTGAAGATGGAAAGAAGCGCTCGTAATATATCTGTATTTTGACCCAATCATCAGCCGGTCTTCAATAGGATGCGGTTGAACGCTGCACGGGGCTGAGTGAGTCACTTGTAACGTGGCCGTAGGCGTGATTGTATTACTCTAGTGGCTGTGGATGGCAGGAGTGAGTACTATTTTATGCCGATTTTAGCATTATTCCAGCAAAATCATAGGAAGACCAGAAAGGGTTTCGCACATTGTACCCATGTGAGGAATCGAACCAAGGTGTCACGAGCGAACACTTTCATCAATAACACGCCAGAGACGGGAATGGAAAGAGTGGGTGACTGAGTGAGTGAGGTTTACCGCCGCTTTTAGCAATATTCCAGCAATATCTGGCGGGGGACACCAGAAATGTTTTTCACACATTGTACCCATGTGGGGAATCGAACTCAGGTCTTCAGCGTGACGAGCGAACGCTTTATCCACTAGGATACCCCAATCGCCTGGGAATGGAAATAGTGGAACATGGAAGGTATAGCATTGTCTTTCGCCAACATGCGTATTTGGGCAGTTTCTCTAGCGATTCTGCATTCTGTCGCTTACGAATGTGCTTCGTCTATGTACGTGGTTGTCTCACTGTTCACCGTTACAGTGTGTTTCAGCACACTCACCGCGAATAGCTGTACGATTGCTGAAGCTTTGTGAAGCAATATTTATTCACTCCGTTTCAGCACACTTTCAAACACAGTGTATGTGTCAGCATTACCTCATGCACACTTGTACATTTCATTATCTCTAACACAGGCGTATGTTTCACTATTCCCATTTACACAGGTGCAGGGTTCAGAATACTCTCTAACACTCTCTAGCATACTAAATATACCCTCTCATGCACGTGTACTTAATCAAACTCTCTTAAACACGTGTATGTTCAACATGATCTTTCACACAGGTGGATGACACGATCTATAGTCTCACACGTGCATGTTTTCAGCATGCTCTCTCACACATGTGAATGTTTGAGTTAAGATTCTCATTGATATGATGAACGTACTTTCCTCTTTATTAACCTATACAATACTGACCCATGAAGATCCGGGTTAGAATTGATCTTCAGTAACCCATGCTTGTCGTAAGAGGCGACTAACGGGATCGGGTGGTCAGGCTCGCTGTCTTGGTTGACACATGTCATCGTATCCCCGTTGCGTAGATTGATTCAGCTGTTGATCACTGGATTGTCTGGTCCAGACTCGATTATTTACAGACCGCTGCCATATAGCTGGAATATTGCTGAGTGCGACGTAAACTAAACTCACTCACTCACTCACTCACTCACTCACTCAGGCACCTTCAAGCATACTTACTTTTACTCGCCAGTATATTCTATTCCATTTCGAACATTCATCAAGTCCATATGATATTTTCTAAAAAATAAAGCTTTCTTTATGATGGCCTTCTAAATCTGGGTGCAGTTATATGAATAATATTCTCAAATCAATACGAATCCCAGAATGAGAGTTCTCTCCAAACTTCTTACCCACATGGGTAGAATGTGTTAAGCCCATTTCTGGTGCCCCCCGCCATGATATTGCTGGAATATCGCTAAAAGCGGCGTAAAACTAAACTCACTCACTCACTCTCGAAACTTCTCTCAGACGCTTATGACGAATCTACAAGTCGGTACATCTACACTCGACTCAGGAATTCTGTTTGCGCATAGTGACAAATTAACCCAGTAATCGAACTCGAACGTAAAATATACCAAACATTATTGTACAAGACACACAAGCCTTTTCCCCAACACTTCAAAAGGTGTATAAGACGCACTGATGCCTGTCAGCGCAATGCCTGGCCGCGTGGTTTAATGTGGTTGTAAGTACGTTTAAGATCCATGTGTTTGAAATACCGTAACGCAGTTAGGGGTAAGAAAAACGGTTTGTATAAGCTCTATCTAGTATGAAAGACTTGTGAATTTCTCTCGCCAAACTGCAATATAATGTAGATTGTCAGGTAAACTTAATGCCCTGAACACATTCGAAGCAAATCAGGTTATTACTTAACAAACCACTGATGTATGTGCTATATTTCTGCTACATCATAGTGTGATAAGCTTATAGGCACGGGAGGCACAGTTGTCTAAACCGCGGGGGGTCCCAGTGCAGTGTAGCGTCCCTTGGGCGAACAGAAACATGTTTTCGAATCCCATAATCTATCTGATTACGTTTTGGGGTCAGGCAGATCCATACATGTATCCGTTGCTTTTACCAAAAGGGTTAAGTGAGGGAGTGAGCGAGTATGGTTTTATGCCGCTTTTAGCAATATTCCAGCAATATCGCGACGGGGGACACAAGCAATTGGCTTCACACATTGTACCATGTTGGGAATCGAACCCGGGTCTTCGGCGTGACGAGCGAACGGTTTAACCATTAGGCTACTCCATCGCCCCAAAAAGGTTAAGTATAACGCTTACATCGCTTCGGAATTTGTAGCCGCTTTAAGCTAAGACGTCCCGTTATAACTAAATTGCTGTTGTAAGTGGCGTAACACTCACTCACTCACTCACAGGATGATCATTGCCCCTCTCTTGCCTTTGAAGTTTGAAGTGTACAGGTGGTTTCACTAGCTGAAGATGAAAACCATAATTACCTTTTTACCTATTTTAATTAATTTTCCTGCAATTACTGCTCGTGCACATTATTGTAAAATTTTAAAAGGTCTTTTGAACGTACTTTCGTCTGTGTATGTAATCAACAACAAACTTCTCAGCAACCTGAAAAGCTATTATGATATATGATTTTATGTGAGGGGTCTGTAGGGTAGGCAAGCGGTTAAATCATTCGTTCGTCACGATGAGGGAAGGGGTTCTATTCCATAAATGTGAAAGGTATGTGAGGTTTATTTCTGGTGTCTTCGACGTGATGTGATGCTGTGTTATGTCACATTAATATCATATTACCTATATAATTAAGTATAATTATTACAACATGATCTCATTTGGTTTTCGTTTTGTTGTGCCTGAGTGTATCGATACGGTGTCCCTCATTAGCCAGTTGTATGTATATCAGCGTCATTACCGCCCGCTCCCATCAGAAACATGAACAATAATGAATGGACGTTATGAATGGACATAATAATATTAAGACATATTATTGATTAATCGAAGCGCTTACTTCGTACAATGTATTTATGCACATGTCTAAAGATATTTTCAGTAATAGTATTTGGCAGAGCAGGGTTGCCGTAAAGAATGGTATCAATGTCTAAGTGAACTTTTGATAGTTCAAAGTCTTGCTTCAGATCAAAACGGCAACTGACAAATTTTGGACATTTTAAAAAGAAATGGTTAGCATCTTCCACCGGAGCACCACAACTGCAAGCCCTACTCTCTGATAGATTAACACGAAACAGATCTGTATGTAATGAACTACACGAATGTCTTATCTACGTGTCTAGTATATTTGTCTTTCTTTCACCAAATAGAAAATATTTTGGAACCTTGTAATTTTTTCCAGGTACCTTTGATTTAAACGATGATAATGAATTTGTACATTTTGTTGTAGAGGAGAGAGCATTCCATAAACTTGCAGAATCATAAATAAATGACTTTTGGAGAATTGAGGTGCGACATTTAGGAACAGCCAAATCTCACCGTTGTCTTATACCAGCGTTGTCTGTATAGCATACCAGCGTTGTCTGTATATCATAACAGCGTTGTCTGTATATCATACCAGCGTTGTCTGTACATCATAGCATTAATGTCTGTATATCATACCAGCGTTGTCTGTATATCACACCAGCGTTGTCTGTATATCATACCATTAATGTCTGTATATCATACCACACTTGTCTGTATATCACACCAGCGTTGTCTGTACATCATAGCATTAATGTCTGTATATCATACCTTACTTGTCTGTATATCACACCAGCGTTGTCTGTACATCATAGCATTAATGTCTGTATATCATACCACACTTGTCTGTATATCACACCAGCGTTGTCTGTACATCATAGCATTAATGTCTGTATATCATAGCACACTTGTCTGTATATCACACCAGCGTTGTCTGTACATCATAGCATTAATGTCTGTATATCATACCACACTTGTCTGTATATCACACCAGCGTTGTCTGTACATCATAGCATTAATGTCTGTATATCATACCACACTTGTCTGTATATCACACCAGCGTTGTCTGTACATCATAGCATTAATGTCTGTATATCATACCACACTTGTCTGTGTATCATACCCGTGTTGTCTGCACATCATAGCATTAATGTCTGCACATCATACCACAGTAGTCCGTATATTATAATCGTTCTGTTTGCATATCACAATCGTGTTGTCTGTACATCATAGCATTAATGTCTGTATAGCATACCATCGATGTCTGTATATCATACCACACTTGCCTGTATATCATACCCGTGTTGTCTGTATATCATACCACAGTAGTCCGTATATTATAATCGTGTTGTTTGCATATCACAATCGTGTTGTCTGTACATCATAGCATTAATGTCTGTATATCATACCACACTTGCCTGTATATCATACCACACTTGTCCGTACATCATGTCGGAGGTGACTGTATATCATGTCATTGATGATCAGGAGTACCTTTCATCTGCCGTATTCCCACAGCGGTGTGCTGAGAGAATCACCTGTACTGGGCGCCCACCCAGCGAGAAGCCCACTGGGGCATCACTGGGCGATGATATATTCAGGTTAATGTAAGGGTAAGGATCAATTGGGTATCTGATAACAGAAATATTGATATCATAAGATCGTACCTGTACGACCCTCTTCATTGTTGTTGCTGCTTGTGTGGTGGAGAAAACTACTATTGGTAGTCGAGTATACACCAGGCTAAAATATACTACCTGCAACACGTGTGAGTGGAGCCAATACAGCTTGCACTGTACTACACCGTGAACGTACTGACACTACACTTAGACTGTACTATGAAAGTACAGCAGTGTACTGTGAAAACACTAACACTACACTTAGACTGCACTATGAAAGTACAGCAGTGTACTGTGAAAACACTAACACTACACTTAGACTGCACTATGAAAATACAGCAGTGCACTGTGAAAACACTAACACTACACTTAGACTGCACTATGAAAATACAGCAGTGCACTGTGAAAACACTAACACTACACTTAGACTGCACTATGAAAATACAGCAGTGCACTGTGAAAACACTAACACTACACTTAGACTGCAATATGAAAAACAACACGGCACTGTGAAAACTCAAAACCACACTTACACTACAGTGTGACAATACAACACTAACACTACCTCTAACACTATTTAGGTTCGCCGACTTGGTTAAAACAAGAAATAACCATGCTCATTGTTTTGGTCAAGACTTGACAGTATCCAGACCCACCGCCGTACAGCTGGACTACCGCCTAGTGCGGCATTATACAACAAACAAACCTCAGCAGTTACCACACCTTCTGCCTCTATTACCACAGTCCATTAATCCTAAAATTCATGCTATGTTGAACTGTCAACTTGTTGATCTATCCGATATTCATAATATCCATCAAATACTTAACCTAGATGTTAATAATGCCGCCGAACAACAAACATCTAATGTGTTCTTGGAGGGCAAGGGAGGCATGTAACAAGAATGCATAGCTCATTACCATTTTGGACACCTATCATGGATCACAAGATACACCATTCTCTCTCGGTTGTGAGAAAAACTTTCAGAAATTCAGCCATTCCGCTTGGTAGTAATTGGAAACTACTATGACGGAAAAAAACATAAAAATGTAAGCGAGTATATAGCAGACACCGAGGTTATGGTTATTTCCACTTCACCTGCAGAGATGTATGCATCAGCGTCCCTTTTATCTACCTGTACAGGTGAGTGGTGACCGCTGACCCGTTGTCCGCTAATAGCACAATAGTGACCACTCAAAGTCTATCAGGGGCATGCCAGCAGCCGTCCCCTCTCCACAGGGGTCCTTGGCGTGGCTGTTTTCATACAGGATAAATATTTATAGACAGTAAAAGTTAGTCGTTCAAACAGGTGATGAGAACAGGCATTGACAAACAGGTACATCGGCGATTCCAAAATAAGCAATAGTGATTTATGATGGTTTGATGACCATTGTAGTATACTACCCATCAAAAGTTTAGACTCACTAGTGTAAATGTAGCCACTTACTTCAGTCAACTGTTCTGAACTACATTTTGCAAAATATTCCACACTGTTTAAAGGTATTGTTTACACATGAACTGATGTATTGTAAAACAAATCCGTGACGTTGAAAAGATTATTGTCATGAGTTCAATAGATGATGAAACTCAAAAACGCAGCTGTTCACATGCAAGATATTTGCACATGCTTTTCAGCAATTTGATGCATGATCCTCGTGCAATTCATCTGCATAAGGTTTGCAGTTGGTTCCCCAAGTTAGTGGGAAATGTAACTTGGGGGAACCACATATGTGTGTGTGTGTGTGTGTGTGTGTGTGTGCGTGTGTGTGTGTGTGATGTGTGTGTGTGTGTGTGTGTGTGTGTGTGTGTGTAGTACACACACACTCACTCATATATATATACACATATATATATATATAATGAGTGCTTTAAGAGAGTCTAAACTTTTGATGGGTAGTATAGAATAGATCTGTTGGTTGTCTTCGTGTGGTATGTGTCACAATGTTTAGATGACCGCTTTAGTAGATCTGTTCTGCTGGTTGTCTTCGTGTGCTGTTGTGTCCCCAGAAACAATGGTTAGATGAGCACTGTAGGAGCTCAGAACAGTTGGTTGTCTTTTTGTGCTGTTGCGTCACTATGAACAGTGGTTCGACGACCCCTCTGGTAGCTCAGAACTTTTGGTTTCGTTCTTGTGGTTGCTGTTTAACGTCGCACGCAGCAATATTCCAGCTACATACCGGTCTATAAATAATCCAGTGATCAACACCATGAACATCGATCTACGCAATTGGGATACGATGGCATGCCAAGTCAACAAGCCTGATCACCCGATCCAGTTAGACGCCTCTTTCGACAAGCATGGGTTGATGAAGACCAATTCTATCCCGGATCTTCACGGGTCAGATGGACTGATGTATCGATGAATATACACGGCCATTTAAATTTTTAGTCACTAGTGGTGACATAAGGTTAGGGTGATGCCGTTTTGACAACTCCAGATCTCCACGGGTTAGGAATGACAAACCCGTGTCATTCTTATTACTTGCAACTGCATCTCAAACAGTTCTACACGGGTTGTGTCAATATGAGCAATGTTTAGATGACCACTGTGTCAGTACTGTTTAAATGCCTTCTCATGCTATTGTTTCCAGTGAAAATATAACAAGAATGTAGAGTCCCTATGCCATTTGCAGCGAAGATGATGTATTGACGAGACAGATAATACATTCAAGAAGCATATGGGGACAGTGCAGCTATTGCACTGCACCCGTTGATCCTCACGGTATATGCAAAAACACGTGCCATTAACAGATGTTTCGCCAACTCATGATTTGATATGACTCATTTGAAATAGCAAAGTGGTGTTTTAAGCAAAAAGATGAACCATCGCCCCTCGCTCGGTTTCGGTCCTATAGGCTGAAACAACTTTAACACAGACAATCAGCTGTCTCCTCAGTTGTACCATTCACGGTGTTACGTTAATGCTTTCAATCGTCGAACGACACACTGTATGTATGTAAGGTCAATGTTATAAAACCAGGGCATGGTATAGCATACACTAATCGTACTATATTGACACTGTCACTTCATTGTCATCGCGCGGAACATGAGTACAGGTATAAGGAAATTCGGTGCATGTGGGATTGTTATCCCAGCCTTTGGTGAATACTTCTCACGGATTTCAACAGGTCACCGATTCGGGTGCACCTCACAGCTTGGAGCTAATGGCTATGATTAGGAGCAATTATCCAAACGGCTGGTTATTTTGTGTGGTACGGTACTTTCACTTATAACTTGTAGCTGTGTGTGTCTGTAGTCTGATCTCCTGAGATAGCCAAGATCAAGTACAGAGAAACCGTTCCCAATGTTCCGCTGACGGAATTGGTTTGGTTTGTTGATGTTTAATGCCTCTATATGTCGGCGGTCTGTAAATAATCGAGTCTGGTCCAGACAATCAAGTGATCAACATTATGAGCATCGATCTACGCTATTGGGATGCGATGACATGTGTCAACCAAGTGAGCGAGGTTGATCCTGATGACGGAAACCAACCTGCCAACCAACCAATCAGTCAACCAACCAGCCAGCGAGCCAGCCATCCAACCAACCAACCAACCAACCAACCAACCAACCAACCAGCCAGCCAGCCAGCCAGCCAGCCAACCAGTCAGCCAGTCAGCAAACCAGCCAACCAACCAGCCAGCCAGCCAACCAACCAACCAACCAACCAACCAACCAGCCAACCAACCAACCAACTAACGAAAGAAACAACCAAACCACCCTCCTCATTTCACCCCATCGACCAACCAGCTAACCATTGGTTTTACGCCGCTTTTAGCAATATTCCAGCAACATCACGGCGGGGGACACCAGAAATGTTTTTCACACATTGTACCCATGTGGGGATTCGAACCCGGGTCTTCGGCGTGACGAGCCAACGCTTTAACCACTAGGCTACCCCACCGCCCCCTAGTATTTAATAGCACTACTGACTAGCATCCAGTGTTATCGTGGTGAAACGAGATGAGTCCGAAATATCTATGCTTTCCTTTAACAACCCCGTCCCATCACTGACTTTCACTGATCCATGTATGTAATGTGTCACTCGTTTGTCCGTTACGCCCAATGAAATCCTTGCCATGTTACTGACGACTCAAGGGGTTTTAGTGATCAAAATTTACGTGAGTGAGTGAGTTCAGTTTTACGCCGCTTTTAGCAATATTCCAGCAATATCACGGCGGGGGAAACCGGAAATGGGCTTCACACATTGTACCCATGTGGGGAATCGAACCCGGGTCTTCAGCGCGACGAGCGGACGCTTAAACCACCGCCCTAAAAATTACGACCAAGTTATTTTTGTGTCATGCATTATAGATGTAGACAATAACAGTACACTTCTGAATAAAACACTTATATTTGATATGGTGTCTTCAGAAACCATGTTGTTATTGTAACTGGTTGCGTGGTAATTATACATTAAAGCTCCTATTATCACACAAACGCATTGGCCATCCTTTGAGGGTGTCACCGTTCTCGCAATCTTAATCTTAAACTTTCAATTGATAACTTAGATTATTTCGTTGTGGCCTTGATGTGTCTATTTATAGAGTTTTTGTCAAAGGAATGGATAATATCTAGTGCACAAAGCAAACCAAAATGAGTTGATTTCCGTGGCGCTATTTCATCAACATCCATTTTCTCTGTAGTCATTTCGTATGGAATCTTGGAGGGGACATTGTCGCACTGTCGCTCTTACAAAAACAAGCAAACATTACCAAAATTAGCCAAAGCGTGCCAGTGAGACAATGTCACTTCTAGGATTCCATAGATTGGTGAGTAAGTACAAGTCTACTTTTCACAGTCACTTCAAGTCATTTCACTCTTCACAAAATGTAAAAGTTCAGCGAATGATTTTGAAGATAAATTGAATCTCCATGTCGCGTTCTTTGTTTTAAAACGTATCGCCACTAGTCAAAAAGTTTAAAACTCGGAGATTTAAACTTCAAATGTCTCGTGTAGACATGTTTGATATCAAAAGGCTTTCCCGAGATAGTCTCTATAACTATTTAAGTATAACGTTTCTTATTTGATTTTTATCTTCGGATACTGCATGGAATGCGTTAATTGTATACATTCAACGGGATTGTGGATCTCAAACCTTTGACGCTTGAGAAAAAGGCTTAAGAAAACACAGTTAATGACACATAATTGTTACGATCTTTTGATATCTCTGAACGTACATAGCGTGAGATTTATCATTTTCACTCAAGCATAGATATATTGAGGAAACATTCAATTTATGTCTCCAGAAAGACAAGCATAACGATGGTCACACTAGTGCCTGGGAAATCCGCTTCAGAGGAAGGAAAACGGTGATGTCACCTTAAATCCACGCATCCGCGCACACGATGTATTCGCAAATGTACCGAGCTTCAGCTGGAACGTCTATAATTATTTACTAGAAATGAGATTGTAAGTGTATTATACGAACAAAGGTTGCCGGTTGCCAAAAGGTCGACGTAAAACCTTACGCTGTGGTAGAAACTATATTGTAGGCGTGATCGCAAATGTTTTACCTTGTAACTTAGGGGATAATCACGTTCTACCCATCCATGACAGCTTGTCGACAAGATTTATACAAAACCTTGAGTAGGTGTTTGTGCATTTTTCTAGATACACCTCTCATTAATTATTTAAAACGACATACACGTGTATGTTTTGTCCAACAGTTTTGTCCCGCCCACCCTCACGCCTTGTGTCCCCCCCACTACCTTAACCCGACCAGACTGTTGTAGGGACACATGTACGCAGAAGCGATACCCATGTACTCGAAATTACCATTATTATCAGTAGTAATGATCTACATCTTGGCATCGTTGATGTCTGGAGGTCATTCTAGTACCCATCCACTCAGCAGGACTGTTGTACTAAACTGACTTATGGTTGGTTGTTTGACGTCACACTCAGCAATATTCCAGCTGTATGGCGGCAGTCTGTAAATAATCGAGACCAGACAATCCAGTGATCAGCTAAAACTGACTGACATGTTTGATGGGGGCTAAAACGAACAAGAAATAGTTTGACCTATTGATGTGTTTGATACAGTTATCATGCTTTTGTGTGTGGACGTTCTATTTGCAGGGTTTCGGGGACACTTTACATCCAGATAATGATTTGATACGATATTTTCAAATCCAAAAGTCTGCTTTCTTTTGTCCGACAGTATGCTATTTAGAAAAGTCAGCATAACGTTACTTAAGCACCATCTATAATCGCAAGTTCACGTGTGTGTGTGTGTGTGCGCGCGCGTGTGCCTGTTGTTTGAATGAATGTGCGAGTGCGTACGTGAAAGCGTGTCTGTGTGTGTGAATCCGTGTGTTGGTGTGTGTGTGACTATGTGTGATTGTGACTGTATGTGTGAGTGTGCATGTATGTGTGTGAGTGTACTGTGTGTGAGTGTGTGTATCTATGTGTTTGTGTTAGTGTGTGTGTGTCCCTGTGTTTGTGTTAGTGTGTATGTGTCCGTGTGTTTGTGTTAGTGTGTATGTGTCCGTGTGTTTGTGTTAGTGTGTATGTGTCCCTGTGTTTGTGTTAGTGTGTATGTGTCCCTGTGTTTGTGTTATGTGTGTATGTGTCCCTGTGTTTGTGTTAGTCTGTATGTGTGTGTCTGTGTCCCTGTGTTTGTGTTAGTGTGTATGTGTCTCTGTGTTTGTGTTAGTGTGTATGTGTCCCTGTGTTTGTGTTAGTGTGTATGTGTGTGTATGTGTCCCTGTGTTTGTGTTAGTGTGTATGTGTGTGTATGTGTCCCTGTGTTTGTGTTAGTCTGTATGTGTGTGTATGTGTCCCTGTGTTTGTGTTAGTCTGTATGTGTGTGTATGTGTCCCTGTGTTTGTGTTAGTATGTATGTATGTGTCCCTGTGTTTGTGTTAGTGTGTATGTGTCCCTGTGTTTGTGTTAGTGTGTATGTGTGTGTATGTGTCCCTGTGTTTGTGTTAGTGTCCCTGTGTGTGTGTATGTGTCCGTGTGTTTGTGTTAGTGTGTATGTGTCCCTGTGTTTGTGTGAGTGTATGTGTCCCTGTGTTTGTGTTAGTGTGTATGTGTCCCTGTGTTTGTGTTAGTCTGTATGTGTGTGTCTGTGTCCCTGTGTTTGTGTTAGTGTGTGTGTATGTGTCTCTGTGTTTGTGTTAGTGTGTGTATGTGTTTCCCTGTGTTTGTGTTGTGTGTGTATGTGTCCCTGTGTTTGTGTTAGTGTGTATGTGTCCCTGTGTTTGTGTGTATGTGTCCCTGTGTTTGTGTTAGTCTGTATGTGTGTGTATGTGTCCCTGTGTTTGTGTTAGTGTGTATGTGTGTGTATGTGTCCCTGTGTTTGTGTTAGTGTGTATGTATGTGTCCCTGTGTTTGTGTTAGTCTGTATGTGTCCCTGTGTTTGTGTTAGTGTGTATTTGTCCCTGTGTTTGTGTTAGTGTGTATGTGTCCCTGTGTTTGTGTTAGTCTGTATGTGTGTGTCTGTGTCCCTGTGTTTGTGTTAGTCTGTATGTGTCCCTGTGTTTGTGTTAGTGTGTATGTGTCCCTGTGTTTGTGTTAGCGTGCCTGCGTGTGAGTGTAACTGCGTGTGAGTGTCCCTCTCTGTAGTGTACTGTGTGTGAGTGTATGTGTGTATCTGTGTCCATGTGTTTGTGTTAGTGTGCCTGCGTGTGAGTGTTCCTGTGTTTGTGTTAGTGTGTATGTGTCCCTGTGTTTGTGTTAGTGTGTATGTGTCCCTGTGTTTGTGTTAGTGTGCCTGCTTGTGTATGTGTCCCTGTGTTTGTGTTAGTCTGTATGTGTCCCTGTGTTTGTGTTAGTGTGTATGTGTCCCTGTGTTTGTGTTAGCGTGCCTGCGTGTGAGTGTAACTGCGTGTGAGTGTCCCTCTCTGTAGTGTACTGTGTGTGAGTGTGTGTATCTATGTGTTTGTGTTAGTGTGCCTGCGTGTGAGTGTTCCTGTGTTTGTGTTAGTGTGTATGTGTCCCTGTGTTTGTGTTAGTGTGTATGTGTCCCTGTGTTTGTGTTAGAGTGTGTATGTGTCCCTGTGTTTGTGTTAGCGTGCCTGCGTGTGAGTGTAACTGCGTGTGAGTGTCCCTCTCTCTCCCTGTGTTTGTGTTAGTGTGTATGTGTCCCTGTGTATGTGTTAGTGTGCCTGCGTGTGTATGTGTCCCTGTGTTTGTGTTAGTCTGTATGTGTCCCTGTGTTTGTGTTAGTGTGTATGTGTCCCTGTGTTTGTGTTAGTGTGTATGTGTCCCTGTGTTTGTGTTAGTGTGCCTGCGTGTGTATGTGTCCGTGTGTTTGTGTTAGTCTGTATGTGTCCGTGTGTTTGTGTTAGTGTGTATGTGTCCCTGTGTTTGTGTTAGTGTGTATGTGTCCCTGTGTGAGTGTACCTGCGTGTGAGTGTCCCTCTCTCTCTCTGTGTGTGTGAGTGTCCCTCTGTGTGTGTGTCTGTGTGTGTGTGTGTGTGTCCCTCTGTGTGTGTGTGTGTGTGTGTGTGTGTGTGTGTGTGTGTGTGTGTGTGTGACTGTGAGTGCGCCTGTATGTGTGAACAATATGACGGAGTAAAACTGAATGCGAGTGGTAAGATCTACCCCTTGAGGCCAGTTTGTCGGCTTATAGATCTACACAAACATGTGAGTGGGTGTTGATGCATTGTTTTAGATACACATATCAATAATCATTAGAAACGACATACATGTGGATATTTTTGCCGAACAGTCTCGCCGAACAGTCACGCCCAGTCTCACGACTGCGAACCCTACAACCTTCAACCACCCACTCTGTTGTAGGGACATACGTACTTATTTGCGATACACATGTACTCAATATTATTTATGACTACTCAGTAATTAGTTCGAACCTAGCAGTTCACGTACACGGCTTATCTGCAGATCCATTACGTTGATGTGTGGAGGTTATTCTAGTACCCATCTATTCATCAGGACTGTTGTACTGAACTGGCGACGGCCAAAATAACGTATACACCCATATGTTGAAATGTAAACGAACAAGAAATGGAGAGAGGAGAGAGAGAGAGAGAGAGAGAGAGAGAGAGAGAGAGAGAGAGAGAGAGAGAGAGAGAGAGAGAGAGAGAGAGAGAGAGAGAGAGAGAGAGAGAGAGAGAGAGAGAGAGAGAGAAAGAAGGGGAGACAGACAGGGAGAGAGAGAGAGGGAGGGAGGGAGACTGAGAGATGAGAAAGAGAGGGCGGGAAAGAGCAGAGAGAAAGACAGAGAGGGGGAGGAGGGGAGAGGAGAGTAAGATAGTAAGAGAAGGGGAGAGAGAAAGAGAGAGGTAGGTAGGTAGGTAGGTAGGGAACGAGAGAGATAGAAAGAGAGGGGGGAGAGAATATGAGAGAGAGGGGAGAAGGAGATAGGGGAGGAATAGAGAGGGGGGGGGGACGAACGAATGCATTTAACAAAATGTGAGTGAGAGTCGGTGTACATAGTCGAGTGTGAACCAGACAATCCAAAGATCGACACCAGGAAAAGAGAATCTTTTTAATAACATGACATCTACATTAAACAGTGTGCAATGGCATCACGTGCGGAAGCGGCAAATTTCTATAGTGAGTCGTTGCAGTTCTTGCAGGACTCACGAACAAAACAGAAGTTCAGTCGAGCACCGTTGTGTCGAACTCTGATAACTCGATATCTCGCTTGTCTCGATATAACATCTCGGTCCCAGCAAAATCCTGTAGTATATTGACTCTCATGTTGTAGTGTAGTGATGCAAGCACCGTTTTTTTCAGAGCATCACTTTTCAACAAATCATTATATCACAAGATCATCTAAACATTCATCGCCAACTTGTGACCTTGAACTTTGTGTTGCAAATGAGAGTAAGCGTCCCTTGGGTAATGTGAGTTGTGGCTCGTAATGTCGCCCTCCTGTCCACAGATGTAACCTTGTGTCATGAACTTTTTGTAGTTTTGTACGAAACAGAACAGATGGTGTCGCCAACGGTTATCGCAAACAGTTTCATAACAAATACATCTGCTGACCTTCATGAAATCACATAGCCAGCCCGCCATGATAACTCGAAACGTTGACCGTCTCGCCTAGTTCCCTCACGCTCACCAACACTGAGTCAGAGTGAGTGAGTGAATGTGGTTTTACGCCCCTTTAGGCAATATTTCAGTAATATCGCGGCGGGGGACACCAGAAATGGGCAGTCGAGTTCAAAGTGGCCATAAAATTTATAAGTATAGAACTTCGTTATATGCGTATACATGTTATCATGAACACGATTTTCTTATCACTTTTCTTCCTCTCTTAAACCGATCTCAGAGAAATAAATGTATTTTTATCGTGAGGGAGTTTAGCTTTACGCCGCTTTTAGCACAATTTCTGCAATATCAAGGCGCGCTTCACAGATTATACCCATGTGGGGAATCGAACCCGGGTCTTCGGTGTGACGAGCCAACGCTTTAACCACTAGGCTACCCCACCGGCCCATTTGTTTTCAAAGTTGCATCCAGAACTGTTCTGTCGAATCACTGGCTGTGAATGTTATATTCATATATTATTCTTACGCCATCGATGTCTGATTTTCATTTTGAATTTCGATAATGTGAAAATTCAAGTGAGTAATTATATACAATACTAGCCTAGTACCGTTGTCGTTTTTAATACAGCTCGCATATTTCAAAACGCTTTAGTCAAATGATTTTTCAAATACCCCCATTTTATAAAACGGAAACTCGTTTCGTGTTCTATATTACGAATAAATAGTAGCACTGGTTCATATACAACGATAGAAGCAGAGATTCTCCAAAAACGGTGTGTTAATAAACATCGTCATGTAGTGGTTTCAGAAAATGTATTAACGTTATCAGTTTCGGATTCAGGAGTTGTGAGAGTTCGACACAACGGTGCTCGACTGTATTTAATACGAGCATGAACAGACATAAATGTGTTTCGCGAGGAAACAAATGCCGGTACGTTTTTGAAAAATTTGCATATTTGGAAGTATGTGATGATTAACAGTGAGAAGTTCTAATCCCAACTAAACTGGCTCTGTCTAGTGATGATGTGAATGTATACAAAGATAATTACTTCGTTTGTTCAACGCCGCACTCAAAATTCCTACAGCCATATGGTATCGGTCTGTAAAATAATCGAGTCTGGACCAGACAAGTGGTCAACAGCATGAGCATCGATAGACGTATTTGGGATGCGATGACGTGTCAACCAAGTCAGGGAAACCACCTGATCCCGTTAGTTGCCTCTGACGACAACCATGGGTATCTGGAGACCAACCCTACTCAGATCATCATCGTTCATTTGCATCCATAAAACATCATAATCTTACTTTTTAAAGATTGTAACGAAGAGGTAACCACTGTCTAAGTGTTCTGGTGACGAAGAATGTGGATGAAGCTTTTGGTGACTGGTTTAGTGTGACCAACCCAAGGGCACTGGCCGCATCTTTGATCAAATTCGTACTGATGTGTTTCATGAAAATGTCAAAGTATGGAAACCTGGTAGGGACATTGTTGCATGTCGCGTTGTGGCAAATATACTCTTCTGGAATAAAGTAACTGTGGATTATTTCATGTTATGCCATTTTTTAATGCAAAAAGACAATAACATGATTTGTGGTGTTTTCGTTAATCCCTGTTTAACTGGTGACAGGATAATATCGAAATCTGTATGATTTGACACAAGGCATCGTGACACGCCCGTTAAGAGATGTGGTGTCAAACCTCAGTTCACAAATTCAGTATCGTGTGTGTCAACATTGGCGTTGATGCAGGCTTGCCCATGACGACGCATAGGCGACACTAAGCGATTGAAGAAAGCTTGGGGAATGTTGTTCCATGTCTGAACCAACGCTTGTCCCAATGTCAATGGCCGAATCTGGACTTGACGTAAACGTCTCTCCATTTCATCCCAAGCGTGTTCGATAAGGGACAGGCTAGCTATTCTCGAAACGTTTGTAGCCCGAACTTCTTAAGCCCATTCTTAACATATTGGCTACGATCAAAGTTAAGAATTCTTAGGGCTACGAACGTTTCGAGAATAAGGGACATGTCCGGGGAAACAGCTGGCCAAGGGAGTACCGGTATCTGTCAAAACTTCAGCGACACGTGGACGGGCATTATCTTGCTGAATCGTGAAGTTACGTCTCTGTCCTTGAATGAACGGCTGCATATAAGGCCCAATGATCTCATCCCTGTATCGCAGACCTGTCAGGTTGCCGTTGACAATGACAAGTTGTGTCCCACCATGATATGTGATGTCCTCCTCCACGCTGAACAACGTCAGCATACCGTTCACGCGTCATCATACCGTTCACCTCGCCGTCCGCACACCCTTGCCCTGCCATCTGAGCTGTCCAGATGAAATCTCGACTCGTCAGTGAACAAAATATCATCCCAATCTTATCTCCTGTACCGTAGATGCTGTCTGCACCAGGCAAGGTGCGCCTGTCGGTGGCGGGATGTTGTGCTCCCTCAGTCGGTTACGTACGTAGAGTCCTGGAACTGATTGGACGTACGCTAGGAATAGTTCGAGCAGTAAAGCTGTCAGTCTGGAATCGATTCCTTAGATGGGTCAGCCGAATGTGGTTGTCTTGCTGACGTGACGTCAGGTGTCAACATGCTTTTTCCAGATAAAGATATTTAGTGGTTTCCAAGGTCAAGTATTACTATATGAGCGTGAGTTACCTCCCCTAAATTGGCTAGAGTTGCTTCACGCCTATATTTAGGATAAGGCACATGCATGTGGTGCCCTTTTGGCAAGACCATGAGAAGCCACAAAATCATAACAGGACACATGCTATCAGATGAAGATGTTTTGAGAGAAATCTCCGCCCAGAGCAAAGATGGCATCCATGTTCCCAAATATGAAGAAACTTCTCAAGGATTTGATTCTGACATTTTTTGACATTTAAGTGTTAGGAATGTTACTTTTCACTCTTAAATTACTTCGAGTGGGTTCTCATCTACTGGCTAAAATGATCAGTTCATTAAATTTGTTGTTCCACTCGTAGTGGATGTGGTGATGGTTGTTGTAATTGTGGTAGTGGATGTGGTTGTTGCTGTTGTAATTGTGGTAGTGGATGTGGTGGTTGTAATTGTGGTAGTGGATGTGGTTGCTGTTGTAATTGTGGTAGTGGATGTGGTGGTTGTTGTAATTGTGGTAGTGGATGTGGTGGTTGCTGTTGTAATTGTGGTAGTGGATGTGGTGGTTGCTGTTGTAATTGTGGTAGTGGCTGTGATGGTTGCTGTTGTAATTGTGGTAGTGGATGTGGTGATTGATGTTGTAATTGTGGTAGTGGATGTGGTGGTTGCTGTAATTTTTGTAGTGGATGTGGTTGTTGTAAATGTGGTAGTGGATGTGGTGGTTGTTGTAATTGTGGTAGTGGATGTGTTGTTGTAATTGTGGTAGTGGATGTGGTGGTTGCTGTAATTGTTGTAGTGGATGTGGTGGTTGCTGTAATTGTTGTAGTGGATGTGGTGGTTATTGTAATTGTTGTAGTGGATGTGGTGGTTGCTGTAATTGTTGTAGTGGATGTGGTGGTTGCTCTTATTGTTGTAGTGGATGTGGTTGTAATTGTTGTAGTGGATGTGGTGGTTGCTCTTATTGTTGTAGTGGATGTGGTTGTTGTAATTGTTGTAGTGGATGTGGTGGCTGCTGTAATTGTTGTAGTGGATGTGGTGGTTGTAATTGTGGTAGTGGATGTGGTGGTTGCTGTAATTGTTGTAGTGGATGTGGTTGCTGTAATTGTGGTAGTGGATGTGGTGGCTGCTGTAATTGTGGTAGTGGATGTGGTGGTTGCTGTAATTGCTGTAGTGGATGTGGTGGTTGTAATTGTTGTAGTGGATATGGTTTCTGCTGTAATTGTGGTAGTGGATGTGGGGGTTGCTGTTGAACTTTAGCAGTTTATAGGGCGTCTTCTGCCCCCCTTTCTCGAACCCCGATTAACAGGCTATAACTGTATTACTGTGCTATTATTAGAAGTTATGTACCGGATTACTACATGTATATAAAGCGGCGGGGTCAAATTAAGTCGGGAAATGAACTCCTACCTATGACATAAAAACGTGGTCTTGATTCTGACAAAGAGATTAGCTACGGCTTACGCCCATATGAAGTATAGCGTGAAGTACACCCTACTTAGGGGTACCTTTAAAAGTCTTGTCAATATTTTTTCAGTGCAATGAGCAAGTACGCAACGTTGAACCCTAATACACCACCACATGACCCCTAATACACCACCACATGGATCAGTGGCTGTTACGGATGTCAGCGCTGATACATACCAATGGGAGTGACAGTGGTAGCGGAAGTCAGAGCGATAGTCGTTGTGGTAGTAGCTATGGTTGTGGAAGCAGTGTGCGAAATAGCCACTTGATCGCTAGGCCGTGGCTAGTAAAAATCCAGGCGGTCCAGTAAATCTCCACAGTCACTGGCCCGACTGGCTGGTCATTTTTCGTTGGGTCAATTTGTACATATACTGAGGGAAAAAATAAGGGTTCACATGAAAGCACAAGTGTTCCTTTATTTTTTTCCAAGTTTTCTTCACAAGCTTTGCATCGCACAGCTTGTGAAGAAACCTGGAAAAAAATAAAGGAACAATTGTGCTTTCATGTGATCCCTTATTTTTTTCCCTCAGTATATATCACTCTCTCCGACTTGTTAAGTTATAACACACTTTTAAATTCATGCAAAATTATGGCCTGATAAAAATGTTTAGCATAATAGCAGCTTAATGATGAAACCCGTGTCTACATTCAAATGTCGACCAGTAAATTATTTTGTCGGCTAGTAACTTGCAGGCATAGCTAGCGCGACTGGCTAGCAAAATGTGGAAGCTATTTCGCACACTGTGTGGAAGTCATGTGGGTAGCAGCTGTGGTAATGATAGTGGTTGTGGTAGTGCTAGTGATAGCGGTAGTCGTTGTTGGTAGAGGTTGTGTTTGTAGAAGTGATAGCGCTAGTGATGGTGGTAGTGCTAGTGATAATAGTTGTGGTAGTGGTAGTGTTTTCGGTAGTGGTGTTGGTAGCGATATTGATGACATTTACGGTACTGGCTATGATAGTGATAGAGGTAGCTGTTGTGATTGTGGTAGCGATAGCGATAGTGCTGGTGAAGGGATAGTGAGTCGTGGTGGTAATGGTGGCGGTTATGGTTGTGGTAGTGCTAGTGAAAGCGGTAGTCGTTGTGGTAGTGCTGGTTATAGTAGTGAAAGCAGTAACTCTCGTTGTAGTGGTCATTGCCGTGCTCGTTGCCGTGGTAGAAGTTATTGTTGTAATGGTAGTGGTAGTGATAGCGGTAGCCGCTGTAATTGTGGTAGTGATAGCGGTAGCCACTGTAATTGTGTTAGCGATAGCGGTAGCCGCTGTAATTGTGTTAGCGATAGCGGTAGCCGCTGTAATTTTGGTAGTGATAGCGGTAGCCGCTGTAATTGTGGTAGTGGTAGCGGTAGCCGCTGTAATTGTGGTAGCGATAGCGGTAGCCGCTGTAATTGTGGTAGTGATAGCGGTAGCCGCTGTAATTGTGGTAGCGATAGCGGTAGCCTCTGTAATTGTGGTAGCGATAGCGGTAGCCGCTGTAATTGTGGTAGTGATAGCGGTAGCCTCTGTAATTGTGGTAGCGATAGTGGTAACCGCTGTAATTGTGGTAGTGGCAGTGGTAGCCGCTGTAATTGTGGTAGTGGCTGTGGTGGTAGCCGCTGTAATTGTGGTAGTGGTAGTGGATGTGGTGGTTGTTGTGTGGTAGTTGTGTTGTAAGTGGAGTGGATGTGGTGGTTGCTGTGTGTAATTGTGTAAATTGCAGCAGTGGATGTGGATGTAGTAGTGGATGTGGTGGTTGCTGTTGTAATTGTGGTAGTGGATGTTGTTGCTGTTGTAATTGTAGCAGTGGATGTGGTGGTTCTTGTAATTGTTGAAGTGGATGCTCTTGTAATTGTGGTAGTGGATGTGGTGGTTGTTGTAATTGTTGTAGTGGATGTGGTGGTTGTTGTAATTGTAGTAGTGGATGTGGTGGTTGCTGTTGTAATTGTGGTAGTGGATGTTGTTGCTGTTGTAATTGTAGCAGTGGATGTGGTGGTTTCTGTTGTAATTGTAATTGTCGCAGTGGATGTTGTTTCTGTTGTACTTGTGTTAGTGGATGTTGATGCTGTTGTAATTGTGGTAGTGGATGTTGTTGCTGTTGCAATTGTGGCAGTAGATGTTGTTGCTGTTGTAATTGTCGCAGTGGATGTGTAATTGTAGTGCAGTGGTGGTGGTTGCTGTTGTTGTAATTGTAGCTGTGGATGTGGCTGCTGTTGTAATTGTGGTAGTGGATGTTGTTGCTGTTGTAATTGTGGTAGTGGATGTGGTGGTGGTTGTTGTAATTGTAGTAGTGAATGTTGCTGCAGTTGTAATTGTAGCAGTGGATGTGGTGGTTGCTGTTGTAATTGTAGCAGTGGATGTGGTGGCTGCTGTTGTAATTGTAGTAGTGGATGTAGTTGCTGTAATTGTAGTAGTGGATGTGGTTGTTGCTGTAATTGTGGTAGTGGATGTGGTTGTTGCTGTAATTGTAGTAGTGGATGTGGTTGTTGCTGTAATTGTAGTAGTGGATGTGGTTGTTGCTGTAATTGTAGTAGTGGATGTGGTTGTTGCTGTTGTAATTGTAGTAGTGGATGTGGTTGTTGCTGTAATTGTGGTAGTGGATGTGGTTGTTGCTGTAATTGTGGTAGTGGATGTGGTGGTTGTTGTTGTAATTGTAGTAGTGAATGTTGTTGCTGCTGTTGTAATTGTAGCAGTGGATGTGGTTGTTGCTGTTGTAATTGTAGCAGTGGATGTGGTGGTTGCTGTTGTAATTGTAGCAGAAGATGCGGTTGTTGCTGTAATTGTGGTAGTGGATGTGGTGATTGCTGTTGTAATTGTAGTAGTGGATGCTGTGGTTGCTGTCGCAGTTGTTGTAGTAGAGGTAGAGACAGTGGTGGTTGGTAGTTGTTAGTATTTCTGCTGGTTATAGGTAAACAGAGTACACTTTTCTCCACTGCCATCGTGTGAAAAAACCATTTTGCTATATAGGTGCACGGTCATTAAGTTTGTCGTCATAGCCAGCTTACAAAAGGTAGTTCAAACGGATAGACTCTGTTTCTTGTCGGGCACATCTATACATAACCAAGAGGGCGTGACATACTAGGCAGATAAACGGAAACCATTAAATATGAAGCCACTTATATTTGTTCCTTAAGGTATTAAATAAAACGTTTTATGGTGACGGCAGATTAGGCCTTGGAGCCAGCTATTTCATCTTTCATAGCTCCATATGTCGTCATTCATTTGGGTTTTTCTCGGAGACATACACATGACAAGCATTATGTGCATCGAAATGGTATTCAAATTTAATGAAAGGGTGTATTTAGTGAGTGAGGGAGTGTTGTTTTCCGCCTCCGTAACCACAAATGAAAAGTATCAAACAGGACTGAAAATGATCGAGTTTCGAGCGATATCAGATATAGGGCACCAGGTTACAAGTTGACGAAGAGTCCCTGTCAGTAATAACACTGTTAGACCCCGATGTATACTTGGCGTCATTAATGAAGGGTCAAGCTATTGGTAACACTATTTTTTAAAAATTTTCGTTTCTCTTTGAAAGACAACTGAATGTTTTGCAAACTTTCTTAATTAGGCCGTTAAAAGTATTACGTTCTTTAACGTCCGATACAGTCTACCTCGTTTTTATTCACATTTGCAACATGGAAATCCACCTGCCACTTACAGTCCGTTTGAGTCAGAAACGGACCGATGAAATGCAAATTTGATCATTGTACAAAATTGCCACATAACTATAAATAGTACACATGTTTATCATTTACTAATACCCAACAGCTTTCTTATATTTGAAAATTTTCTGGACTCCACCAAAAAGTTCTTTAAGAAACTATCATTACAATTTTGACACAGTTCACTATTTGTTACGTGGGAGGAGTGCAGAGAAAGGGACTGTAATGTCAATGATTTGCACGTGCAAGTCGCTCTATCCATGGAAAGTGGAGGACAATACACATGCATTAGGCTATAGGCCTTTTGGAATCTGGTCAAACTCAGGTCAGGTTGCTGTACGCTTTAATGTGAGTCAGAGTGTTATTGGTAGGCTGTGGCAGAGATTTGAAGCCAATGGGTCCGTGGAATATGCACGTCGACCAGGTCACAACAGACCGAGATGATAGGCACATTAACACCGCGTTACTTAACAGATTCCTTAACGCAGCAGATATTCAGACAGAACACTTCATTGTCAACAATGTAAGGACATCCAGGAAGCACCGTTCGTCGACGTTTAAGGGCAGCCTGACTCCGCTGAAGGCGACCTGCAGTTCGTCCACCAGGCGCGTTTGAGATGGAGTAGACATCATGGCCGCTGGAATCAACGTCAATGGTCTCGTGTGCTCTTCACAGATGACAGCAGATTCAATTTGTGCTTCCGTGATCGTCGGCAGATGATTTATCTTGACAATCGGGAGCACATCACAGATGCAACTGTGGCCACGCATAACCGATTTTGCGCGAGGGGGGTTGGGGTGGGTGTCGGTTTGGGCAGGGATAGCTTCATAGGTTACATTTAAGTGCGCTTCATGTGGTGGAAGAGGTTTAAAGTCGAGTTACATTTCATTTGTGGAATGACGTGCATTGGAATATGTTAAGTGCTTATTGTGTGTATTTTGGTTCCCTCTGGTATTTTTGTGTGTCTGTATATGTGTGAGCGTGTTTGTGCATGTGTGTGAGCGCATGTGCGTGCGAGCGCTTATCATGGCCACAGCCCTCGATCGACTTACGAATATGAAGTCACGTTTTCACACCACCTGCTTGCATCCGTTAGAAATCAGTTGGCGTCTTTTAGTCATGTTTTATGCATTAAATTCAAAAACGTCTTCTGTACATACTTGATAAAGATGAAAGGTGCTGGGCACTATAATGAAAACGGCTTCAATAGCTGCTGCGTCCAAAGGAAATCAGTTAATATAGACCTTACTGAAGCCAATGTCTTCACACAGTACATTCATACCAATACAAAACGTCAGCATCAATGCAAATGCCTGAAAATCCTCAAGTTTTATTGTCTTCCGAAACAGATTGTATGGGGTGTAACAGGTAAAACTGTGATGATAAAAGTAGGAAAGGGTCACAGAAATAGGTGACGACACCAGACAAGGTTGGGCATGGTCTACTATTTAGGTAGCCCACAATAGTTACAGAAAATAAGTTCATTGGGTGGGAACAAGTGCGCAATGTGTATGTATGTATGTATGTATGTATGTATGTATGTATGTATGTATGTATGTATGTATGTATGTATGTATGTATGTATGTATGTATGTATGTATGTATGTATGTATGTATGTATGTATGTATGTATGTATGTATGTATGTATGTATGTATGTATGGATGGATGGATGATGGATGGACGGACGGACGGACGGACGGACGGATGGATGGACGGATGGACGTATGTATGTATGTATGTATGTAGGATGTATGTATGTATGTATGTATGTATGTATGTATGTGTGTGTGTGTGTGTATGGATAGATGGATGGATGGATGTATGATGGACGGACGGACGGATGGATGTATATATGTATGGATGGATGTAGGATGTATGTTTGTATGTATGTATATATGTATGCATGTAGGATGGATGGATGGATGGATGGATGGATGGATGGATGGATGTGTGTGTGTGTGTCTGTGGATGGATGGATGTGTGTGTGTCTGTGTCTGTAGGATGGATGGATGGATGGATGGATGGATGGATGGATGGATGGATGGATGGATGGATGGATGGATGGATGGATGGATGGATGGATGGATGGATGGATGGATGCATGCATGCATGTATGGTTCCTCACATTTGGTACTTCCCAATCTCTTGATTGACTTTGGGAGAGTACCTGGGACCTTTGCTGCAGGAACAGGGCCCTTCTGACCCTCCGAAAAGTTCTTGGTGAGTTCATTACCTGTCTGTGTGGGTCTGTGCAAGGGTCCTGAATAGTCTCACCGCCCCTGAACCACTGATAAGCTCTCCCGGCAATGCTAAAGCCCTAAATGAGGCAAGTCTAGATTTCCTAAGGTTCAGGATGAATTTCCCATCTCACTGTGGCTCCTTTTCAATTTAAATGTTACTATCAAATTATATATATCCAGAGACTATGCATGCTTTGGCTAGGCTCCTGAGGTGAGTTAACCGTGCCAGGATGACCCTCCCCACTCTGCTGCAATAAGCCTCTGTAATGATAACCGTCATTTACCGTCATCGCCATTCACATGGCTATGACCCCGAGGTCTACACATGGCTATGACCCCGAGGTCTACACATGGCTTGTTTGGAGACACGCAACTGAGCAAGAACCTCAGCTGTGTCAAAATCTCAAACCCAGTTTGTAATTTAAGTGAAAACTTGAGTTAGTGTTAAGAAATCGGAGCCAGAGCGGCTCGGAAAATGATACTTATAAACCTCTTTGGAATAGGCTCTTTTATACAGCCTCTGACAAGTGCCTGTCAACAAATCCAATCTTGTCCTTTTTTGTTAAAGCCGATACAAAATATTTATTTTATTAGTTTTCTGTCTCATTTGACAACTATGTGAGGGGCGAAAATCCAGGAAACGCATGGTAAATATGCCGACCTCTCCTGGAAATATCTGGCTTGCATCCCACGTACACTGTTGTCAAACTCCCCATTGTCTTGGCATCAATTTGTTTAATCTCACTATTGTTGATATCAATAGTTTTAACATTACATTTGGTTCTAGTATAATTTAATAGGGATCGCTTTGGGGGTTTTTCAGACAATATCTTGAGATAGAGGACGAAGTTAAGTTTTTCAGACCGTATCTTGACAATAGAGGACGAGGTTAAGTGATCAAGTTGATTAAATTTCAATGATGAATTTGGAGATCTTTTGTTTGTTCTGAGTAATAAAACAGCAGGAGGACAACGGAGAGCAACAGTTTACGAAGAAGGTATTTTTTTACGAGGGCTCGTTTTACCGAAACAGTGCTGCCAACAATGACCGTATCATTTGGGGTACAAAACTGTGTCACGGACGAGCAGACAAAGTGACTTACATAATGTAATTCATCGAAGCATAGTTCAACTATATGACTCCCCTTTAAAGTAACGTTTAGTAGCAAACTTTCAAATTACCTTACCATGAAAAATTAATCTGCGATATTGCGCGCTCACTGTGGTCTTGCATAAGGGTAATTACTCTCGTATGTAGACAGTGAGACGTGACGGGAGCTCCTCTGTAACTCAGGCCTACCGTATGCTATGGTTACAGTTTAACTATTTAGGTGAGGCACAAATAAAGTTCGATTTGAATTTCAAATGAATACCTTTGATGAAAACTTACAGCAGATACCAATCTTACACGTTGACGAGGGACAGGCCTTGCATGTAATTTGCAAGTTTGATTATCGAATCCCCACCGATCTAAGCAATTTGTTTATGGGGTAGGTTGTGACTTAACTTTACTCTTTTTAAATAATCATATCTCAATGGTTTTTCTGCTACAATCTAAACAAGGTAAGTTACCAAGACGTTCCAGGCATATTGTTCGTCTGATATCGTTCAATAACCATCACATAGCCAAACAACTTATTTTCATATTTACATAGATGCGTAAAGATTCAGAGCAACAAATATAGACAGACAGATTATTTATTTGAGTCTCACCTCACTTGTGAAGTGAGGTGAAATTGGGTTTAACGTCGTGCTTGAGAATATTTCGCTCATATGACGACGTGCATGCGTGTGTATGTGTATATGCGGCTGCTTGTACTAGCCCAGACTTAAGCTGGTTTTATAGTGCTAGCCCACTGAGATACCAGTGAAGCAGGAATACCCCACTCAGACACATTATACTGACTCCGAGCCGACCAGTCCTTGTTGTACCCATTAATGCCGAGCGCCAGGCAGGACCAACAAGTACCATATTTTAACAACTTTTGGTATGACGCGGCCGGGGATCGAACCCGCGACCTTCCGCTCTCCGGGAGGACGCTCTAACCACTACACCACGGAGGCGGTCCACCTCACTTGTAAAATACAGGACATATATATAGGCTGTAATACAGAATAAATGATATGTATGGCAAGAGGGACGACTTAAACTCCCAGTCGTCGACTTCCCCTTTATGTCGAGCAATATTCCTGCAGTTACTGCCTTTGGTGATTACATTTCGGAACGTTAAACCGAGATTTCAAAGATCGTCATATGACTCTAGTTGTTTCATCAAGGTTACACCATTTAGGCACCAATCAGTAAAGCATTAATAAAGGTTTATAGTAGACATGTGGAGGCCATTTCCAAATTATGCCATCGGCCAAAGTATTGTCCGATGCAATTCCCTATTTTGACTTGTACCTGACGTTCTCGTGTTATTTTCGGGTGAATGATTGACTAGCCTTCCCGTGTGTTTATGACGGGTTTCACTGATAGTGATTTGATACTCATTCATAAACACATGATGAGGATGTAGTCGAAATCATAAAATCGATTCTACTCTTAGCAAAGATTTTCTTTGGATGTGGAATCGGTCTTGTTTTTTTATTTTTATTCCCAAAAGCATCTGGTGTGGTAACCAAGCCAAACTTTTCTTTTATTAATACCTCATCCAATACATATATCATATAAACAAAATACACAATAAGTGTATACACAAAAACGACAAATAAAATAATATATATGTGCATTGTCCGTGCTTAAGAACCTTGAGATTGCAGTTACATTTAATTAATTGTGTACATATATTGGTTTTGTCGCTATTAGTAACAGCTGTATGAATGGAGTACTGTACTAAAGGACATCTCGCGATTACGGCCAACTCTCGCGATTACGGCCAACTCTCGCGATTTCGCAGTACCGCACCCTTGGCCGATTTAGTTAGAGAATGTCCTTTACAGTATTCCGTACTGAGATGCGTACGTTTCTTAAACTGTGGTATGGTATCTCAATAGGTTTCAAGCTGGAACAAGCTCTCACACACACACACACACACACGCACACGCACGCACGCACACACACACACACCACACACACGCACGCACGCACGCACACATATACACCACACACACGCACGCACGCATACACATATACACCACACACACACACACATATGAGGAAAACTGTTCGTAATAAAAAATCATCGTAATTAAGTTCGCCGAAAATAAGCCCTGACTGGCGCACGGATACCCGTGATGCTGTAAATGACTGCGCAATGTTGATCGATGCAAATCATGATAAGACTATACGACATGCCACCTCAAGTTTAGACAGGACACGAAACTAACATAGCGTTATGAAACGAGGAAGTGCATTCAAACGCGCACCTGTTCAACAGACCACTTATCTGATTGCTTGGGTTTACAGTCTTCAAGGATATGCCCGTAGAACTGCGTGACGAAACATGCTCGGATACGACTTTACGACTTTAAAGCTGATTTTCTGAACTGAAATTTGATAGTATGTCTTGTCATCATCGTTGTATTACAGTATTAAACCTCAGGCTCACGTACATCTAATACAATGAGAGCATTTGAAAAAGAGTGCTACAGCAAAAACTACAGTTGTAAAGATCGGATATTCATGGCATCTTTAATGAAAGTTGCTAAATGTTTAAGATGACTTACATTGAAACTATCACTTAGCATAGGCATGGACAGTGAAAATGGGAAATATTTTGAGTGATTATGTTTTCGAGTATGTATTTGTCTGAACAATAACGACCTCAAAGGAAACGCTAGTACGTTATATACTTGTAGTTCGTTATACACATTTCGACTAGGTTATACAATAAGTGAAAGGGAAACAAATCGTCATAACCGTATTCGTGATATACGTATTTTGCTGAAAATATTATCCATCAAGGCGCATGCAGCGGCTGTGTGTCAGCGTGAGTGAGTGAGTTGGCTCTTACTTAGTCTGTCTCACAGTCTCTGAATCACATTATTTTCCCTAATTCCAAGCCCTTCCTGCAATGGTAAAGACCTAAATGAAGCAAATCTTAACCCGAATCTCCCATCTCACTGGGGCTTCTTTTCAATTTAAATGGGTTTATTTGTTACTATCAAAATTATAATATTCAGGGACCAAGCCTTAGTTTAGGTCTTACGCCGCTTTTAGCAATATTCCAGCAATATCACGGCGGGGACACCAGAAATGGGCTTCACACATTATACCCATGTGGGAAATCGAAACCGGATCTTCGGTGTGACGAGCGAACGCCTTAACCACTAGGCTACCCCACCGGCCCCTGTGTGTCAGAACAAATCTTGTGTTAACTGTTTCCAAAATATACTCCATTTTTTGTTGCCTCATATCACGTTTCAACGAATGCTGGCAGTGATTTATTTATGCGAGACGTTTATGACTGTCATCCATATCATAACCAGAGACAATCCGAAATTTGAACCCCGCGATCATAGGATTCTGGTGCGAATAGGGGAGCGAACTGCGGCCTTACGCGAATTGGCCATCCTCACATCCTGAGTGAGGTGAGGTGAGGTGAGGTGAGGTGAGGTGAAATTGGGCTTAACGGCGCGCTGGAGAATATTTCGCTCATATGACGACGTGCATGCGTGTGTATGTGTAGGTGCGGCTGCTTGTACTAGCCCAGACTTAAGCTGGTTTTATAGTGCTAGCCCACTGAGATACCATGCCGCAGTGAAGCATGAATACCCCACTCAGACACATTATACTCACTCCGAGCCGACCAGTCCTTGTTGTACCCATTAATGCCGAGCGCCAGGCAGGGACCAACAAGTACCATATTTTAACAACTTTTGGCATGACGCGGCCGGGGATCGAACCCGCGACCTTCCGCTCTCCGGGCAGACGCTCTAACCAATACACCACGGAGGCGGTCACATCCTGAGTGACTAGAGGCGGGATAAGGACATTGCTTCTAAGTGTTGTTGATGAGAGAGTGAGTGAGTAAGTTTGGTTTTACGCCGCTTTTAGCAATACTCCAGCAATATCACGGCGTGCTAGACCAGAAATGGGCTTCACACATTGTACCTATGTGGGGAATCGAACCCTGGTCTTCGGCGTGACAAGCTAACGCTTTAGGCACAGAGAAGCCCAAAAGTTCCGAGTCTGTGCGTACGTACGTGCGTATGTGTGATTGTGTGCCTGTGTGTACCTGTCTAATACCGGTTTTATTGGACTGCCCACAACGGTACCCTTTCGTTGTCTAACGTGGTTACCCAGACACAGCCAAACAGACTCCGGGCCGACCAGGGCGCCGTTGTAGAAAGCAAACTTAGACAGGCGTAAGTCTATGTTATGGTATGGGAGTTACGATCACCTTTGCGCTAAGATCGCTTTGTACAACGACACCCTGGGCCCCGTTCCTGAAAGCGATCGTAGCGCCAAGGTGATCGTAACTCCCATACTTTAACATAGACTTACGACAGTCGTAGCGCTACGATCGCTTTGAGGAACGGGACCCTGACCTTTAGAACTACGCCGGGGATCGAACCACAGACCCGCTGTCCTCCCAGTAGACTTTCCATCCACTGGACCATGGAGGCGGTCGCTTATCATAGTCTCTATCTATAAGATAAAACTCCCTGTCACACAGTCCTAACTGTTAGGTCCGAGCAAAACCGGATGACTGCAATCTGTCACCAGTATATTGAGTATTACGTACCCGATTGACCCGGGTTAGAATTGATCTTCAGCAACTAACGGGATCGGGTGGTCAGGTTTGCTGACTTGGTTGACACATGTCACCGTATCCCAATTACGTAGATCGAGGCTCATGCTGTTGATCACTGGATTGTCGGTTCCAGACTCGATTATTTTCAAACCGCTTCCATATAGCTGGAATATTGCTGCGTGCGGCGTTAAACAGCAAACCAGCCTATCAAACCAATATTGTAGGAGAGGCTAGTATCGGGGACTTGGTTCATGCATACCATCGTATCCCACTTACGCCTATCGATGCTCACTAGGTGGGGTGGCCTAGTGGTTAAAGCGTCCGCTCGTCACACTGAAGACCCGGGTTCGATTCCCCACATGGATACAAAGTGTGAAGCCCATTCTTGATGTCCGACACCGTTATATTGCCGAAAGCGGCGTAAAACCAAAATCAATTAATCAATTTATGATCTTAACCACAGGCTTGCCTCCTCCAGATTCGTTTATTTACAGACCGCCGTCGTATAGCTTAAATATTTCTGAATACGGTCCTAAAGCGCAAACAAACAAGCATGTAAACACATTACTGGAGTATCCCTTATGGGGACGGAAAGCGATTTTTAAATTATTTTTTAATTTGATTTATGAAGTTACACAAATCCACTGACAACACAGAGACGCTGTAACGGGTTACCAAGGTCTACCCCACGTCAGCGTGTCTCCTCCGCCTTTCAACAGAATAACAGTTAATCCTCCACTAGACGTAATGATTGTGTGATCCCACCGAGCATCTTCATCTCTAACGGTCCTTCAACATAGCTGCCGCTGAGCCTTGAATTCTTGATTGAGCTGGCTAATATTACTCATTGATAACATTCTTTGACCCTGTTTTGCTCCCTAATGTCTTCGACAAAGACGTCCCCTTAACGGATCTTCTATGAACGCAACGCTGTCAAAATGTATATCGAACGTGACATCTGGATTAGATTCTGATAAATAGATGGCAATATATTACGTTTTCAAATTATGGATCATATGTCGTCTTAATATGCATATGAGATGATAAAAGTTGATAAACTACTTTCTAACAATACTTAATTGGTAAATAAACCGCTAAAATTAAATCGACGAAGATTAAGATGGTTAAACTGTACCGAGTCGCCTAAGCCCCATAAGCAGCCGTTAATCCTAGATCCTAATAAGGGGTTATGTTAACTAAAGGAAGATTTCTATAAAAGCAGTTTAAATAACTGTGAGGTCTCATCTTTCAGCTTGCACCATTGACTAGGAAAGTATGGCAATCGCTGCGCACCCTAGTGGGCCCAGCACGCTGCTGTGGTCGCCTTGTTGTCCCTGAACAGGGGGTAATTCATTTGAGGGCCACAAACTAAAGGCTTCAGTGCGACTTTTCTGTAGGGAGGGTATTTTTTCCTGGTTAACGGAGAGTGTCCAGGTCGTTATGCACTACTGAAGCTTGGGATATGTTGGGAGAATGGGAGGTGAGGAAGGATTTGAGTTGAGGGTGGGGGTTGGGGTGGGGGTGTGGGGGAGGCTTTTTGGGTAGACTGGAAGTGGGAGGGTTGTCATGAGCGTGATGGTGTCTGAGAATGTTTGACCGAGTGCGTGAGAGTGCGTGAGAGTGAGCGTCTGAGTGTGTTTTGGGGGGTCGAGTGGATGGATGAATGTGTGTGGGGGTGGGGTGGGGTTGGGGGTTGGTTGGAGGAGTGAGTGTATGTGAGAATATGGTGGCGAGAGTGAGCGTCTGAGTGTGTTATTGGGGTCGAGTGGATGGATGATGTGTGTGTTGGGTGGGGGTGGGTGGTTAGTTGGAGGAGTGAGGGTATGTGAAAATATGGTGGTGAGAGTGAGCGTCTGAGTGTGTTATTGGGGGTCGAGTGGATGGATGAATGTGTGTGTGGGTGGGGGTGGGGGTGGGGGTTGGTTGGAGGAGTGAGGGTATGTGAGGATATGGTGGTGAGAGTGAGCGTCTGAGTGTGTTATTGGGGGTCGAGTGGATGGATGAATGTGGGGGTGGCGTGCGGGTGGGGTGGGGTTGGAGGTGTGCCTGTGTGTTTGCTTGGGGGTGGGGGTGAGAGAGAGAGAGAGTGTGTGTGTGTGTGTGTAAATGAGTGTGAATGTCTGTGAGAGTGAGTGAGTGACATAGTACAAAAGTGCATGCGTGCGTTTGTGTTAGGAATGCAATAGTAGGTGGGTTCTTTGAGAGGCATTTTAGAAGTTGTATAGATGAAAGAAAAAAAAAGTTGTATGGATAGTCAAATTCTTTATTGCAATGAGTGCGACGTTTCGGTGTAGGTACTAACACCGTTATCAAGCAAGTGATGTATTATCTAGTACCTACACCGAAACGTCGCACACATTGTAATAAAAAAGTTGACTATCCATATAACTTGGTTTTCCATCAATAGTAGGTGGGGACTGGATATGTCCTGTAACACTTGACAGTAATTCCCGGATCATGAACCGAGCACGAGTAGCATTTTATTTTGTAGAAAGTGGTCTTGCCGCAAACAAATCACAGCAACCAACACTAATTCATTAACGCACACTTTCAGCCCTTACAAACACCCATCTATCACGCCGTACACTAGCACTTTCTAAACATGTTTCCACGAAACCTGCCTCTGTTGTGGTGGTGATGGTGGTGTGTGTGGGGGGGGGGGGACTTACTCTCCGCCATCTACATGTTCACTCATCGCAACCTTGATCAACTACAATGCCGCCGAAGCATGTCTATAATTTCATAACATTTAATCTTGCCAACGTCTACATAACATATTAGTCTCGCATGTAAAGGTCCGTTTTTTTCTAAACAGTACCTCAAAAGGTGCAAGCTGACCTGATCACATACACATAAGGCATTATTTTCGAAGAGAAATCTATATAGCTAAAACATCAACAATAATGTAATATAAATATTATGTCGTATATGGCTTAATTTAATCATTCAAAGGTATATATATCTATGATGATAAGCACATGCCATTTTAAACGGCAAGCTCATAGTGATTATCACATCATCCAAGAACACATATACAGGTATATATGTGCACCTGTTATTCGTGACGCTTGCACAGACATCTCCTTCTGAATTATTTTCATACAATTATGTTTGAATTTCATCACAGACTTTATGGGGTGATAAAGCCATTTGATATTTAAAATGAAATGTTATCCCATCTTATATTTTTATATAAATTTATAACTTACATTAGGTTGTCATAACGATATGAATTTCCTTGCTATCCTTATTAAACAACAAACTAAAAACTATTCAATAACAGTCAGTATCGTACTAGAAAACTAAAAGGATAGGTTTATTTATCATTATTATTGTAAAAATGATATGATGATAAAATAATACCTCATCAGAGGTGACGACAGTCAAATCTTTATGGACTGGAAGGGATAAAATGAATTGAAACTTGGCTGAAAGGCGTAGTGTAATTGTTCCAGAAGGAACACCCAGCAGACAGCCTTCTAAGCTCGACTATTACCAGCTAAGATCCTGAATTCTAATTTCTATGACGGGAGTTAACATGGAATCTCAGTAATCTATATGACTTTGAAAGGATATGAGAAGCGTAGCCCGTCTCTTGCTGATCGTGTAAGATATCGGTGCCAGTGGATTATCTCCTTGGGGGCGCCCCCAACAACCCGTCACAGAGGTGGTCCTTTGTCCCACCGAGTATTGTAACGCCATAGGCACCCCCTTTGCTTTTTTTAAGTAATTGAAAGAATATTCTTCACGTAACCTCTGCCATTTTGCTTGACCTTTTCTCGCAAAGTACCCATCTTGAAGCTTTTGCCAATGAAACCGACCCATATTTACCAGGCGTAAGTAAGCTTAGGCATTTTATGACGGATAAACGCTGTGATTTACTTAATCCACGGCACTGTTGGGTGAAATGGCAAACCATGGTCTGGTTGAATCATAGTAAGGGCTATTATAAACAATCTCGGTTTGCAGTTTGATAGCCAGACAGAGCGTATCTCCAATACGAGCTGCAGAGGTTGTGTTTCAAAGCTCGAAAACAACACTGATGTCTCCTAACAGACAAACAGTTGAACCAAAGCTTGAATAATAACGCAACGTGATGCTCTCCTCCAATGTTGCGGGGGATCACGCATTAAGCTACCCCCTCCACCCGACTTACCCTGGGTTATTGTCACTAACACAAACAATGAGGAGAAACAAAATAGAAAATAATGCTTGGATTTACAGGGTAACGGGTGGAAAACGGGTGGGTAGGTTAACAATAGGCGGTTTCCTGTCGCTATAGAACGAGATAACATAACAGTACTGTTTTCCCTGCATGGCTACCCCCAGCGCTACCCGGGGGCACGGGCTCACATAGTCACCCTCCTTGATTTTTCAGCCAAATTGTGCAAAAATACAGCCATTATGATCATAAAGATCAGATTTCAACGAAGACCTTAGCCTGGCTTGATGCGGTGATTCTTCGTTGGTACTTACACGATAAAACGTTTGGCATTAACTTAACAGTGCTTATTGAAAAAGTTATTCTAGCCGTAGATTGTGGTTGATATACATTCATGGGAAATAGTTTTTATGCTTTTGCGATGACAGAGTTTTATCTCCGTTTTCTTTGTTAGGCGAACAATACATCACAGAGACAGCTTTTAACAGACACCTTCAATGTGATGATCACTCGTGACAAAAAAATCTTCGGATAGCTTTGCTAAAGCACTCACTGTCATAAACGTGTAACGTTAACTTGCTATGTGTAAACTACACGACATATCAATCTACAGAACTAAGTGTGGTGGATATGTAAAATATATTTTTGATATCGTTTTAAGTAAGCCCTGAAGGACATACGTTCATGAAGGCCCGGGGGAGAGAAAGCATTGAACCGTGTTTGACAGTGGTTAGAATGCAGCACACAATAAACGTTTATTCTATGACGATATGTTTATTATGGGTATGATATTTATTAAAACTTCTAAAAAATATTGCAATTTATCTTTAATTATATTTACCTGTATATATTGTAAATTTCTCATCTGTCCATGTGCTATATTTTGTTTATTGAATTGTACTCTTGGTCATGTGGCCATAATACTGAATAAAACTCTTCTCTCTTTATTGCTTACCGTGAGTGTTTTTAGACCAGTCACGTAGGTAATGCTTTGTAAATTCCAAGTGTTAACTTTCTTTCGTTTCTTTTTGAGCAGAGCATGAGCAGAAATACGTTTATATGTATACAGTTGAAAATGATATTATATTAAAACCGTTCAAAGCGGTGTTGAACTCACGGACCTTGCAGTTTGGATCTAGGCGCAATTGAGTCCAAATGGCCGAATTCTGGAATGGATCAGTCTCAGGACTTAATTTAAATAATGTATGTACATAATATTTTAATAATTACCCTAAGCAGTATAGTTGGTTGGTTTGTTGTTTAACGCCACACTCAGCAATATTCCAGCTATATGGAGGCGGTCTGTAAATAATCGAGTCCAGTGATCAATAGCATGAGCATCGAAACAGTATAGTAATTGATACTAAACATAGTAATTGTACATAGTAATTGACATAACATATCACCAGAACAAGCAGAATAACAACAGCGACACCAGGATTTCATGATGCGTCCATATCCTGTCTGCCATGTTGTCTGTTCGTATTTGTTAATATCTCGGACGGTTAAAGTGCTTTCTTTCAAACCGGAAATCAGAATTCGATTCCGTATATGTGCACAATGTATGGAGGCCATTTATATCCCATTGTAAACCAAAAGTCACTGTGTTCTTTAATTTGATTGGTTGAAAAACGTGATCAAATGGTATTCGATTCCCAGAAATTCGCTGCGTATTATTACATACAAACATCGCTCACACCATATTGTATTTAAGAAATACACTTCGCCCTACCACCATGTATAGTGTAATAAAACACACTTTTGCCCTGAACTATTATAACGTTAAAGCACTCGGACGCAAGCGTCCTCGTGCTTTTAACTATTATAGTAGTTCAGGGCAAAGTGTGTGTGTTTTATTACACTATACATGGTGGTAGAGCGAAGTGTATTTCTTTTCTAAGATGCCAAATTTAATACTTTCTAAAGATAATTACGATTAATTTAAGGCAGAAAACAAACGACGGTGTCGGTGACCTAAATTAAGAATCCTCGCACAGGGCTAACTGGCGCGCTGTTCTATTGATGTGTATGCCCCCTACATTAAGACGAACGTTACCAGAAAAAAACAAATGATAACAGTTTGATGACGGTTTACGTTCGGATTAAATATCTTCTCTGAATTATTTTAATTACATCTGTCATTAACGTAAACCATATGGGGCAATATGAACGTTGCATTTCTACTACCAGCGTAAGTTTAGATCAGTACATCCAGAGGAAGTTGAGTAGTCATGCGACATTCCACAATTGCATTGTGGGAATGTAAACATTACGAACGTTACCGTGTCGCTGAAAACTTGTGAGTCGAAATGACACATTTTAACCGTCGTAAAACATAAACGTAATGTTTCCACCAGTGATGTTAGCTGCGTGAAGCAACAGCAAACCAAGAAACTGGATGCAACGGTGTAGTTTACTGTAGGAGGCCGTACGAGGCGATGACAACTGACATGCATCGTGACGTCGCTTACATTGTGACGTAATGTAAAATGGTTCGATTACGAGGGGGCACACTAGAATGGGAAAACGGGAAAACGTCATTCAATTGTTACGTCATCAAAAAACTATACCTTTATTGTCTGATAATGTATTTTTTTTTCGATTGTTCTAACCGCTAGGCATCTTAGAATGTTACATCGTCAGCTGTGATGACGTCATTAAATCATATTGTGACGTAAAATCCGAATGACGTCACAAATGAGCAGTTCCAGATGCTACCATGGGAGGCAGCCGAAACGTCCGGCTGATGATATTTCACTGCTGTACCCGTACTCGATGTCAATGAGAGCAGACACAAAAACGTGTGTGGACCTTTTGGTTTACTTTTGTGTTTACAATGTCGATAAACATCATGTGTTGGCCAATTTCCGGGTGTTATTGAGTATTTGAAGCACGGGAATTCATTTGGAACCGACGGCGTCATATTTCAAATGAAATATTCCCGTGCTTCAAATGAATTCCCGCGCTTCAAATACTCGATAACACCCGGAAACTGGCCAACACATGATGTTTATCTCCTAAATGGATAATTAATGCTTAATTTTAGTATTAGCGCTGAGGAAGGCTAGACGTTCCAAATCATTCTCGTCAAAAGTTGAATTAATTTTTAAATTTCCACTTTAAGGTCTGACAAAAAGACTAGGATAATGAAGAATGGCAGGATCATGATTATTTCTGGGAAGTGCTGACAGAAGATGGATTTGAACATTTGCATTTATATAAGTGTTACATACTGTGTAAATGCGAATAAACGTGGCTCCACCCCCGCTCATACAACAGTGGGATATCTGTGACAGTCTGTACCTTTAATGTATAGAGTATCAGCGCCCGAGGCGGGAGCCAGTGTCCACACTGCCACCGTAAATGAACACGACATAATCCTTCAAATGGGGGATCAGGGCATTCTTTTGGTCAGAAAAATGGTTTGGCGCTTGCATGGCATGTTTATTTGGATTTATTTTGGAATTTGTTACCTGGCCCCCCGACCTATCACTCTTAACCAGTTCCGACACATTCAATTTGGTGAACGGGAACTGCGGGTATGTGGTGGTTGTGCTGCGCGTTATAAACCTATCAAGTGGAATTATCATGCCAACATCGGACACCACGACACCTCCGGGAAACACTGGATGAGACTGGACCGGAGATGCTCGGGGGGATGAGGGCAGCGTTAGATGGTCTATGGGAGGGACAGGTGACAGTGGAATGGTTGATGGATTGGTGGGAGGATGAGGGGGTAGATATGGGTGAGTGTTAATATCATCGTTAAGACTAGTCGCTGGTATCGTAGATTGGATGGACGGGTTGATGTCGGATGGGAATGGGTTGGTGATTTGGCGTGGTCGACAATTGCGTGATCGAAGATTTATGAATAAAGGGTTCACTTTGGGTGAATGAAACGTAATGAGTTCGGAGTGAGTGAGTTAGTTCGACGCTCTTTGAGCAGTATTCTAGTTCTAAATGACAGAAAGCCATGTAAAGATCCTCGTTAGAATTGATCTTCAACAACTAACGGAATCGGGTAGCCAGGTTTGCAGATGCGGACACATGCATAGTATCCTGACTAATTGCGGCGCCTTATGCGATAGGACCTCCCGTGTCCATTTGAACGTTTGTAGGTTGATCTTTGACGGTTGTAGAAGCGATGACATGGAAGGTTGATGGTTGACTATTGTAGAAGCCATAAAATTGAACGTTGATGGTTGACGATTGTAGAAACGATGACATGGAAGGTTGATGGTGATTTTAGAAGCGATGACATGGAAGGTTGATGGTTGACGATTGTAGAAACGATGACATGGAAGGTTGATGGTTGACGATTGTAGAAGCCATAAAATGGAAGGTGGATGGTTGGTGATTGTAGAAGGGATGTCATGGAAGGTTGATGGTTGACGATTGTAGAAACGATGACATGGAAGGTTGATGGTTGACGATTGTAGAAACGATGACATGGAAGGTTGATGGTTGGTGATTTTAGAAGCGATGACATGGAAGGTTGATGGTTGACGATTGTAGAAGCAATAAAATTGAAGGTTGATGGTGGAAGGTTGATGGTTGACGATTGTAGAAACGATGACATGGAAGGTTGATGGTTGGTGATTTTAGAAACGATGACATGGAAGGTTGATGGTTGACGATTGTAGAAGCCATAAAATGGAAGGTTGATGGTTGACGATTGTAGAAACGATGACATGGAAGGTTGATGGTTGGTGATTTTAGAAGCGGTGACATGGAAGGTTGATGGTTGACGATTGTAGAAGCAATAAAATGGAAGGTTGATGGTTGGTGATTGTAGAAACGATGACATGGAAGGTGGATGGTTGGTGATTTTAGAAGCGGTGACATGGAAGGTTGATGGTTGGTGATTGTAGAAGCGATAAAATGGAAGGTTGATGGTTGACGATTGTAGAAACGATGACATGGAAGGTGGATGGTTGAGGTTGTTGGCGATTGTAGAAGCCATAAAATGGAAGGTTGATGGTTGACGATTGTAGAAACGATGACATGGAAGGTTGATGGTTGACGATTTTAGAAGCCATAAAATGGAAGGTTGATGGTTGACGATTGTAGAAACGATGACATGGAAGGTTGATGGTTGACGATTTTAGAAGCCATAAAATGGAAGGTTGATGGTTGACGATTGTAGAAACGATGGTTGACGATTGTAGAAACGATGACATGGAAGGTTGATGGTTGACGATTTTAGAAGCCATAAAATGGAAGGTTGATGGTTGACGATTGTAGAAACGATGACATGGAAGGTTGATGGTTGACGATTGTAGAAGCCATAAAATGGAAGGTTGATGGTTGACGATTGTAGAAGCGGTGACATGGAAGGCTGATGGTTGACGATTGTAGAAACGATGTCATGGAAGGTTGATGGTTGGTGATTGTAGAGGCGATAGCATGGAAGGTTAATGGTTGGCGACTGGAGAAGCGATGACATGGAAGGTTGATGGTTGACGATTGTAGAAACGATGACATGGAAGGTTGATGGTTGACGATTGTAGAAACGATGACATGGAAGATTGATGGTTGGTGATTGTAGATTGCAATGTAACTGATATAACTAGAGGAAACGTACCACGGCAAAGGGAACAGCCACCATGGTTTGACTCTGAGTGCAGAAGAATGAAGAACGAGAAATATAAAATGCTAACTCGTTTTAGAAAGTACAAGACTGATTATAAACTTCAACAGTATATATCTGCCAAGTCAAAATTCAAGAAGTGTTGT
The DNA here is from genome assembly GCF_003918875.1 of Haliotis rubra. Classification (NCBI taxonomy): domain Eukaryota; kingdom Metazoa; phylum Mollusca; class Gastropoda; order Lepetellida; family Haliotidae; genus Haliotis; species Haliotis rubra. The sequence continues at coordinate 1,177,124 of NW_025766259.1, forward strand.
GACCAGAAGAAAACTGCATTTAATTTGTGTCTAAATATGGTGACTGTAAATCTTTTTGGAGTACTGTTAAACAAGCATTGAACCCCAAGAGCAATCAAGATGATATTACACCTGGTGAATGGTTTTCTTATTTTAAAGCACTGCTAATTCCTGCGTTGGAACGAGAAGAAACAGAATTTGATCATACAGTTAGACAGTTTATACAACGCCATTCTTGTGACACTTGTACCTCTGCTCCCTGGACGAATGATATGCTCAGTAAAAATATCACTGAGGAAGAAATAAAGGAAGAAATTAAAAATCTTAAGAAAGGAAAGTCCCCTGGAGAAGACGGCATACCTGCAGAATTATACAAGATTTCATCAGAAACCCTTTCTCCATATTTAACCCTACTTTTTAATAAAATATTTGATAGTGGTGTATTCCCTGATATAAGAATGGATCAAGAAGCAACCCATCAAATTACAGAGGTATTTCACTACTGGACAGTATTGGGAAACTTTTTACTTCGATTCTAGAACGGCGTTTAAGGACATGGATAGATATAAATAATTTACTACCAGAAGCACAAGCTGGATTCCGACCGAATTATGCTACAGTTGATAATATTTTTATTTTGCAGGCTTGATGTACCAAATATTTGTCTAAACCGAAAGATCGTTTTTACTGTGCTTATGTAGATTTCAAGAAAGCATTTGATTATGTGGACAGGGAAAAGTTATTGTACTTGTTATTAAGTAAAGGTTGCCATGGCAAAATGTTACGGATTTTGGAAAATATGTATACATCTGTTAAAGCTTCTTTCAAGATTGGAACTTGCCAAACACAGTCATTTTCTACCTCCACTGGTGTTCGTCAAGGCTGTATCCTCAGCCCCATTCTTTTCATTTTCTTTATAAATGAATTAGTACATGAACTGTATGAAAAATGTTCCCAAGGTATATTTGTATCTCAGGATAAAATTGATATTATGCTGCTTCTGTTTGCCAATGATGTTATTCTATTCTCCTATACTGTTGTAAATTTGCAAAGGCAATTAAATGTCCTGCATTCATTTTGTTTAAAATGGGGACTTCAATGAAATTTGGATAAGACAAATGTAGTCGTATTCAGAAACGGGGGAATAGTTGCCAAAAATGAACAATGGACATTTGGTAGTGTAAAATTAAAAATTGTATCCTATTATAAATATTTAGGCATCATTTTCTCATCCAGGCTGATTTGGTCAACAGCGTGTCGTACACTTGCATTGCAGGCTTCTAAAACTGTTTCCCCTGTATACAGACTGTTCCATAACAACAAGTTCTTGTCTTTTTCGACAGCATGTAATATCTTCGATGGTAAAATTGCACCTATTTTGTTGTATGCATCGGAAATATGGGGCCTTAAATATCATGACTGTATTGAAAAGGTGCAAACATCCTATTTCAAACTTTTCTTGTGTGTTGGGAAATTCGCATCGAATATGGCAATATTAGGCGAAATTGGTTGTACCAATATGTTTGTTTTAAGTAGACACAGAGCTGTTAAATATTGGATTAAATTGGTTAGAATGGGTGTAAACAGATATCCACATCAATGTTATAACATGTTGAAAGAACTGGATGACAGAGGTAAAAGGGACTGGGTTTCAGATATCCGTCTCTTACTGCTTGCCTGTGGGTATTTACACGTATGGTTATACCAAAATGTTGGAGATGAAAAATTGTTCTTGTGTGTGTTCAAGCAAAGATAAGTTGATATTTATGTCCAAAATTGGAGAGGAAATGTACAAGCTTCGCATTTTTTGAGAAATTATAGTCTTGTAAAATTAGGATTTTACCCTGAAGCGTATATTACATACCTGTTTCATGATAAGACGTTACTGAAGGTATTTTGTAAATTCCGAATTTCTCTACATAATTTGAATGTAAATGCAACCAGACGAAATAAGGATGCTGAAAGACAGCACACTTTATGTAACCATTGTAACAGCGGACAGGTCCAGGATGAATTTCATATTTTACTACAATGTCCAGAATTTAATGATTTGAGAATAAAGTATTTAAGATTTCTCGATGGCAAATATGTATGTAAATCCCAAATGATAAATATATTTAATTCACAAAATAGACATACCGTTAAAGCAATAGCAACATTTCTGAAATGTGTATTCTCCAAAAATGTTTGAAACAGTGTTTAAATATAGCTTTTCTATTTTCTTACGACGTGACAACAAAAGTGTTGTAACTGAATACAACAATTGTAACATGGGCCAGTTGGCCAATATTACTGAATAAAATCTGTCTGTCTGTCTGTCTGTCTGTCTGTCTGTTGATGGTTGACGATTGTAGAAACGATGACATGGAGGGTTGAAGGTTGACGACTGTAGAAGCGATGAGATGGAAGGTTGATGGTTGACGACTGTAGAAGTGGTCACACGGAAGGTTGATGGTTGACGACTGTAGAAGTGGTCACACGGAAGGTTGATGGTTGACGACTGTAGAAGTGGTCACACGAAAGGTTGATGGTTGACGACTGTAGAAGTGGTCACACGGAAGGTTGATGGTTGACGACTGTAGAAGTGGTCACACAGAAGGTTGATGATTGACGACTGTAGAAGTGGTCACACAGAAGGTTGATGATTGACGACTGTAGAAGTGGTCACACAGAAGGTTGATGATTGACGACTGTAGAAGTGGTCACACAGAAGGTTGATGGTTGACGACTGTAGAAGTGGTCACACAGAAGGTTGATGGTTGACGACTGTAGAAGTGGTCACACGGAAGGTTGATAGGTTGATGGTTGATGGTTGATGGACTGGCTGGTGAAAACGCGATTATATATAACTGTCATATAGAGGAATATTGCTGCGTGCAGCGTTAAACAAGAAGCTAAAAAATGCAAAATTATTCTGATAATTCTCAGCCTCAGGTAGGTTTATTTCTCCTCACTACCATCCCTCGGATCTCCCCCTCTCCCGAATCCACATTCTTTTAATACCCTTACTCCGGCACGCCCTTGGGTTCAACTCTTAACCACCGTGTCGGATCTACGCTTCCCTCAACATAAACCTATTTGTCTCTCAGTCAGCCTTCCCTTCCCTCCCCTTGACAGTTAATCCGACATCGCACACTCTCTACCTCCATACAGGACCTATCCCTACTCCCATGCCATATAAACCAATCTCCCCCCTGAGCCACCTAGCCTCACCCTCTGACCTGTATCCAGTATCTCTCTAATACCCTATCGGCATCAGTCAATGCTTTATTCCTACATTAAGCTGGCACGCCCTTATATAGCCAGAATACTAAGCGGCGTTAAGCTCACGTATGTACGCACTCACGTACGCACTCACACACGCACGGATGCACTCACTCCGGATTTCTTATCTTGGCTGCATTTGCAGCAGTTAATTCATCATCGCACACCCACAACCACCATTTAACACCCTAAACCTATCCCTATCTTTCTTTGCTACAGACCGCCTCCGCGGTGTAGTGCCACCGGGTTAGAGCGTCTGCCCGGAGAGCGGAAGGTCGTGGGCTCGATCCCCGACCGAGTCATACCAAAAGACGTTAAAATATGGTACTTGTTGGTCCCTGCCTGGCGCTCGGCAATAATGGCTACAACAAGGACTGGTCGACTCGGACTCAGTATAATGTGTCTGAGTGGGGTATTCATGCTTCACTGCGGCATGCTATGTCAGTGACTTAGCACTATAAAAGCAGCTTAAGTCTGGGCTAGTACAAGCAGCCGCGCATACACACGCATGCACGTCGTCATATGAGCGAAATATTCTCCAGCACGAAGTTAAGCCCAATTTCACCTCACTTCCTTGCTACAAACTCACCCCACACCCTGCCTATCTACCCTGCATCCCACCCGACCTGGCAGGCGTCACTGATATAATGTCAGGAACCCGTTGTGTTAATCTGGCCCGAGTCGGGTAACCCGTCCGTAGACAGTTGTGTTGAGTAAATCAGTCAAGCATTAGCGTGTCACAAATGTTGACCCCGCCAAGCCCAGCATCAATTGCTTCGAGTGACCTGGATAAGTGCAAACATATTGCTTGAAACATTTGATTATTTCACAGAAGAAAATTATTTTAAATAACGGTATGGTGTATGTGGAGTTGCTGTGGTTGTGCAAGCTTGCTACCGTGAAGATCCGGGTTAGAATTGGTCTTCAGCAACCCATGGTTGTCGTAAGAGGCGACTAACGGGATCGGGTGGTCAGGCTCGATGACATGGTTGACACATGTCATCGTATCCCAGTTGTGAAGATTAATGCTCATACTATTGATCACTGGATTGCCTGACCCAGACTCGATTATTTACAGACCCCGCCATATAACTAGAATATAACTGAGAGCGGCGTTAAACTAACAAACAAAGCTTATTTAACAGTGTCACCAACTTATAGTGAGGTGGTTGTAATGTCCAATAAAGGTAACACGCTATGCCTGGTGTGACGGGCTAGTATCGTGACTCCTCATTGGCAGCTTCGCTTGTATGATCCTCGGGGAGCTGAGAATGAAAACAAAGTGGTTACTAATTCATTGACCGGGCTAACAATAACACCATGTGACCGGGCTAACAATAACACCATATGACCGGGCTAACAATAACACCATGTGACCGGCCTAACAATAACACCATGTGACCGGGCTAACAATAACACCATGTGACCGGGCTAACAATAACACCATGTGACCGGGCTAACAATAACACCATGTGACCGGGCTAACAATAACACCATGTGACCGGGCTAACACTATGTGCTGTAATAACACCATGTGACGGGGCTAACAATAACACCATGTGACCGGCCTAACAATAACACCATGTGACCGGGCTAACAATAACACCATGTGACCGGGCTAACAATAACACCATGTGACCGGGCTAACAATAACACCATGTGACCGGGCTAACAATAACACCATGTGACCGGGCTAACAATAACACCATGTGACCGGCCTAACAATAACACCATGTGACCGGGCTAACAATAACACCATGTGACCGGGCTAACAATAACACCATGTGACCGGCCTAACAATAACACCATGTGACCGGGCTAACAATAACACCATGAACATTCAATTTGTCGCAATGTAACTTTAGTCCTTCCATGTGGTGGATAGGTTGGGGAGTGTGTGTCGTGTGGAGGTTTGGTCCGCGAGCCTGAGTGGAGCCGCCTTGGGTGAAGATCTCGGTGGTAGCAACAATTATCCAACCATAAAAATTATTTTACCTATACAGGAGGCCTCAGAGCCAATTGATACAGCTGAGAGAACATTGATCACAGTTTGGCGGTCATTTCTACTTCATTTACGCCGCTTTTAGCAATATTCCAGCAATATCACGGCGGGAGAAACCACAAATTGGCTTCACGCATGTGGGGAATCGAACCCGGGCCTTGGGCGTGACGAGGGAACGCTTTAACTGCTGAGCGAACCATATACGAACCAGTCACTTAATGGCAAATAATAGCAGTCACTTAATAGCATTTCCATTGGTAATATGTCGTTGTTTTATTGTTGTTGTTGTTGCTATTGTTGTTCCTTATACACAGATTGTTTAGAATTAACGTTCCGTAACAACTGGTATGTATTTAATTCAGTGATTAGAAAAAAACCTCTACAGTAAGGAATTCAGCAATAAGCATGACTAATTTCATGAAACATTTAATCACCATCTTCACAGAGGGGAACCGAATATGCTTAAAACAACGGATCACGTGACATCAAAGTCCAGTTCTTTCCTACAAGACAGGTGATTACATGAACAGAATGAAAAGATCTACAATATCCCTGCACGTACATGCTCCTTAATTATACAGCCCATGTACCGCCTCCACGAACATGACTATTTTTCCTCTTTTCTCAGTAAATGTTTAATTAATTTTGACATCAAACAATAACAGTAAAAAATGACATATAGTGTTTAACAGCACGCCCAGATACTGTTAGGATAATAAGCCATATTGTCCTGGTACTATAAATAATATCTTATTAAGTTCACTTATGCGTAGAGTATTAGCTTTGTTTGCGATTTAATAACGCCGTGACAACGCTATACTATTGAATTTAACTGCATACACACCTGAATAATTTAGAAGGTGTGCATAAAAATGAAAACATGTCGAAAATATACGGTTTTCTTGTTGAGAATTATTGAAATTCCGATTGAAATTTATTAAACAGTCGAGAATAAGAAGGCGTTCACCCATAATATTTGACGGCTGAAAATGAAACTAAAGAGGGCAGTTTTGGCTACATCGTGAATGAACATGTAAATAAATCACATAAAAATACAATTCACGACATATATGAACAAATTTGTCAGTTTTGTCAGTTTTTGCGCAGCACTATGGATGCAGGAGAAATCATGGTCTAAAATAATAGAATAGTAGTAGTCTAAAACAGAATTGTTAGTAGTATACGACTCAACGTTTCAACAAACTATATATTTAAGAAATACAGTCCGCTCTACCACCATGTATAGTGTTATAAAGTACACCTTTGCCCTCAACTATTATAGTTAACGTACGAATGACGTCAATACAGTGTGACGTCATGCAAAACGTCGGCGCCTTTGATCTTTTAGCAAAGCATCTTTTAGAAAAAGTAATATCAAAAGCTCAGATACTCATTATTAAAGACTTAAAGACTTCAAGGATAAAATTAAGTGCGCAACGAAATGTTTAGCACTTAAAATGTAACAGGTATTCTTATCATGAAAAATAAACATTTATAAGGTAAGGCAAAGCTGTTTACAAAAGGTGATTAGTTGTTGTTACAAGCGCTGATACGCCTCTGATAAATGAGTGGCAAGACCTGTTTGCCCATACGAAAGTGACATGAAGGTTAAAAGTCAATCGCTGAACAGAAAATGGGAAGTGTCGCTTAAAATTGTGTTTACCTTTACAACAATTTGCTACTCGCAAATCAAATCTGGAGAACCACTGATTTTAAGGGCTGTGTTAAAAGGACCATCTAAGAACAATCAAACACTACGTCAAACACAGATGCTTATTTTCAGCTGATCGAACAATGGCCCAATGTTAAAGACGGGAATGCTGGAGTGTTGCCCTTAAAGGAGAATCCGAACGAAAACAAAACTTTTGATATATTGTAAAGGATTTTCTAAAAGTCAACTTCCGTGATTAAAATTGAACAAAAAGTTTGTAAAATAGCAATAAAAACACCAAAAACGTACTCGTATTTCCGCCTTTTACGGAAACACCCGACAGTTAATGAGCAGAGGGGGTATCACGTGACATGACGTCATATGTGCCTGTTGCTAATGGCTGCCTCTTTGATTTCACCTCGCAACTTAACAGTGTCCATGGATTCTGAAGCAGTAAAAGGTGTTCCTGATGTCATTTCTGAAATGGATGTTAGACCGTATCAATACGATCCGATTGTACATCTTGCAAGACAATCTTCCAGTGAAGATGATGAAGAAGAATCAAACGAAACGGAGGCACCGCTTGAGTTCAAAATAAATTTAAAATATACCATATCATTTAACAAGAATACTACTTGACAGCAAAATGTGATACAGTTCCAACCAGCAAACCCACCCCTATAAGTATATGACCAGTCCCTAAGAATTTTTTGCAATGTGATTGCAGTTCCTTTTGTGTCAAATGGGTGACTGTAGGGTGTGTGGGATTTAAAAACACACTAATTATGCTTCAGACAGGGGAAAATAGAAATTATCTGCTACAAAAATTATACTGGAGTTATTTTGTTGAAAAAAAATTAGGATCCTAGTTCTCATTAATAACGTAGCAAGCCTCCACACAAAATCCCAGCCTGATCGAGCGGAGATAATATTCGCGACGCAGATAGGTTATTCCCAGAAAACTGGTGTATTATAATATACTTGTAAGGACAGTGTTTGGTTATGGAAATATTTATGGTACTCGGCCATAGCCTTAGAATGGCATCTTGTCAGCCAATGTGAACACAGAACAACTTTCACGGCACACACTACTGACAAATAGCGAGTCTGATGCCGACGTGCGCAATTGGATAAAATGGAAAACAATGAAAGCAACAAGTACTTCCTGATTTGCCGTTGTATTCGGCAATGTTTCGGATAGTCTGCAGCATTTAGGGCTCCAAACCGAAAAGAACGTCATAGCGAAACATTTTCAAGCTCATGTGGAATTGCCCCAGCTACAAAATGCCCCAGCAAATTTGGTCATTCATTCTAATTTGGTCAAATTTATTTAAAATGATTAAATATATGCCGTAAATGCATAGTTTTTGTCAACTTTGATACTATGTATCTCGTGGTAATTCTTCCTTCTTCAGCCTAGCTTTGGGATTTGTATGCCCCATGTGTGCTTGTCTCTTTCATATGCCTCCGACTCGGAATGATCCGACCATTTCCCCTGCCTAAGTCTGTCTCTTTACTTGGAAAACGGAAGAAATGGTGGCTTTCCATTGTTCGATGATTCCGTGCATCCCCAGGCAACAGAATACACCATCGTACCATTTACAAAAAATTCAGAAACGACACGATTTGTACTACTATGTAGCGCTTGGTCTTTGGCAATATGGCGGACTCCAGGCACATTTGACGTCACGAGCGGAAAGGTCACGTGGGTTCCAGCGAAATATGCATAATGGCCGAAGCTGAGATTTACAGAACCTGTTTTCGCGATTAAAACATAATTATACATATTTTTTAATTGAAAATTTTGGAATATGTTTCTGATGATTTTATATTTTACCCAGCAAATTATTGCAATTCACTCGTATTCTCCTTTAACCCTGGAAAGCTGCAGGCCCTAAGGACCAAAACCATAAAGGTTGTGGGTCCTGATCAGAATGTGTAGGCCCTATATTTTAATATGGAAATAATACTCTTACTTATTGAGGATGGAAAGCTGTCGGACATAAGGCCCTGCAGAAAACGCTGACAAATTCTGTAAAAGTATATTTGGCCCCATGTTTAAAAATACATACTTGTTGCATTGGCAGCTTAAATGTGAAAGAAAAAGTTTAATTTCTGTGAGAGTAAGTTTATCTTGTCTTGAGGCATTGAAGTGAAACACTATTGTTGTCCACGCCCTTCCTCTCTCCACCTCATTCCAGCCTTCAGCGTCTCTAGAATATTAAATGGGCGGACCCTAGTTGAGATTAAATAGCGCAGGGTGTACACGCGTAAAATACCATGGCGCGGTTGGAATTCTTAACTACCTCGTAAATAGGAGCATACTTTTCACAGCACTCCAGTTCGAATTTTTACTGCTATGCATAGTGTACGGGTACAATAGATGAACATGGGCATACACATGTGTTTCAATTCACTGGGCGCTCTCTGTCGAGAATCAGAGAGTATAACCGTGTCTAAAATTGTTGTCAATAGAAGCTGAATAGTGCGTGAGACAAGGAAGTCGAATATCTCCACAACTGTTTTGTCCCGAGTTATGTTCCACGCAGGTTGTGAATAAATATCGGCTTGACTCATACAAGTATGGCTGATAACGGTCCTGTCATAAATTTGTAATGCATCATATTTACGACTCTATGGTGGACGCGACATTGGTGATATTGTATTTCAATGTAACCCTTTCCTGTAATGGAGCTTGGGACATTGTCGTACATGAAGTGTTTATGTTGCAGCAAATTGTGGGAAATGTATGTTTACCTAGCCGATGGGATATTTATGTATCTGTACTATACCTGTTTAATTTGATGTATCCGTAATACAGGTTATCATATATATTGCATATCTATGATGTATTTGTAGGCATATTATATTATCTTTGTTGCAAATTATCATATACAATGTATTCTCACTGTAACGGATCTTCTATATTCATGTATACTGTAGTTGAATATACTGTAGTTGATAATACATGATGTATCTGTACTGAGACTAATCTTATATACTGAATGCATATCGTATCCTTGCTGTAACTTATCTATTAACACTGTAGCTGATTACATTGTAATTGATCATATATACTGTATTTATACTGAGATTGATCATATATACTGATGGGTCACCGCATCCCCACTGTAACTGATAATCGTATATACTGCAGCTGATTATACTCTGGTTGAGCATATATAATGTATCTATACTGAGACTAATCTTATGTACTGAATGTATATACTCGTGTGTCTTTGTTTATTGTGATGGATTTACATGTGAAGTGCTCCTATCCTGTCATGGATTTACATGTGAAGTGCTCCTATCCTGTCATGGATTTACATGTGAAATGCTCCTATACTGTCATGGATTTACATGTGAACGTTTCTATTCTGTATTGAATGTTCATGTGAAGTGCTCCTATACTGTCATGGATTTACATGTGAACGTTTCTATTCTGTATTGGACGTTCATGTGAAATGCTTCTATACTTAAATGGCTTTTCATGTGAACGTTCCTCTAATGTGACCTTTTGTAGTCAAATGTCATGTGAAATGCTTCTATACTGTCATGGATTTTCATGTACAATATCTATAATGTAAGCTTTTGTAACCGAATGTCGTGTGAAATGCTTAAAACTGTCATGGATTTTCATGTAAAATGCTTAAAACTGTCATGTATCTTCATGTGAAATGTTTCTATAATGTGACCTAATGTTACTGAATGCCATATGAAATGCTTCAATACTATCATGTATCTTCATGTGAAATGTTTCTATAATGTGACCTATTAATGCTGAATGCCATATGAAATGCTTCAATACTATCATGTATCTTCATGTGAAATGTTTTTATAATGTGACCTATTGTTACTGAATGCCATATGAAATGCTTCAATACTATCATGGATTTTCATGTGAAATGTTTCTATAATGTGACCTATTGTAGCCGAATGTCATATGAAATGCTTCTATACTATCACGGATTTTCGTGTGAAATGCTTCTATACAATCGTGCATTTTCATGTGAAATGCTTCTATACAATCGTGGATATTAATGTGAAATGCTTCTATACAATCGTGGATTTTCATGTGAAATGCTTCTATACAATCGTGGATTTTCATGTGATATGCTTCTATACTATCACGGATTTTCATGTGAAATGTTTCTTTGCTGTAACCAATTTTCATATGATTGAATGTTCATATAATAAACTGTAAGCATATGTCGTATATTTTTTTACATCTTTAATAATTTGAGTTATATAGCTTAAATTTAAGACCTGGACATACAGGATTTTGCTTTGAAAACAGTAGCCAAAGAATCGCTTTAATTACCCAGGACGTCCAGCATATCCAATTACCATTTAAAAAAATAATTTTTGTGCAAGTGAGCAATCCAGCTTCCTCCTCTAAAATATCAGATTTACGTCATGGGGTTATTGCTTGGTACAGCGAGGTTTTCCTGTCTATGCCTCTGATGTAGGATGATTTTAGCTACTTTTAAGACATATCACATCTGGCCAGGACCACTGTAAATTGTTAAAGCATTGCATTTTAATTCAATCACAAATTATATTTGCCTTTACCTAACAAGGAAACACGACCCTTTCCTAACAATTACCTAGGCAATTTAGAAGTTGTGAAGTACATTATGGACAAATTTTATGGATAACAACTTATGCCCTCAAAAACTATATAAAACGTCAATATGGAAAAAACTGTATGGATAATTTCTGTATATCGTGAGTGCGACGTTTCGATGCAGATTCTAGATCGTGTACCGTTGTTAAGCAGTACAAGAATCTGTATCGAAACGTCGCACTTACGACATAAAGAAGTTGTCATCCATACAGTTTGTCCATATGGACATTTTATATATTTTTCAGGGCACATGACCTGTACAGCTAATTGTTTTTTAGTATGTGATAAATCTCAAACAGAATACCCTTTTTTTTCAACATGACACCATACTCATCGGGGAATGCAAATGTGTTCTGTATGGAGGACGGTTGCCTTGAGAAATGTCAAAATGATATGTTTTGATTATGACAAGGTTGACATTGCTTTATACCTAACGTCTATCTGACATCGTATACCCTAATGTACATTTTCCGATGCCATACTGCATCACAACAAAATTAACGTGGCGTGATCGAGTGGACACAAACTCTGACATATAATCCTACTATATTTCATTAACACACAAAATTCATGATCCAATAACTTTTTACAACTATACCCAAACCCCGAACAGGTGCTTGGTATTTAAAGATGGCGGCAATTGAATACCGTGATAAATGAAGCATTATGAATCCCAAAGGGAGGTGCCCTTTACAGCAGCTCAATGGTGTGTTACAGTGACCACGTTACACAGAAAGAACACTCAGGGACATAACATTAATCATGTCCTCATCACGAAGAGGGTAGACAAATTGTCTGCTTTTGTATAAACATATCATTGCGATGTTGACAGATAAAGGTAGTATCTGTCAGGCAGGCACCGTAGTTTGGGAAGTAGGGAGGGAACTCACTTCACCACGGATCACTAACTCTGAGAGGATACAAAACACTGAAGCTGCCTGTAGATAGTGTTGGAAGAGGGATGGGTAAAGACGATCCAGGTGACAGGCATGGCCACATCAAGTGCTTATGTTACCATAAAGGCAGAGTGATTGCCCCGTATAGGCTTGTCTGCTGATTACCTATTAGTTTGTATTCACATATCTTGTACATTGTCGTTTAAGTACAAGCAGGCCAAGAGCTACCTCACATTTATTTCATCTGACATAATAGAGCCATACACTTTACCTGGGACTCCAATTACCTCGCCTAGAAAGGATTTATACCTTTTCAGGGTTCGGTGATTCTGGACCAGTTCACTGTTCGTGTTGATAACGTTTCTGGGGGTGAAAAGGACGATCAAATGTCAGTAGCATTTCTTTATATGTTGAAAGTGAGTGGGTGAGTTTAGTTTTACGCCGCACTCAGCAATATTCCAGTTATATAGCGGCGGTCTGTAAATAATAGAGTCTGGACCAGACAATCCAGTGATCAACATCATGAGCATCGTTCTACGCAATTGGGACCCGATGACATGCGTCAACCAAGTCAGCGAGCCTGGCCACCCGATCCCGTTAGTCGCCTCTTTCGACAAGCATAGTCGTCTTTGTGGCAAGCATGGGTTGGTGAAGACCTATTTTACCCCGGATCTTCACGGGTCTGGTCCAGAGGATAAAGCGTCTGTTCGGGGATAAAATGTGGGTGGTTCGATCCCCTGACAATGTCATACCAAATGACATTAGAAAGTTGGCACTTGTTGTTACCCAGCCTGGTGACCGGCATTTCGGGAAGAAAACAAGAACCGGTTTGCTCGGAGGAAACTGTACTTCCAAAGGTTTAAACATATTGTACCTCAGTGGGTTAGATCAATATGGATTACATAATCATCTTGTCAGTGGCGGTGTTAACATCTTTGATGAAGAGAAGACCACTTCAGTGTTCTAGGATAAAGGGGGCGGTGGGGTAGCCCAGTGGTTAAAGCGTTGGCCCGTCACGCCGAAGACCCGGGTTCGAATCCCCACATGGGTACAATTTGTGAAGCCCATTTCTGGTGTCCCCCGCCATGATGTTGCTGGAATATTGCTAAAAGCAGCGAAAAACCAAATTCAGTCAGTCTAGGATAAAGAGCGTCTGAATGGAGAGCCCCGTCATACAAAATACGTTGAATGATGGTAATTCTTGGTACTTGCTATTTACCCGCATGCCGCTCAGCATTAGGGGAATAAAAAAAGCACTGCTCAGCTTGAAATAAAAAGAACATGTAAAACTGGATCATGGCATCTCCATGGGTTGGATCTATTACTGTCGGAATTAGTCTGTGTTAGCCGAAGTGCGCGCGCACACGCACACACAAACACACAGACACACGCACGCATGAACGCACGCGCGCGCATGTGGATGTCTTAATATTTTAAACCACATTTCACTTGTGCGAAAATGTTAACTGACTGACTGAGTTTAGTTTTACGCCGCTTTTAGCAATATTTCAGCAACATGGCGGCGGGTGACACCAGAAATGGGCTTCATACATTGTACCCATGTGGGGAATCGAACCCGGGTCTTCGGCGTGAGGTGCGAAGTGTGTACAGTTTTTGTGTTATCTGCGAAACACTTCAGGCATTGAATAAAAATATATTTCGAGATGCAGCTTTAATTGCAGAAACATGGTGATACTGATTTCAGTGGGTTGTTTTTAACCTTACATCCTCGATTATTCTGTGTAGTTTGTTAGGATAACAGTATGAACCCCATTTCTGGTGTCCCCCGCCGTGATATCGCTGGAATATTGCTGAAACCGGCGTAAAACTAAACTCACTCACTCACTCACTGTTAGGATAAAATACATTGGACCTTCAAACCAACATAGCTTTTGTTTCAGAAATGACGTTATCGTCTCAGCTTAGTTTGGGGAAAAGTCTTGAATGATGCTGGTCTTTAAGGTTTCATTGGTGTTCGAACCACTATGTGCATTAACCGTGCCTGAACCAGTGGTTGATAGTATGAGAACCCCAAGCGTTATCGCGGTGTACGATGATAAGCAATTGGTCAAATCAACGAGCCTTCAAACCTAGTTCAGTCGCTCTTTACGACACGCACAGTTTGCTGGGGGCCAAGCTCAAGCCAAGATCCCTGAAGCGATGGGTCCAGTGAATCATGCGCAGTGAATTCATGTAAACCAGTCATAAATATCTTGAATATTTTTGACAAATTTAAATAACCGTATTTAATAGTTCAATTAATACACCGTATAACATATTGCATAATACGAGCTTCCATTCAATACGGGGGCGTGATGTGCATATATATACCCGCATACATAGAGCGCATGCACGTTCACTTAACCTTTTAAACTGTGCATCAACATAACAATGTGACAAATTTAAGATTCCAATCCTTCGAAAATTTGCATTAAAATTGTTGCATAGAAAGAGTGTCAACATTTAGAATCTATTCAACCTCGTAATATATTATCTTCGCGACAGCATCTTTCTGTATGAATCATGAAGTATAACATAAGAAAACATTTTACTCGGTGAATGAATGCCAGTTTATTCATGGCATCACTGTGATTCAGCATAGTGTTATTATGTCGGCGTCTCTTTTGAGACGTACATCAAATTGCAATTTTAGAGCAGGTGTGTAAAAAATTAACATGACTCCCAACGTTGATGTGATGTAGCTATTCTTAATGTTTTTATCTGAGAGATAACAAACTATCACAGGACAATATTGATCTTCAGTGTAAACGATCTAAGTTTGCTTAATATTGTACCAGTCGTTTTATGAATTTACTATCTGTTAGCGACATCAATATTCATGATAAATATGAAAATGATAATATTAACATACACAGCTTTGGAATAGGCCCGTATAGAGCCACAGACGCATCAGGCCAACAAACATGACCTTGTCGTTATTGAAAAGTGTAATGCACACATTAAGATTTGCTGTCCTTTTGGCACTAATGGATCCAAAACAAATATGCGGACCACGCTTTCGGAATGTCTCCAGTAGAGAATTTGTACTCCCTACTGTTCCTGGTACCCTGGTTTGTTTGTTTGGGGTTGTTGTTTTTTTCGTTTAACGCCGCTCTCAGTAATATTTCAGCTATATGGCGGCGGTCTGTATATAATCAAGTCTGGAATCCAATGATCAACAACATGAGCATCGATCTACGCAATTGGGAACCGATGACATGCGTCATATGACAAGCATGGGTTACTGAAGATCAATTCAAACCTGGATCTTCACGGATGGGGCTCTGTGCGGATGTAGAGTCTGACCAGCCAGCATCACCAGAACCCCCAATGCTGCAATTATCTATTTTAATCTGTAAAATGATAAATTATTAATAGTCCTTTTGACTTAATATTTGGGGATGCACAATAGCAACTTGTGAAAAATATGAACCCTTCCTCTTTACCAAAAGCAGCGGACATACTTAAAAACATATTTACATAACATGGGAAATATCAATATCTTGTTTACTCATGTTCTAACCGAGCTGTCACCACAAACCTTACGCAAACCAAATCTACAGTTATTTCAATACGCCATTAACTATTTCTGTTGAAAAAGCAATCAAAGATAACATTCAAAATGCAGATAATCCTTCACAAACATACAAATATGTCAAAACGAGATAAAATTTGAAAGTCTGTCAATAAGCCTTATCTAAACACCCGACTCGACGACAAGGAAGCTATTAGAGGCAAGGTAGATTTACGACAAATAATGAGCGCGACCTAGTCTGTCTCACAGTCCCTGAACCACATTATTTTCCCTACTGCCAAGCCCTCTCTGCAGTGCTAAAGCCCTAAATAAAGCAAGTCTAGATTTCCTCAGGTTCAATCTCTGGTCTCCCTGGGGCTCCTTTTCAATATAAAAGGGCTTTTTGGTTACTATAAAAATTATGTATATTCAGAGACTAAGCATTAGTCTAAGCGCGACCCTGTTGCTTCAACATACGCCTCGCCCGAGCTTGCCGCTTCATTGCAGCCAATGAAAGGACAAGAGACAACTTCCCTTTAGTCATCTTCCATGGCTCGGTACTCTCGCAGTAACAAAACTTTCCTCAAAAGGTCCCGTTTTTCTTTTGTGAATAACCAGTGTAGGTTCTGCATCAGAGAAAGTGACAGAACATGTTCACATCTTTTGTGAATTGTTGCACGCCCTCTTTTATACAACTCCAAGGGAAGAAGAGGGGTTTCGGACTGTAATAATAGAAGCCTCGATAACGCTGGGCATTTTGCCCCAGCATTCACGGGAAAGTTACTACAACATTTCAAAAGGCGGCCAAATATAAATCCTATAGACCCAACTGAAAGGGACGTGTGTTATTTTTGAATCATCAACATTCATGTTAGCGTTATGTTAACTAAAGGCAAAGAGATATTGAGCATTCAATATTGAACAGAAGCCGGTCTGGGTGTGTGTGTAGAGAGTGATGAAAGATACAGAAAACCCGTTACTGTCATTGGAGAAACATTTCAAATACTTCCAGATACCGCATCAATAACCGTTTAGTGTATGTAGAAAGGGTACACGAAGAGATAATCCATAAAAATGTATTTTCAACAGTTATTTTTCATAGGAATTATTGTTTAACTATCTTGACGTCTTTGTCTTGTCAAAGGTTGCGACTTAATTCATTGTAGACACAGGGCGTTCCTACACTGTTGTACACAGAAGGAAAACTGTTGCAAGTCTCAGTATTCACCTTCTCTGGGATAACAGTAGGATAAACAGTAGGGTGGATTTCAATGTAGGTTACTGATACCCGCATGTCATGGTGTACACCCGTAACGCGCCCGTGGGGTGGAACTCAGTCATCTTGAAACTGTAACACCAAGTAGGATTTGATTTCGACATTCAGGAAAATAATTGTTGACAGAAGACAACCGAACGAATTTCTTTCTCAGAGGCAATGGACTCATGTTACGATCATATTTTATTGGCCATTGTTTTTTGCTTGAACAGGCAGATAATTTGTTCCAAGTTCACGTTCTTCAGAGTAAATGACCCATGTAAGGGGAACGTGTTGCTAAAGTGTAACCTACCCAGATACTATATTTTGACAGTAAAGGTAAAGGTCCATAAAATGCACATGCGGGCTCTGAATGACAACAACGCCCTAAAATCACAGGTGTCTTAACTGCCAGATTTGCCTATAAATAAAATCGGTATCTTCAACATCCTCATCTGCGTGGCCATGGAAGCTAATTGTCGACGATTACATTGTATGTCTTTCCAGCCAAACTAATGAGAGCTGCTGCACAATCATTATCTTGGTTCTTTTTAAAAAAATGAAAACAGAATGCTTCTGCACAAATAGTGTGTGATGTTATCTTTCTCTAGCCGTTATCAGGCAGGTTTATGACTGGGATCGTGCCTCTGAAGCCCATAACAGCCACTAAAATGTCATTTTAAGCTTCGGGTTGCATCAGTGATATGTTTATATGGGATGGGATATTTTCCTCCTTTTTTCACACGAGATTGATGATGGAAATGTCGACCGTTAGTGTCTCACATCCTTGTTGGGGATGTGGTGCTGAGGCATGTGGTTTTACCTGGCGACTGTGTCTACTACTACTACTACTACTACTACTACTACTACTACTACTACTACTACTACTACTACTACTACTACTACTACTACTACTATTACTACTACTACTACTACTACTACTACTACTACTACTACTACTACTACTACTACTACTACTACTACTACTACTACTACTACTACTACTACTACTACTACTACTACCACTACTACTGCTACTATTACTACTACTATTACTACTACTACTACTACTACTACTACTACTACTACTACTACTACTACTACTACTATTACTACTGCTACTACTACTACTACTATTACTACTACTACTATTACTACTACTACTACTACAGCTACTGCTACTGTTACTGCTGTTGGTGTTGATATTACTGATGCTACTACTACTACTACTACTACTATTACTACTACTACTACTACTACTACTGCTACAGTTATTGCTGCTGTTATTGCTGCTGCCACTACTATTTCTGCTTCTATTACTACTGTTGCTGCTGCTACTACTGTTACTGAGGGGGTGTAGATATTACTGCTTCTGCTGCTGTTTGTTTTACGCTGCGATGAGTAATTTTACACCTGTTTGACAGCGAAAAGTACATCATCGCGTCTGGACCAGGCAACCCAATGAGTTACATAGTGAGCGTCGAACCACGTTATTAAGATACGATGACATGTGTCACCCAACTCAGCGAGCCTGACCACCCGATCCTGTTAGTCACCTCTTACGACAGCATGGTTTCCAGAAGACCAATACGAACTCGGATCTTCTTGGCTTCAGGAGGAGCAATGGCAGCAGCAGTATTAGTGACATTCAGAAATTACTGAATAGTCAACTATAACTCTATACATAATCAAATATATAATGAACATGAACCAGACATTATTTGTCTGACAGAGTTAAGATGACCATGTTTGATAGAAAGGTTCGAATAGGAACCTGTTTGATCCAAAGGGCCGAATAGGAACCGGTTTGATCGAGAAAACTATGTTGATCGAGAGGATCAAATAGGACCATGTTTGATCGAGAGGGCCGAAAAAGACTATATTTGATCGAGAGAGTTATAAACAGGACCATGTTTGATCGAAAGGGCCGAATAGGAACCTGTTTGATCGAAAAGGCCGAAGAGCATCATTTGATCGAGAGGGCTTAAGAAGACTATGTTTTACCGAGAGGGTCAAATAGCCCCATTTTTGAGCGATAGGATCGAATAGGACCATGTTTGATTGAGAGGGCCGCGTAGGAAAGTGTAGTAACAGGATTATGTTGTAGGATCGAGAAGGGCTGGATGTGTTCAGAGAGACCGAGAAGGCACAGGCGTAATCAGCATGAGCTGGAAGGACCAGGTTGGATCTATAAGACCGAAAATAACCCGGTTTTATCAGCACAACCTTGAAAATGTCAGTAATAATCTGCATTCAACGAATTCATGTCATCATCATGAATACAAAACACACCCACAGTTTAGTTTTAAATGCACAGTGTGGTGTTATATGGTAAGCATGCTGTTACAATGCCTTTCTCCATGCATGTGTATTCAAAAAGCGCAACAAGTGCGTAGACGTCAAACCAGTCACAGTTTGCTTCACTGACGAAAGTATGCGAATGTTTGCTGTAAATACATATAATCATTTGCATTGGATGCCATTGTCAGATACATATCAGATAATCAGATAGCACACCACGCAATTATGGGTGTGCTAGGAGGTGCTAAAGGGTCAGGAATTTATTAAAAACGCATATGCAGAACTATAAGACCTAATGTTAAGAAAACCGCTGCACAGCAGGATACATTGAATTTGTTTGCAGCTTTCAGAAATAATGCGCAGTTCCCTCAAACACTGTGTATCAAATTGTTCGCTACCTTAGCTGGAAAGTCCGGTTTATTTCAGGTCATATTATTATACCCAGCAACTTCATACAGCAGATGCAAGTCGCCTACGGTGTCAGTATGATACGATGAAGGTATGCCTTTTATCAGTTCCCTCTGCTGCCCTTCCATTTATAAATCCATCAACATTTCTCCCACTGAATTTACAAACATAAGTTGTCATGCAGTTTAATATGCGGTGCCTCCATTGTTGTGTATTCCATGCCCTATCATCATCATCATCATCTTCATCATCATCATCATCGATGAAATATGATACTCCACATCAAATCTGAAGTGAACGACAATTGAAAGAACCTTGAAGGAGAGCAAAACCAACAACCCTTGCATAATACCCTGCGTGAGACAGTATGAATGAATAAAGTTTTACGTCGCTTCTAGCACTATTCCAGCAATATCACAGCGGGGGACACTAGAAATGTGATTCACACATTGCACCTATGCGGGGAATCGAACCCGGGTCTTTGGTGTGACGAGCGAACGCTTTAACCACTAGGCTACCCCACCGCCTCTTTATACCCTAGGAAATTAACAGTGTGTCATTTTGTTATGTAAACATCTAACGCAGCTCATGGTGCAAATACATCAAATTCATATTCTTTATCAGTTACAAAACGAGAAGTTATATATAAGAGCACAAGGGTGTATTTAGACAATGAAGCGTTGGCTGATTGAATGCGCTTTTTCCAGACGATTCAGAGAGACCGGGATAAAATACAGTTCATGATAAAGGCATGAACATCTTATGTCCTGTGAAATCAACATACCAGGGTTAACATACTGAACAAGGGTTAGAACCTCTTTCGGATAATTTTATGAAATTATCTCTTTAGTCGTACCTTCCAAAAGAACATTCCTAAAATATTAGAGATCCTTAATTAGTTATTTTACTTGGTTATTTGGTTGATGAATAATTTATTTTCTTTAAGAAAAAAATGTGATTGTATCTAATTAGATGTACCTACAGACATAGGTAAAAAAGCTGAATACACATTTAACAAATGACACATTGTCTGGGAATTTGCTTATGTCGAGTCGGATATTCTTATGATGATTACAGTCCTACACTGCTGATATGTTCATGTAAGTGGATTGTGAAGGTCCGGGTTAGAATTGACCTTCAGTAACCCATGCTTGTTAACAGGCGATTAACGGGATCGGGTGGTCAGGCTCGCAGACTTGGTTGACACATGTCATCGGTTCCAAATTGTGCAGATCGATGCTCATGCTGTTGATCACTGGAGTGTCTTGTCCAGACTCGATTACTTACAGATCGAATACTTCTTCTCTACAGGGACTACTACACCAAATTGAAATATAACACGTGTTAACTACCAATGACAAACAGGTGGAATCCAGTACTGGTCCACTCTTGATCGGAAACTCGAGAAACAGCGAATACTAAATTAAATCAGTTTTAAATATACCACATTTTCACAAGAAGTGACAAACTGGTTGTATCGAAATACAAAATTACACTAAACTGCAGCCTTGCTAGGAAACTTGGGAAACAAGGAATGGTACACCAAACATTTAATAAACCACGTCTTAACAAGTAGTGACAAACAGGTTGTATCGAAATACTGAACCACTCTAAAATGTAGCGCTAATCTTGCTCGTAAAATCAAAATTGAAATGTACCACGTATTAACTACAAATGACAAACAGGTTGTATCGAAATACTGAACCACTCTAAAGTGTAGCGCTAGCCTTGCTCGGGAAAACAGCAAATACTAAACCAAATTGAAATATACCACGTGCTAACAGCAAGTGACAAATAGGTTGTATCGAAATACAGAATCACTCAAAAGTGTAGCCTTGCTCGGAAACTTAACTCTGGGTATCCGATGCATCACCCACCCAATGTCTCCCTTCCCCGTAAAACCTGAGCCTCCCCGGCCTGGAAAGGTGTAAGCTATTAATATCGTGTCATCGCTCGGATACCAATCACTGAACGTAATGGGGCGTAGTAGAGACCATCTACAGTATGAGAAGCTTCAAAGACCTGGATGTGATACTGAAGTTATCTACAGGTCAATAAACAAACAGGTCCACTATACCCATGCTCCCTCCACCAGGTCATCTGACTGTAATGGTCTATCTTTCTACCATCAATGAATACCGATAGACCGTTAAGATCCTCGCGAGATGATATGTGTGATATGATGTGTGCGTCATATGATCTCAACATCAGCTGCATCACGATACCTGGCATCACCGCAAAATACTTTAAATTTTTCTTCCACCAGATAATATGTGTTAAAGTTTTCAAATACAGAAACAGATATTCGCTTTTATAACAATCATTTCGTTTAAAGTCGTTAGGTATTTTCACCACCGCGTCAACCCCACCAACCGTTAAGCTTGTCAATAGATGGAGAACTACTTTTACTCCTGTTGGTTAAGGGTCACTGAGCCGAAGCGGGTGTAGCGGGTAGAGGATGCGCTGAAAATCGAGAGACCATAACGTCGCTTACAGATGTGGAGAGCTGAACGTTATCTATAGCGGGTGGATGAGACAAGGCGACGCACCTTCACCTCACCTCTTAGAAAGCTCCCTGTTGTTCCGTGCGCATCCTCGGGAGCTTGCTGTGGACTGAAGTGATTCTGAGAAACTTACATCTTTACATGGATGTTTTTACATTACTGTGACAAAAAGTACGCTGTTAAACTGAAGAGAAATATTGGATATATCGACTCTGTGTGATGATTTGAAAGAAGGCCGATCATTGTCGCGAAAATTAATTTTCATTGAACATTTAAAGCGGATAATTTCTTAAGTGTTAAAAGGAAAATGCCGAAATCATTTTTGGTTCGAAAAAAGTCCTGCGTTCAAACACGGACATGGGAAGATGTTGCCACGCCCACCTTTACCCCAGGGGATTCGGACACCTCTACCCCTTGGACCACACCCCCACCGACGCCAGAAAAGAGAACAGTATCAGACTGTGAAGGTAAGAGGG